>NC_000072.6:112084539-112404539 GCF_000001635.26 Mus musculus
TAGAACAAGCCCTTTGATGAAAATTCTCATCTGTGTTATCAGATATGTTCATATTTGCAGAAACAAAAATTGATTTTGCTTCTGTAACGTTCACTGTAGGAAACGGTGTTTGAAGCTATGATCGTCTTTCTAGTTGGGGCTGTTGGAAAAACCACTTTACAAAGAATAGTCAGGAAGGAATTCCCTGAGGAGATGACATTTAAGTAAAGCAAAAATGAAGAAAAAGGTCCAGCCAAGTGATTCTCATGCGATATAACTGTAATGTTATCGTAGAATTCCATGATGCTGACATACTTCATATTGGCCATCATCAAGAAAACTTCAGGCTTTTATTGACATTACTTAGCAACACTTTCATGTCTTAATATCTCTTAGGTTGAGATAACTATAGCATCAGAGTGACTAGACTTAACAGTGCCAGCAAGATTCAAAACATGAACTATAGTGTGTATGTATGTATGTATGTATGTATGTATGTATGTATGTATATGTACAAAAAAGAGTTAGAAGGGCCTGAGAAGATGGTTTAGTGGGCAAGGTGTTTGCCATTCAACCAGGAGGACCTAAGTTCAGAGCCCCATTGCCCATGTAAATAATCTAGGACAATTTTAGTTATAGAGGAGGAACCATGCAAAGAATAGTTTTTTCAGCCAGTTGTGGTGGCACACACCTCTAATCTAAGCACTTGGAAGGCAGATGCAGGCAGATTTTTGTGAGTTCAAGATCACCCTTGTTTGCATAGTGAGTTCCAGGATAGCCAGAGCTATACAGTGAGATACTGTCTCAAATTAATAACAATAATAATAATAATAATAATAATAATAATAATAATAATCTAGTAATAATAAACAAATTATTTTAAAAAGAATAATTTTCTCTCCTACAAGATTTGAGTGTAAGTACAACTGGGAATCTTCCTATGGAGAACCAATTCATTAGGAAACTATTGTTAAGTTTGAATCTAAAATGTTCTTCAGAGGTTTAGATATTGAAGGCACCTAAAATCTCCACTAGTGCCACCATTTTAGAGGTAATAGCTTATCTGGAGTAAGTCACTAAAGGAGGAACTTCAAAGGTGACTCTTGGGCTCTGTGCCTCTCTCTCTCTCTCTCTCTCTCTCTCTCTCTCTCTCTCTCTCTCTCTCTCTCTCTCCCTCTCTCTCTCTCTCTCCTTCCTCTCTCTGCCATGCACAGAGGAGCTCCATGTCTCCACATTCACCCTTTCATTATGGTCACTCTCCCCACAGCTTAGACACACCTGAGCCAAGGCAGTAGACATCTGTAATCCCAGAGCTGAGGAAGTGGAGGCAGGAGGATACCTGGAGCATGCTGACCAGCCAGCTTAGTCAAATCGGTGAGAAACTGTGTTAAATAACAACCACAATGAGATGGAGAAGATACTGAGGGAGATCCATAGCACTGCTCTCTGGCCTCCACGTGCAAACATATACCTGCTGGGACTCATGTACACAGTCATATTAACATGTACATATATCACATACACACATACAAACATACAAACACACACATACACACCATGCATATAATAGGCAGATAATTTCCCTATAGTTGTATTATTCATCTTTCTATTGCTGTAGCAAAATAACTAAGACCACAGTTTATAAAGAGAAAAGGTTCATGCTCACAGTATTAAAGATTCCAGTTTACAGTTGCTTAGTATTGGTGCTTTGAACATTTGTTAAGAAAATTTGGGGTTGGTGAGTGGAAAAAGAGGTCTGAGTTCTCATAGTCTCTTTGGAAGACATATTCCCAATGACCTAAGAGCCCTGCTCCAGAAAGTCCTACCACTTTTCAGTAGCTCTATGTTGGAGACTAAACCTTCATTCAGCACATGAATTGGAGAGATATTTAATACACAAAGTCTAGAGACATGTATAAAAATGCCAGCTGAAAAGTCACATGAGGATTTTGGTAGTGCTGCTTCATGCTAAGGAAGTAACCTGGACCTTTTAAGGGCTATAGTCAGAGGAGACATTCCCTACTGGCTGGTTGTAATTCCAGCTCTTAGTAGGCAGAAGGACTACAGCAAGCTCAAGGTCAACTTGTTCTACCTAGTAAGCTCCAAGCCAGTCAAAAGAGACCTTTTTCCTCCAAAGGACATCTAAAACAAGATGCACAGGATTCAGTCCACAGTGTGTGTGCATTCGCACATGTGTGTGGGTTGGGTGTGTAGGAGGGTGGGTTGGGTGTGTAGGTGGGTGGGTTGGGTGTGTAGGTGGGTGGGTGGGTGGGTGTGGACATGTGTGCATGCATGTATGTGTGTGTTCAGTCATATCATATAAAACACAGTCATATACTTAATAATATCAAATAGATTTAATTAGTCACTGTGGGTCTAGTTTGAGGACTTGCTCTTAAGAGGAAAACACTCCATACGGGTTTGCTTATATGGCTTCCATCACAAATGGATAGAGATAATGGGCTGAGCATAGATCCTGGCAGGGAAATGTGCTTCTGCCCTCCTGTACCCAGGAAAACATGACAGAAATAAAGAAGACCCATTAAGAAAGCACCAGAAGAGTAATAAGGAAAGCTCACTGCCTCTTACTCTCATCTGTGTAACAAAGGACTGAAAGTTACCCTGCAAAACCAAGCAAAAACGCCATCTGTGCCATGGCTTCTGGAAATAGCTTAATTGAAAGTACGGAGAAAACCAGAGGAGCTAGCTGGCTTCTAATTTGCACAGCTCCATCCTACCTCAGGGTCTGTCTCAGAGATGCATGCAGCGGATACCGTACCCCATCTGCAAGTTTAAGGTCTTCTTCCTGCATCAGACTTGATGGCCTATCATTACCTCTCTCACCAATGTTAGGAACCCATGTAGGAAGCCTTAGCTACATGGCTTGAAAATCATCTTTGCTTTGAGACGTTTTAAATTTTTTCTTTGCCTGCTTGTGGCTGTGTGTATGTACTTGGATACATGTGTGCATATGTGTAAAAGGCCAGAAGACAACTAAGTATCATCTACCTTTTTTTTTTAATTTTGGAAAAATGATCCATCACTGGCTAGCAAACGCTAGGAAGCCCATCTCTAACACCCATCCACCTACAGCAACTCCCAAGAACAGGACAACAAGGAACAGGCTACCACACTCAGGTTTTATTATGTGGGTGCTGGATATCAATCAACACTATGTTGTTCTGCTCCTAAAGCAAGCCCTTTACCAACTTTGCAATCTTCCTAGATCTATGGATTTGATCTATTTCTAATGAGGGTCATGGATCACCAATGGTTACAATGGATCCATTCTGCTGTTTTTCTCTTAGCACATTTTTCCCAAGTTCCATCAAGATCCATTTTATAAGCAAGACAACACATGTTTCTCCTGGAACTGGAAGGCTCAGTTACAAAGGAGAGTTAACAGGGTGGCAGCTACCCAGCAAACTAAATAAGGGCTTGTTTTATTACGGCTCACCCCTGAATCCCATTGTTACCAACAGACCTGAGATCAATATTCCATCAGCAGAGGCCATCTCAATACTGAGAGTTCACTGGCAAGGTGCCACCCCTCTATACAATCCACAGCTACTGACCTACCACAGACCAGTGGGGTAACCTGGCCATTTCTGATAACCCACAAGGGCACTGATCAGAAAAGATCTCTTATCAGCTCATTATCTACCAGGTAAAGAACTCAATGACATCACAATTGATGCATCAAAGCAGGTGGCAAGTCATTCAAGCCGAGTTTGGACTTTTAGAATTCCAAAGTTCAATTGATTCTATTCTGCAAAGTAGTTACTTAGATTTGTGGCTGCACTACCAAGAAATTGAATATCTGGATTCTTGACTCAGATAGCCTGTCTTAACAGTTCTGAACCCGAGCTTTGGGGGAAGATATTTCTTCTTCCCTGTACATCTCTATCTATTTGCTATATGCATGGCCTCTGAGAGGCACGCCATGATATAAATTATTTATATATATAATTAGGTATATATATTTAAAAAGGGAAGGAAAATAAACATAGAGTTAGCTATGATAACTCAATAATACATAGTAAGGGAACAGATTTGAAGCATTCTCCCTAGTTTAAAGAAAAATTTTAAAAATGCATATATATATATATATATATATATATATATATATATATATATATATATATATATATATTCACGGAATTATAAATAAGGATAATTTGGGCTGAGGAGATGGCTGAATGGACAAAAAGCTTATTTTACAAGCATGAGGCCCCTGAATTCAAATCAACACTACACTCATAAAAAGCTAAGCATGGCTGCAGAATCAAGAGCTGTGGAGGGCAGGGGCAGAAGGATTCTGGAGGCTCACGAGCTGTCAACCTAGCTCCAGATCCCAGCAGAGAAAAGAGTGGAGAATGATGAGACAGGACAGCCAACTTCATCCTGACATGCAGAAAGACGCACACATATCACACACCTATGTAGCAACAACACAAATAGATAAACAGACAGACTGACAGATTATACATTTTACACTTGTGGATTTAAGCATGGCTATAGTCCAGTGTGTTGCTACATGCTTGGAATTCTAGCAGTGGGTAAGTTAAAGCAGGAAGATTATGAGTTCGAGCTAACCTAGCCTACACAGTGAAGTGTATCTCAAACAAATGGAAAAGTTAACACTTGCATTGCACTTGTTTGTGGGTGCACACATATACATGTGTGTACAGATGCCTAGGAACTTTAGTTACCACACTAAGCAATTTCTATGATTCTACTAATTGTGTTCCATAGCAACTATTCCCCATAGAGAACAACCACCTTTACAGATTGGGAAACTGAGGCACATAAAATCAGGGTAATTTATCCAAAGTAAAAAGAGCCAGTGAGTGTATGGTAAGAAAGATTCTGAGAAACCTCAACACTATCACTGTCCCCTGTTAACTGCTCTAAGAACTCAATGGTGGGTCAAGCTCCCTCCACAAACACATATTAAGTAGAACTTGAATGGAACAAAGCATCATTAAAGTTCTCAGTACTCTTGTGGAAGCATAGTAGAAATAATACCTCCCACTTCTGTGATCAGGTCAACTCTGGAAAGCAGTTATCAGATGAGGAAAATGAAACATAAGGGAGCAACACTGGTCCTATATTCCTGCAGGTTCTGGAAAGACCCTCACAGCCTAGCCTACACAGTGAAATCTCTCTCTCTCTCTCTCTCTCTCTCTCTCTCTCTCTCTCTCTCTCTCTCTCTCTCTCTCTCTCTCTCTCTCTCTCTCCCTCTCTCCATAGACACACACACACAGATGGAAAAGGGGTCCTCATGTCCCACACTCTCAACATGTTCACGCCCCACCCACTCCTCTGTTCTGTTCTGTGATCTGATCTTTCCAATGCCCACTGATTCACCTTCTTTTGTCTCCTGCATAGCCTTCACTCTTGCCTTCTCCAGGGTCCAAACAGTCAAAACCATGTGCATATAGTTTCACTATCCAGCCCAGGCTAGCTTCTAATTCATATGTTCACATACCTGCAGGCTAAGCTGACTACACACAATCAATGCCCATATTACTGCCACCCTTTCTTGGGAATCTCCCTCTTGGTGTTTCTACTCTCCCACCTACCCACACACAGAGAAAGCTTGAACAAGAATACACTGAAGAGTCAAGGACAGAAGAAGTGGATGGCATGATGGTAATAAGTCTTTTAGCTGAGTTAGGACATCTGACTGCCAAGCTGCTCCTTGCCACTAATTTTCTGCATAGCTTTAAAGACAGGGCAGTTCTTCACTTCTTTGAAAAGAGGTCATTAGACTACTCAGGGATTACAAATCTCTATTGGTGTGTAACTGTCTACTACTGGACCCAAGGTAGACATTACTAATCACTTTCAACTAGGCCAAAACAAAATGTCTCAGTTCTTCTTTATAGACAAACACATTAAGAGAACAGAACTTGTAAGCCAACATTAGCCCCATCACCCCAAATGTGATAATCCCTAAAACTATTTCCATTATTCAATTTGTTCATCATCACACACAACTTTCCTTTCATTTCCATATACCTTCAATGGAAATCAAAAGAATGTATGGACAATTTGTCAAGATCAGGAGTTTTGAAAAGTGTTAAGCAGTTCATTGGTTCACACATTCAAATTCAGCATGAATTTGTAATAGAGGAAGAGCCAGGAGCCAGGCCTAGTCATGAGCAAGTTTTCTTCCCTGCTATCTGTCTCTCTGCCTCTCCCATCTCCTCAGCCTGCACTGTGTCTCTGGTCTGAATCAAAGACCACACTGTCCAAGACTGGGAATGCATGGTCCTTTCCGTGATGTTTACATACAGATAAAACTGTCTGACAGCACATTTCTCAGAACACATTCTTGTGGCTAAACAGTGCCTGGCTCCTGAAAGACAGAACGAGTGAAGTTGGGAAGGAAAAGGAATGGAGTGGAAAGGGAAGCCATGGGCTAATAACCTCTGATTCTGCTTCCGCTTCTGCTTCTTCTGCTTCTCCTACTTCTTCTTCTGTTTCTGCTTCTTCTGCTTCTCCTACTTCTTCTTCTGTTTCTGCTTCTTCTGCTTCTACTTCTGCGTCTGCTTCTGTTTCTGTTTCTGTTTCTTCTGCTTCTGCTTGGGACAAAGTGCCTGATCTAAATACTCTTCTGGATCCCTCTATTTTTTTCCACTAATATCTTACATTTTTAATTAAAATACAATTACATCATTTCCTCCTCCCTTCTCTTCCCTCCTACCCTTTCCATATCTGCCCCAGCTGCCTCCCATATTCTAAGAAGGCAGAGACTCACACTAACCTAAACCAAGGTGTCCTGGAAGGCACAGGAAACTTTTGAGGGATGGAGCTCCCTCTACTGGGCACAAACCATTTCTTTGGCCATTTCATCAACTAGGATATAAGCAATGCCTGCTCAAACCAGTTGCCGATCTAAAAAAGCTACTATTTTAATTCAGTGTGGTTTGCTCTGGTCTGAAAAAATGCAGCTAATAAGTCCACAGCCTATACTGAACACCTACTATGTGTCAAGCAATATAACAGTGAGCAAGCAAATACAAATCAGTGTAAGGGAAACAAACAAACAAAACCCTGCATATGTGTGTGCACACCAGGGACTTAAACCATGTGCATGTGGAAGGCATGCTGTAAGGATGAGAATCCAGGAAAGCTGCGGAAAAAATTGTTTTCTGAGCTGGTGTTGAGATCCAACTGAAAGATAACTAGCTCTCTGGACACAGGATAATTTCATCGTATTAAAAATATTAACTAACTGAGACACAGTATCAAATGTTCCCATTTCTGTTTGTGCTTTCACGTGCCTGCTCCTGAGAGTTTATGGATGCTTTAAGGACAGGAGCTACAGCTCACCCCAGGGAGTCCTTTGTATCAGTTACTCTCTTCTTTGTCACGACATAATACCATCAATGGCAACCTAAGGAGTATGGTCAATCGCAGCTGGGGAGGCATGTCAGTGCCAGCAGGAAGCAGCTTGGCACATTGCCCCTGCAGTCAGGAAGTCGAGAGGGAGCAATAGTGCTACTCAGCTTGCTTGCTTGCTTTCTCTTTTTTATTTTAGGACCCCAGCACTTGGGTTGCTGTTGCTCACATTCAGGGTGGGTTTTTCATCCTTTGTTACCACTTTCTAGAAACACCTCCCTGGAGATATCAAGGGCATGTTTCTATGGTGATTTTTAAATCCTGTCAAGTTGACAATCATGATCAATCTTTGTACTCTTAAATGGAGGTATTTAAACAGAGCACAAGGGCTACCTGGGCTACCTGTGCTCTGTGTCTGTGTGAATCTAGAAAAGATACCATGAACTTGTATCAGCTGTGTTTTCAGCAACATCGCTCTGACTTAGCAGCAACTAGAATGTTAGTAACTTTAAATTTTGGCATCATACTCAAAATTATTTTTGAATTTTATTATGTTTTATGTGTTTGAGTGCTCTGCCTGCATGTATATCTGTACACTTACTTATGTGCCTGGTACCTGCAGAGGCCAGAAGATGATGTTAGACCATGTAAAGCAAGAGTTATAAACAGTTGTGAGTCACTGTATGAGTGCTAGAACTAGAACCTGGGTCCTCTGCAAGAACAGCAACTGCTAAGCCATCTCTCTAGCACCTAGAAACTATTTTTATAATGTGAATATTTTCTTAATCCATTCTGAAGGTGGTAGGCCAGAAAAGTGGCTTCAAAGACATAAACAAAATACACTCACAATAAGGAGTGTTTTGGATATAATGTGAAATGTTCCATATAGGTTCATGTGATTGAATGCTGTCCTCTTTGGTGGTGCTGTTTAGGAAGGTTGTGGAGCCTTGCTGGAAGAAGTGTGACACTAGAACAGACCAGGAGATGTCATAGTCTGGATCCAGTCTATGTTCACTGTTTCCTGACTTTGGATGCAGTATGACCAGCCAGCCTCCTCCTCCTGTCACTATTCCAGTCCCCCATGATCAACTATATGCTCTCAAGTTAGTGATACATGGAGTAAGAGAATGAGCATTCACCAAGCGCGAGCTGGACTCAGCCATGGACCCATGCTGCTGCATTGTGCCCTTGTATACAATGGACACTGTCGTCTTCAAATGGGTAGTAAATCGATATATTTCAGAGTCTAGGTCACAGTGGCTCCATATCATTAATAACAACATTTTAGACAACTATGCCTAGATAATGATAAATACCTAGATAATTATTTTAAACTGTCAACTTATACCAAGATCTGTGCCCACCTTTTGTTTGTTTGTTTGTTTGGTTGGTTGGTTGGTTTTCTTTTACTTGAACAATGTCACTTAATACTAGGTCCCAGATCACATTTCTGTCTCAGTTGCTGGAATACCAAGAAGTCCCATGCCTGATGAAAAACCACACAGATGCTAAGTGAAGGATATTGGATTCATTACTCTCCTCTATATCAAAGCCTGGGCTCCTGGCCTTCTTACATACAGCACTGTTGGATGCATAGACAGACTGTACCTCCTAAACTTCTCCAAACAGCACCACCCAGTGGGGACCAAGTATTTGCATACTGAAACCTAATGGGACATTTCCCAGTCAAACCTCCACATCTATTTCCCGTGTAGCTTTACTTGCTATCTACTCTATAACCTGAACTTAGGCTCGCCTCCCTGAATACGTAGTGTATTAATCAGGGTCATGGATCCTCACAGCTTAAAGGCCAGCCATATCTTAGTCAGACTCTCATACTATGTTAGCTGATATACCAGCTAAAGTACACAGCCTAGGATGCTATAATAAAATACCACAGACTAGGCAGCTTAAAATGACAAACTTTTCTAAAGGCAAGAGTTCTAAGATCAAGTGACCTCTTGGGTTGGTAGATTCCTAGTGAAAACTTTCTTCCTTGTTTATAGATAGTTACTTTCTTACTATGTCCTCATTATACTAGTAGACAAGGGATTAGATATATGATATAATTGAGGAAATCAACAGCTATATCTTAGTGGCTATGGCTTCTTGTGTTTGGAGTGACTCTTTGCAGCTTAAAATCCCTGATGCTGAAACTAAGTTCTTCCCACTGTATCAGAAGTCAAATCACCAGGAAATTTTCTGATGGCCACACATGCATACCAGTGAAGGCGCTAAATCCTCAAAAGACCCTGGTTTCATTATATTGTGATTTTCTTTGTGGCTTTAGCCTCTCCATTTATGGACTTTTTAAGATACTGAGGCAAAATATCTTATAGGGCAGATTTATTCCAATTTGGTTTGAGAGGTGGGGGAAAGGTTACTTTGCCAATGCATATACCACCCATCTCATAACACAAGGACTGAGAGAGGACACAGTGGGGAAAGTCCTTGCTAAGCAAGAATGAGTACTTGAATTCAGATCCCCAGCACACATTCAAATCAGATACGATGAAGCATAACCCCAGTGCTAAAGAGTGTGGAGAGATGGGCATATCTCTGAGACTTTCTAGCCAGCCACTCTCGCCTAAAAAGTACCTTAAAAGATCCTATCTCAAAATAACAGGTTAAAAGCAATAGAGAAGGATACCTAGTATTGACCTCTAGCCTCTCCATGTGCATATGCACAGATACACACATAAACACACACACACACACACACACACACACACACACACACACACATGCACACACATGCAAATGTGCATATATGTACACACAACATAGATAAGCACACAGCCTCCCACTGACCTATACCCCCAGCTCCTGTCTTTACATTCATATCTCTAAATTTCTCTAGAAATCATGGCCCCACCATAGAGTAAAAACTCCAGTGAATATTGACTAAATACAACTTCATTCCAATGCACCCACCTGCTGGCAGTCAGCATGACCAGCTGTGTGTCACACAGGAACAGAAACATGGCCCCAGAGCTGTGCATGCAAGGTTCCTGGGTGTGGAAGTTAGTAATCATCCAGCCATTCAAACTGAAGATAGTTATGGGACAACATAAAAAAATAAAATGAGATCTATCCAATAAGGGTGAAAAAAATCCCAAAAGCAACTGAGTGGGTTCATCAGTCACCCAAGTTATATACTCTGAGGCTCTGAGGCAGGGGATGCGGCAAAGGCTGGGTTACTTCTGCTGGACCTCAACCATACAGGCTGAGACACTTGGCAGTCTTGCTTATTACCTAGATTAACAGTAATCTCTCACTGTTAGAATTATAAGGCTTTTCATGTTGATGAGGGTGTTCGCAAAATAATCAGGACAATACATGATCACTGTAGTCAGACTGTTATGCCAATAATATGTATATGCATAAAACATAAGTAATAATATTTTCCAGACATAATTTTTTAACTCATACAGTTGCTGCCCATAGAAAGATGAATTTGTAGGCTGATGAAATGGTTCAGAGTGATAAGGTGTTCACTGTACAAGCATGGGGCCCTAAGTTCACATAAAAGCCAGGCCTAGCAGCACACATCAATAACCCTAGTACTGGGATATCTATACATAGACAGATTGTAAATGTTATATGTATGATTATATGTATATAACCAACCAATCTGTCTGAAATTCTGAAATGACAAGGTCTAGATGTACTAATATATATATATATATATATATATATATATATATATATATATATATATATATATGTGTGTGTGTGTGTGTGTGTGTGTGTGTGTGTGTGTGTGTGTGTGTTTGTGTGTGTGTGTGTGTGTATCTCAAAAAGTACTGGAGAGCATTAAGAAAAAAATGAAGTCAACCTCTAGCCTACATACATACCTTCATGGGTGACCATGTTCATGCTTATCACAACACAGAAATATAAGTGAAAGAATGTAAAAATAGGGGCATGGGTAGGGAGAATGTGTTCTTGGGCTATCTTTAGTCATTGAGATAATTTTCTTTTGTTTTTGTTTTTTTTTCAGAACTGAGTATCTTATGGAATGGAATCGTGTTTCCTGGAAAAAGACCATTTTTCATCAAATTCTGTAAGAGATAGGTGCCACATTGTCTCACTCCTCAATGAAGTGAAATGAGTGAAATAAGATGACAAGGATTATAAAACAAATGTTGTGACTAATTTGCATTGAATTAGCAGGATTTATTATTAATAACATAATGAGAAGCTTATAGTCATAGAAGATTAATGGCATATCAAATAATAGGTTGGATGTTTATGAATATTGCTGTCACATCTGATTTCAGCATCACTTAAGACTTGAGACAGAAGTCTGGTAGCCAATGATGTTGGCTCTGAATATTTGACCACTTGTCTTAGTAGGAGGGCAGAGGCTAGTATCTTATGACTTCTAGCAGCACGTTAGGAATACAGAATCTTAGCGTTTTCCCTAGAACCATCTCAGGAAAATTTGTTCTTTACTGAATATTATTACCTGGGTATATACAGTTCATTGTTTTGTAACAAAACCCCTGAGATGGTGTCTTAGTTAGGCTTTTACTGCTGCGAACAGACACCATGACCAAGGCAAGTCTTATTAAAAAATATTTAATTGGGGCTGGCTTACAGGTTCAGAGGTTCAGTCACTTATCATCAAGGTGGGAGCATGGCAGTGCCCAGACAGGCATGGTGCAAGAGGAGCTGAGAGTTCTGCTACTGGAAAGGCTGCTAGTGGAAAACTAACTTTCAGCCAACTAAGGTGAGGATCTTATGCGCACACCCACAGTGACACACCTACTCCAACCAGGTCACACCTATTCCAACAAGGCCACACCTCCAAATGGTGCCACTCCCTGGTCCAAGAAGATGCAAACCATCACAGATGGTGACTAAGGAGGTTTATATGTGCTCATAGTATGGAAGTTCAAAGGTATACCATCTCAGGGATTTAGTTACAAAAGCAATGAGCTGCACATATGCAAGTAATAATACTCAGGAAAGTACACATTTTCCTAAGATAGTTTTAGGGGACAAAGCCATTTCAAGCTACCTGATACTAGTGTTTATAGATCTAGAGGCCTGTGTGTAAAAATATTGCACACAGGCATGGCCCATGGCTTCCTTCCTGTGACTGAATCCTGAAAGGAGGTATTGTTGAGAACTCTGGGACATATTTTCTGAGTCTTTGGGGATAGGATTCAGGAATCTGCACTGTTAGCAGTCCTCCCACTATCTTGTTGATGTTCTAAGGCCTGGAAAGCAATATTCCATTATACTCCCTTCTTCTTGGGTTTATACATGATAACCCAGGTATAAATCCTTTTAAAACTAGAGAGTGGAACCAAAAATGGGAGAAATATGACAAGGAAAAATTAATCTAGGGAACTGACTCCTAAAAGATAATTAGATTTATTCATTTTAGAGTCTGAGGCAACTCCTGTGCCTCCTTTTAAAAGTGTCTCTTCAACCCAACCCAAGTTAGCTGGCATCGAATGAGTCCCTCAATCCAACATTAGTTGAAGCTGGTAAAGTGACTGACTCAAGTAACAATGACACAAGCAAGCACCACCCAAGGCATAGAATCTTGGCTACACCACTGAGACACACATGTCAGTTTTCCTGACTATGACTCTAGAGCTCCTCCTCAGCCAGCTGGCCCTGTCCTGTATCAAAGCCATCACACTGCTAGTCTTCCCACCAAGTTTGGTATGATCAACCCATCACCACAGAGCTGATAAGGCAATGGTGATAGTGATGGTGACAGAGTCACCAACACTCCCTAATATAAGTAGAGAGAAGGCATCTCTGTCTTGCACCACACCCAGTTGCAAGTGATACTCAGAGATGTTATAGTATGTAAAATGTGGAAAGTCAACTGAAAGAAGGACCCCATGAAGTAGCTTCCATGAGGTCATCGTTTAGAATGGGGACCTTCATGGCAAGGTACCTGTTTTGGTAGTCACCTATGCTCCTTTAAGGAACCCCCTTATTCATGGTTCTGTGAGCCACCTCAATTAATCTGCAAGCTCAGCAAATTAGACCTTGGTGGAACAATTATGTTGATCTGTCCTCAGGGCCCCATCTGGGGTGATTAAATGTTTATTCGTGTCTCCCCAGGAAAAGTTAACACAACACTAACCAAGGAAACAGACTTCTTCCTGCTTGCCCTAAACTCTGCGTGTTGCCTGAAGTTGAGCTAGAGAAAAAAAAAACCTCCAGGTCAAGGATAAGCTATAAGCATGTCCTGCATAGCAACCATGATGGTTAAATGTATTCAGTTGGATTGGGCTCTGATTTCTTCCTTTGTGTGTCAAATATATCCCTAAGATTTAAAAATAAATTAGTAACATTTTTACCTTTGGGGATATAAACCGTCCACTGACATCTGAATGCGCCAGCTGCCTCAAGTGAACCGTAGGTTTGATGCTGAGTTTTGTCCACATCATTAGTATATGCCAGTGATGGAGAGAGACTCATGCTGTGTTCATGCTAGTGGATCTTTAGAGTCAGAGTCAGTATGGTGAAGATGTGATTCCGAGCCCAGTGAGACTTAACACTGTATAGGCTAAGTTCAAGACAGGGATATAAGGAAACTGTTCCTTGTCGTCTAGTGCCTTGCTGAAGACTCAAGTATCCACTCAGAAGGACATCTGTTCACCTGAACCCCAGACCCCCCCCCCCGACTCATGTTGCCCATCCAGAATATTTTATCCTTACTTTTACTAATCTACAGTGTTAATGATTTCATGTGCTGAGTTGTAGACTGAATGTTTGTGTTTTTTCACAAAGATAATGTAGTGAGGTCTTATCCCATTATGCAGGTGAGGCCTCTAGGGAAATAATGAAGGTCTAGTAGCATAAGAGTGTTAGTGACCGAGATTCAAGAGGAAGCTGCTCTGAACAGTGTAGCTGGATCTCCCTCCAACCTCTCTCTGTCTCTCTCTGTCTCTCTGTCTCTCTCTCTGTCTCTCTGTCTCTCTCTCTCTCTGTCTCTCTCTCTGTCTCTCTCTCTCTCTCTCTCTCTCTCTACATATATATATATATATATCTGCAAAAAGCTGAAAGACTACCTACAGTTACAAAGGTCCCCTTACAGCATTTCCTCTCTAGTGTCACATGGAAACGTGGAAACGTGGCCACAAGCACTTACTATGGGTTTCTTATCACATGGTATGGGACCTCTCCTCCCTTAGAAACTTTTAAGACATGGAACCCCACTCTGGTTAATGGTCCTTAAGGCTTTCTTTGGAATATGCAGCATTCATATATCTTTACCCTGAAAGACAATTCATCTCATTGTCTTTCTTTTAAACCTGCTTTCCTGTCCTCTCCTTCTCTAAGGTCTGACAAATTACCGGTGTCCTTATCAAAAGAGACACCGCTGAGCTAATATTTCCTAGAAAATAAAAATGTAAAGTTTTCTTCTGTTCAGCAATTGGAAAAAATAATATTGATAAATAGGTATCATAAACAAAATGGTCCCTAGATTCAATATGACTCCCATCAAAACACCAATATAGGCTTCAAGTAATTTTTTTTAATTCTAAAATGCAGATGTAATCACAAAAGACAGTAAAATATCCAAGGGAAGTCTGATTAGAAAGAACCATGCTGAAAGTATCACAATATCTGACTTCAAAATGCACTAGAAAGCCATAGTGAAAAAAAAAAAAACCCAGTATGGTATTGGTATGAAAATAGGTACATCCACTAAAGAAATAGTGTGTCCAGAAGTGACTCCACACATTATAACCTTCTGACTCCCACAGATGCCTGGAAAATATGCATCAAAATATGACCCCCATAATAGTGGTACTGGGAAAACTATCTCCACACACAAGCCATAGTGCACACGTGCACACACACACACACATAAAGTAGAATTTTAACCATATATTTCACCCTATACAAAACCTAACCAAAGAAGGTGAAAAATCTAAGTGTATATAACTTTTCCTCTCTGCTTGGACAAGAGAGAAGAATCGGAAATTGAGAGAACTTGTTATCTTTAAAGGAAATGACATTTGTTGAGACACATGGGCTGCAATGTGGCACACTTGGAGTAATCCACAACCTCAGAGCCTTTACAGATAGGCCAGGCTTCCTCTGCTGATGCCTATCTATACTGCGGCTGTAGTGGGATTGTATTGCCCGAGCTTTTGTCCCCGCCGGCAAGAACACACTCAGGACAACCGGAATCTTCTGCGGCAAAAAACTTTATTGATTACTTATCAGGAGGGAAGACCCGGAACTGGGAAAATGGCGCTGCTTATATACCCCGCAGCATGACGTTTCAGCACCTGATGTGGCGTGACAGCTCCTGATTTGTTGCTCGCCCATCACCCCATTACTACACCCCGAGATGGGCAGTGCCTAGGCGTGAGTTCACTCTTGCACTTGCGCATAAGGCTTGTTTACTAGTTAGGCGCAGTGGAAGCCAGCGCCATCTTATAATGGCGATTGCTCACGGCACGGCTCTCCACAGGATTGTAGGATAGAAGTGGAGAGAGGAGACATCTCTCTGTTTTCCTTCATTTTTCTCTAGTCAAACTGGACAGAATGAAGGGGGCCCAGAAATAACCAGACTATGTAGGTGCACCTGGTTCTTAGAAAGACACATAAGCTCTGATAGTCCTGGAACAATGGGGCTGAATATTACCTGCCCTGCCCCTTTGACTTCCATATTACATGTACTGGTTATTCTCCACATTACTATGAGCAAATACCAGATAAGAAGCAACCTAAGAGAGAAGAAATATTAGCTCATGGTTTGGGAAGACACAAGCTATCATGGTGGAACTGTATGGCAGCTCCTATGTGTCAGTTGGTTATGTTGCTTCTGTAGTCAGGAAGCAGAGAAGGGTGAATGCTGACCCTCAACTTACTTCCTACATTTCTTTTTATTTGATCTAGCCTATGAGATCTAGCCTGTGCACATGCAGGACAGCTCATCCTTCTAAATTAAACACTGTCATAGGCCAGGGATGTCACAAATAAAGACTAAGCACCACTCTCCTCTTCTTTTTTATATTTATTTATTTATTTATTTATTTATTTATTTATTATTAGATATTTTCTTTATTTACATTTCAAATATTATCCCCTTTTCTAGTTTCCTCTCTGAAAATCTGCTATCTTCTCCACCTTCCCCCTGCTCCCCAACCCACCCACTCCCACTTCTTGGCTCTGGCATTCCCCTATACTGAGGCATTGAATCTTCACAAGACCAAGGGCCTCTCCTCTGATTGATGGTGGGGACTAATATCCAATATATACAAAGAAGTTGGACTCCAGAAAACCAAATAACTTTATTAAAAAATGAGGTACAGAGCTAAACAGAAAATTATCAACTGAGGAATACCGAATGGCTGAGAAGCACTTGAAATAATGTTCAACATCTTTAACCATCAGTGAAATGCAAATCAAAACAACCCTGAGATTCCACCTCATACCAGTCAGAATGGCTAAGATAAAAAATTCAGGTGACAGCAGATGCTAGCGAGAATGTAGGAAAAAAGGAACACTCCTCCATTGCTGGTGGGATTGCAAGCTGGTACAACTACTCTCCTCTTCTTATGTTCATATTTAGAAAACTCCAATCTTTACCTCTCACTCCTTTCACCACTCTGGAAATTTTCACCATGATAGTTAATTTTGGCAGTCAACATGGCTAGACTGTGATACCCAGTTTTAGTCCAAACACAAATCTGTAGATTGCTATGAAGATATATTTATGAGATAAATATTCAAAAGAGTAGGCTTTGAATAAAGCAGATTACACTCAATAGTTCAAGAGGAAATCTTATCTAATCCATTGCAGCCCTAAGAAGATGGATATATCCCTAAGGGAGGAGAATTTCTGAAGGATGCCTTAGGATTCAAGTTGCAACTCAGCTTCCAACAAAGCCAACCTGTGGCCCACCCTTCTGATTACAGGCTTGTCAGCCTGCTTTTCTCTCCTCTTTTTCTACCCCTATGTCCAGAGCATCTGTTCTTCTGGTGATCCCTAGCTAATATACTCCTCCTCCTTCTGCCTGTCACAAATGTCCAGATTTAGACCTGCCTCTGACTTCCTAGAATAAACAATCATGTAGTTATTTCTGCCTATAGTATCATTAGACATTAACAGAATGAGGCCTTAACCCTCTCAGAGAACACAACCTAGACCAAAGGCCCACAACTGCCTTTGTATATGGAATGAAACCTAACTTCCTCCAAGAGAAGTAGGGAGAGCAAGCAGCAGCGTATATGTTCTCACCATGTGGAAAGAGAAGCTAGAAGAGGTAAAATAAAGTTGTTCTCAGGTGCATCTGTTCACTGACTATCAGTCAGCACAGGCCCCTGTGGGCTTACCCTTACTTAGTTCTTGGCTTCTCTAGGCATGTTCTATAGTTCAACCTTAAACCACAAATTTGATGTTATAGTTTTATCCTTGGAACCTAATAAATTTAAGAGGCCAAGCTGCAAGATACAGAAGAGCATGAACTTAACTGAGTGAAGTCTGAGTTGAATGCTTTAAATGTACTGGCAGCACCGTATAGGACACACACATAAAGAGGAAAGAGGAGAAAGACATGATCTCAGGTATTCATTTAATCTCTCTGGGCCTCATGCATCCTAAAACAAATGGGCATGGACTCCAAAATTCTGTATTGGAGAGAAATGACCCAAGACAAGAAATAAACCAAGCCAAGAAAGGAAATAAAATTCTTTGGGGTGTCTGTGTGTGTGTGCCAGAATAGGCATTCATATGTACAAATGCCTGTGTATGTTTTTATCACTTCTTGCTGTCAAGATATGCTTTGAGTTTTTCCACCCTTGACACCGTGTCTGACACATCTCTCCAGCTCATAATGATCTTTCATTCAAGCTACTGATCAATAGCAGAAACCAGCAGGTCTGTCTGCCCTGCTTGTTTTCTCTATCTTCAATCTGCCAAGACAGATTAGGCTATTTCCAAGGTCACTCAATATTCGGGGAGAGAATGGAAAGATATCTAGTGGGCTGTCCATAGAACAACAACACAAACAGACAAGAGGAGCATTTACTGTGTGTTCCGTGACAGATTCGATTTACATCAAGGTCAGAGAGGGTATGTTTTCTTTCTGAACCTTCCCCACCTCAGAGTTGCTAGCTTGTCTATCAGCTATCTAGTGGGGGATCCTCTGAGTGGAATACCAACTTATAAATATGGGACCTGCCAGTTGAGAGGTGTCGTGTCATCCCATGATCTATGCAATGGCAGTGTCATCAATGTGATTCCACACTCATCACTCAGGTGACGAGCAAGACAGAACACAGAGTCCCTTTCTCTGCCAGTGGAATGCTCATGCTTTTATTGTAATAGCTGAAGTCTGATTTGTTGTCTTGACAGGGCCTATTGTCTAGCCAGTATTCTTCACAGAATGCTCTTGGGAGGGAGGGAGGGAGGGAGGAAGGGAGAGAGGAAGGGAGAGAGAGAGAGAGAGAGAGAGAGAGAGAGAGAGAGAGAGAGAGAGAGAGAAACTGTCCAGACTATACCTCTAAATACCTACAGACAAGTTTTCAGGTTCAGAAAAACAATCTTCTCCCAATTATCTGGGAGGAAATGCAAAAAGTAAAACGTGGAAGGCTGCCAGGTCGATATAAAGATGAAATTTGGGCTGAGGAAATGGATAAGTTCACAAAGTGCTTGCTATATACACATGAGGAACTAAATTCAGATCCCCAGTACCCATCTAAAAAGCTAGACATAGTGGTATATACATGCAACCTGAGTGCTGAGAAGGTTAAGACAGGCTGAGTCATGGGACCCATTGGCCAGCAGTTTCACTGAGGTTTGGAAAGACCCAAGCCAGTTGCCTTATCTCTAAAACAAAATATAAAGGGGTTCTAAAACAAAATAGATGGGACACAAGAGGCTGGCCTCTGGCCTACATACACACACACACACACACACACACACACACACACACACACACACACACACACACGAGGAAACCTAGCCTGTTACATGTAACATTTAGGAAATACTTCTGCTTTGAACTTTCCCTAATTAATATGCTAATGACCCAAATACTAGTACCTTAGAACTAAGGCCTATACAGAGAATGATAAAATTAAAAATGAGGTCATGGTTTGTGTCCTTACCAGAAGAAACAGTATATATGCTCTAAGGGGTCACATACTGATGGAAATCTATTTTCCTTTCCCTAGAAGCCATCAATTGCCCACAGTTCTTCTGCTCAGAAGCGCCCCCCTCCATCTATACTGCGATTTTAATTTGATTAATCTTGTGCAGGTCTTCTGCCTGCAGTCATGGCTATTATAAGGTCATGTGAGCAATCTGGCAAGAATTGTTTTTATAATCGTTCTGCTCCTTCTTCCACAATAATCCCTTAGGGCTTAGATTGTCCAACATTTGTGTACATATGGGTAGCTCTCATAAGAAAACTCAATGAACTTTTAAAATTAAACCAAAAGAATCTCATGGAGTTGAAAGGACAACGTGGTGGAGGGATGTCATACCACATTCTACCTCTCTGATGCGGGTATCCAGATACCACCAACAAGGAGAAGGTGGATTATAGGCCAGAACAGGACATGTTTCCCACTGAGGCATCGGATGCCACTACATGCTACAGAAGGAGAACAGTGAGGTTTAGGGTGAATGCTGTGGTTTTTGGTCTGCTTTCTGGGTACTGAGATGCCTCCAGTGCCTGGAGAGAAGTCAGGGACTGAGGTCATTGGTCTGTGTTTCCCGTCCAGGTGTCTACATGCCAGGCAGGCAGGAAGAAATGGAGCCTGGGTCGAGCAGAGTATAGTCACATTGGAAACAAGTGCTGAGTACCAGAGGGGCAGAAGGAAAGAAAACCCTTCCTTAGGAGTTTCAGGCATGGCTCTTTTAGGCTAGGACCTTCCTCATGGTAATCTTTATTGAAGATCTTTAATGAGGCAGACAGTCCATGCTTGTTCATATTGCTTTATTAGGAATAGATGTGAATATATAAACTTTATTTAGGGTGAACCAGGGATTATATACGTCTTGAAGGAAGGGTGTGAGAATACCTAGGAAGGGAAGGTCATTGGCTGAAGATTAAGGCTATCTAGATACCTCATTCACATGAAGAAGAACTCCATGTGCTATGCTATGAGACTGAGTAACCATGGTCCTCTCTGTTAGGTGTCACGGTTATTTGTTCCAGAGCAGGAACAAAGACAAGTAAGAAACCATGCTACTCATGCTGCTCTCAACTCTCTTAGATTCCTGTGGTTTGAGCTCACTCAGCCTTACCAGTTCTTATGCCTGTCTGGTGGCACTTGCCCTCCAGGGTGATAGGGGAGAAATTGAAAGAGAGGAAATATGGGGTAGGTTTGATTAAAATGTTATATACATATATAAAATTTCAAATAATAAAAATTAAATAACTAAAAATAAAGACAAGGATGTGTGGAACCAGGATACCCAGAGCATGCTACGCAAGCATGAGGACCATGACTGAAGATTTGCATGTACGGTTCCTTCTAGACACAGAGAGAGATGTGTTCATGTGTGTGCATAATAGCATAAACATGGTCTTCTGAGGACCTTTTAGGGGAAATGCCCTATGTACCATCTTAGGCCTGTGTATAATTGGGTATGTATATGATAAAAATCAAATGCATCGTGGGAAGAGACATGCATAGTAAACAAAGCCATTCATAACCTGAGCCTGACAAATCAAACCAGAGAGCCTCCTCTTCTACATGCCTTAGCATAAAAACTTTCTCTTGAACCCCATGAGCAGAAGCTCAAAACAATATTCTGTGTCCTTAGGTTTGCCACTCATGGGGCCTGATGTCATTCAAGACAGAGTACTTCTGATAGTATTGTCATTTTGTTTTGAATAAAATTTTCCTGTAATGTTGCAGTCTTGTATGCCTTCTTTCCGTTCCTTTGAAGAAGATGCTAAGAACCTGGAAATACCTGGTCCAGACACTATCTCCTAGCAACAAGGGAAGGCAACAATAAACAAAAGGGAAATGGAAGCAGCAGATTTGCAGTTTCTGATGAAGCTCCAAGCAACTGCAGCTACCAAGGCAAGCTCTTGGGTCTCTCTTCCAATAGTGATGTCAATGGCAGGAGCCATTCCATACGTGTGGCTCTGGCTCTGTTGACATCAGGGGCCTCTGTCCCAGTTTCCAATGGAAGGGATTAGATCTGTCAGCATCCATCTCTGTGACTCAGAGAACATAGAATCTGGGCTGTTTCAGTTTTTCTTTCTCCTTCAACCAGTCTACTATCACTGCCCTCTGTAATCTCACCTACATCCTTTCATTATTTTAACCAGTCCTCTATTAGATTAGCTAATTTAGATAATCAAAAAGTCTACCTGAAGGATTAGAGAGGTGGTTCAGCAAGTAAGACCATTTGCTATGCACTAAGATCAATTTCCCAGCACCTATATGAAAGGCTGGATGTGGGCTCAAATACAGTACTGTTGGGGACAGAAGGAGCATGAGGGCTGCTGTAGCTTGCTGGCTTCCAGCCTAGCTCCATGATCTAAGAGAAGTAGAAAGTGATAGAGCAGGACACCTGTTATTCCCTTTGCCCCCCCCCCCAACATACACAGGTTTGTGGGTGTGCACATAACACACTGTCTCACTGAGAAGGAGACTTCAGATCAGTGAGCTGGAGAATATAGAATGAATCTAGAGTAAAATCTATCCCCCCTCTCAGAAAAGATAGGGTCAAGGTCTTGAGGAAAGGATATGCCTAGTATGCTCAGGAGCAACAAGGAGTCTGGGGAACTAAGCACAGGGAAGAGGGGAGAGAAAGATCAAAATAGGTAGATCATGATAGCCTTGTGGAACATGGAGATCATTTTGAGCGCCTGGAACTGTACATATCCTTCACTGGCCACATGGAAAGGGAGAGAAACTGCTCAACAAGCAGAACCATCGTAATGCTGAGAGAATAGGAGAGACTATAGAATAGTCCACATCTGTTCACACACTATGAAAATAAAGGCAATATTGTAACTAATAATTATTTATGGCAGGAATTGGCAATTGATGGTCCACAACCCAAGTCCTTAAAGTTTTACTGGCATATATCCATAGCCATTTGTCTGTTCACTGAATGTGGCAACGTCTCACTTCCACTGTCCTGTTGAGAGTCAAGTCACTGTGACATAGATCATGTGAACCACACAGCCTGCAATATCTATTTAACCAGACCTTTTTTATTAAAAGCCTCATTGGCCCTCCTTTACAGTTATACCTGTGATAAAGTTGTCACCATCCTGTCAGGAGTGAAGATCTAAAGAAAAATATGAATTCTCTTTGGCTATGAGACTTTCCAACAGTGGTGTCCAAAAATTTGGAATTTTCCCAGGAATCTTATGCTAAGATAAGGAAAAGGGTAGTGCTAAAAAGAGGAAGAATTTCCCCCCACAGGAAGATTTTACGGTAAAGATTGGAGCCAGGATGATAAATCAGCAATGGGCAAGACTATAACTTGACCACACCTGCTTTGTTATATACACATCTTGCCTTTTATTTTAACTAAAACCTCATATTAGGACCCTGATTGTTGGGGCCACTTTATAAATTTGGGTACATTGAATTAGTTTTTTTTCCCTCTCTTTACACTAATATTCAGATTTTTAGCCCTGTTGTATATGAGTGGTCCAGCCAAGCTTGTTATCTTTGCCAGACCCCAAGCTACAGTCTGATTCTAATATCTCCATTCATAAATAGATTTAATTTTAGAATAGAGAGGTAATTATACATATAGAAAAAATATAGCTTTTATTTATAAAATATAGTATTTTGAAGCATTTGATTACACTTCTGTGTACATGCACATGTATGTGTGTATATGCATGTGTCAGAGGAAAACTTGAGAGTCAGTTCTCTCTTTCCACCATGTGTATTCAGGAGATCCAACTCAGCGGTTCAGGCTTCATAAGAAGTACCTTTATCCACTAAGCTATCTCATTAACCTCAAATGTGGTTTTAGTATAAATAAACACAAGGATAAGACTAAAACAGAATTTCCCACTTAAAGGATGTTGGATGTTGTCAGAAAGGTAGACATCAAGGAGATGAGGTGGTGGGATTCATTCTACCACCAGCCAGAGGGTTACGCATGCTCAGACAAAACAAAATCTTGTGCCAGAATGTAGTGGGCATTCAGAAACACAAACAAGATACGGTTCTGCACCCACTGGGGAGCTGGTCCTATTCTAAACACTCAGGAGAGGACAGGGAAAGGCTGATCCCTGGATCACACTATATTCTTCCAGCCACATCTTCCCCCAGACACATGTCTTTCTACTCCTTATATTCCTCTGTCTATAACATACCCCACAAAGGCAAAATGTGAAAATTCTGCTCCTGGATTTCTTCAAATGTACATTACCAGAGACTAAACCTGCATTTCTGATTCTCCAGATTCCCACAGACCTTGATGAGCCCAGAAGCAGTTAACAGGAGCCTTCCTGAATGGGCTGGATTTTCTATTGGCCAAATAACTCTCCTTATATTAAGGTGAAACTATAATAATCATTTTTACACCATCATGTGGAGTGTGATTACAAAAGAGCTCATCTGGAAGGACCATTACAGCTTATGAAGTCTTAAGAGATTCTAAGGGGGGAAGATGTTGGAAATGAAGCCAACTGTTGCAGCGCTTGGCTCATTCTGGGACACATGGAAGGAAAGGGTACATCATAATGTAATGGGGAAAGCCATGCAAGTCTGAGTGCATGAAAACTAAGAATGCTCGCCACAGCCCAACCCAACAGGGCTCATATTCTTCTGGGCATTGACGCTGAATCTGAAGAGTGGTAAATATCTGCAAGCCCGCGTGCTGAGCACACTTCCTCTCTCCCTTCCATAGCTGGCTAACAGGGAGAGTTGCCAGAAAATGTAATCAATTCTACTTTGCAACACTGTACTCACTTGCCATTTACCCAAGGCTTCTGGAAAGCACGACTCCATCTGGCCTCGGCTAAATCGCGCTGAGCTTGGCGCCTGGCACATTTTCTAAGCAGCACAAGCCTTTCTTGCTTGGACTTGTTGGCAGAGTCTCAAGCTCAGAGTTGCAGTTGCGAAGCTGAGGGACACTGAGCGTGTCTCGGTGTGAATGCGTTACTTTGGAGGACTACTGTGACTGAGAACATGAAAAGAACATCTAGCGTTCATTCACCGAGGAAATGGTAACTGAGCCCTGTTCTGTCCCAGATGGTGGTTCAGGTGCTGAAGACTCAACTGAGAAGCGAGTGATCATGATTCTTCCTTCCCGGAACTTTGTGTGCATCAGAGATGGGAGATACTGCAAACATCAGATCAGTGGCCCCATGTAAATACATTGCTGAACCTGTTTTCCTGGACGTGAGGGATGGCTCAGCAGTTAAGAATACTTTCAGCTCTTATATAGGACCAGACTTTGGATCCAATGACCCACGTCTGACAATTCCTAGTAACTCCAGCTCTAGGGAACCTAATGTCCACTCTGGATTCCCTAAGCAACCACACACATTTGTGTTTACTCCTGCAACACAGACATACATACATACATACATACATACATACATACATACATACATACATACATGTATATATATATATTATATACATAATTCAAAAATAATAAATAAAACTTCAAACTTGTTTCCACCTGCATGCGATGACTATCTCCAGAATTTTATTATTATAAGAGCAAATATTATTTGCTTCATGTTACTGTTTGGATGTGTTGGGAGCTCTGTGGCACCCTGTAAGAGGGGGACCTAGCTGGAGATCCTTAAATCATTAAGAAGTCAGACAGTTCTTGTGTGACCTCTTGGTATTTTTGAGAAGACTACTGTAAAAGGAGCAAGCCTGGCTGCCCACTTTCTTTTTCCTGGTTTTGAGATGTTATCTGTTTGCTGCTACATCTGCTTCCACCATTGCTATCTGTCCTGAAATACTACACTCAAGAGGCAGGCCTCACTAGTCTGGATTAGCTGTTTAGACTTTTGTTGTTATTGTTAGAGTTGCAGGAATTTTTTTAAGTTTAAAAATGTTTCATGCAATCCATTTTGATTTTGTTTCCTTTTCCCTGGCCTCTCCTAGATACCCCATCCCCCTAACCCTCTCACTTCACATTCTTTCTCTCAATCAGCTTGAACTCCATTCTATCCTCCCTCTTTTCACTTCCAGCCTTTGTTGTCATGTATTCAACTCCTGATCACCCCACCTTCCAGCATCTCCCTATTCAGTTCTACCCGAGCCTTATTGCATTAGATGTCCTACTCAGTTGAATCGAGTTCTTTCTGGTATATGACAAGCCATTTCAAAATGGAGTAGCTGAAAGCAAGAGCCCCTTTGTGTTTCTCAAGTGTCTGAAGGCTAACTGAGAAGACTGAGTCCAGGGGAGTGAGTAGAGGCAGATATAGCAGTGTCCTGATCCCTTTTCCTCTTTCTCCTAAAACTGGTAAACTCTCCTAGGTGTGTTGTTCTCACGGCAACACTAAAGATGGGGAAGGAAAAAACACCAATACTGCAGTGCAAATTAAACTGCTGATTGCTTCCTCTGCTTACTTCCCATCACCTAATTCAGTCACATGGTCAAGTCCAGAGTCAAACAATAGGCCTTGTCTTAGTTACAGTTACTATTGATGAACACCATGACCAAAGCAAATTGTGGAGTAAAGGGTTTATTTTGCTTACAGTTTCATAAAACAGTTCATTATGAGTCAAGAGCTCCCTAGCTGCATACGTATCAAAAGATGGCCTAGTCGGCCATCACTGGAAAGAGAGGCCCATTGGATACGCAAACTTTATATGCCCCAGTACAGGGGAACGCCAGGGCCAAAAAAACGGGAATGGGTGGGTAGGGAAGTGGGGGGGAGGGTATGGGGGACTTTTGGGATAGCATTGGAAATGTAATTGAGGAAAATATGTAATAAAAATATATATTAAAAAAACTAAATAATCCAGTTTAAAAAAAAAAGATCCCTTGGAACTCAATTTAGACAGTTGTTAACCACTGTGTGGTAGTCAGGAACTGAACCTTGATTCTTTGCAAAAGCAATAAACACTCTTGAATGTTTAAAAAAAAAAGTTCATTATGAAAAGCAGTGACGGCAGGAACATGGAGGCAGGAGCTGATGCAGAGGCCATAGAGGAGTGCTCCTTACTAGCTTGCTAAATGTGGCCTGCTCAGCCAGCTTTCTAACTGAACCTAGAACCAGGAGCTCAGGGACAGCACCAACTACCATGGGTGGGGTCTCCCACATCAATCAATAATTAATAAACTGTCCTACAGGCTAGACTACAGCCTGATCTTACGGAGGCATTTTCACCATTGAGGCCTCCTCCTCTCTGGTAACTCTAGCTTGTATCAAGTTAGCATAAAACTGTCCAGCACAGGACTACTGCTATTTTACTAAAAGCTATGAGAAACAAAACATTGATGTAGAGAGAATTGAAGAATGAGGTAAGATTCTAAAATACTACCCAAACAGAGGACATCCTTCTACAAGCTTACTACTATGTGCCAAAAAGGTTGAAGAGGCTATCATAATTCTTCTTTGTCTACTCTCCTGGTCCTCTATTTGAATCTGTTTCTTGGTTCTCTTTATGATCCAGAAGAACATTATACAAGACGGTCGGTGATGGCTATTAATCATGAAGACTAAATATTAATATTTTGAAAGTTTCTCCAGTCTTCTGTAAGGTGAGTTGCTATTTCTGAAGAGAGTGAATTTAGAGGTTAAAGACTATGAGGGCTGGGTAGTCTCTCTCTCTCTGTCTCTCCTCTCTCTCTCTCTCTCTCTCTCTCTCTCTCTCTCTCTCTCCCTCTCTCTCTCTCTCTCTCTCTCTCTCTCTCGTGTGTGTGTGTGTGTGTGTGTGTTTTTCCTTGCCCTTGCTTGCAGAGTGTAGCCTGTGGACTAGTGGTAGGGACATTGTCTATGAACCTTTCAGAAATCTGGCCCTACCTCAGACCTATGGAATTAGAATGTCTTTGACAAGAACCCCAGGGGATTTGCATATATGTTACAGGTTGAGAATCAATGACCAGTGCCACAAGTCATGAAAATTATTGTTGTTGTGGGGTTTTTTAATTATGGAAAAGCCATGAAATCACTTTGCCAATAATAATGGCTGCAAAACTGCATGAACAGCCCTCACTCTTCAGGGGCATAAAAAGGAACAAGAAACATTTCTGTTGTCATTAGATTATGCAATTCATGCTTTGGTTTTCAAATTTTCCCATGGGAAAGGTGGACAACGCATTCCTCAGTAAACAGTCTATTTTCTTTGAAATCATGAAATTCCAAATAAATTACAAGAAAGGTCAGGCTGAAAATTAAAACTATAATTTCATTGGGTGACTTGTTTCCAACCGACAAAGCTGTTTTTCTTCACTTCATCCTCTTATTGAATTTCTGGGTCATTTAAAAGGATAAAGAAAAACAAAAAAGTACACCCAGAGGGAATGAATGCATATGATGTGATCATATAAAATCAAAAGTATTAAGGGCCCCATTAATTGTGAAATACTAGTTTATAAGAAATGACAAAAAACAACTGCAGGTAGCCATATAGAAAAGTCAGGCACCTGAAGAAGTTTCAAGTGGAGTCACAACACAGAGAAGGGGCTGAGGAAATGGCTCCACAGATAAAGTATGCCTACTGCCAGCCTGCCAAACTTGAATTCGAATCCCCACAAAGTGGAAAGCATGAACCAAATGCCAGAAGTTTCTCTCTGACCTCCACATGTAAGCTATAGCAAGCATGCATGAACATATGCACTAAGTTATTAAGATGTGATAAAAAAAACCTGTAGCCTGATGGAGGATTAGTATCTAAAATATACAAAGAACATATATAACTAAGCATTAATACACAAAAAACTCGATTTACAAAATGTGCCATGGAACAAAACCTTCCCCAAACAAGAAATATAAGTAACAAGTAAATACTCTTAAAAGTGTTCAGTATTCTGAGCTGTTAAGGAAACGCAGTTTAAAACTACATACAGATTCTGTTTCCTCTCAGTTGGAGTAGACAGTGATGACTAACGTTGGCACGGATGTACTGATATGAAAAGGCATGCATCAAGAAAAGCTTTTTTATGGAGCAGCAACATGGGCAAGGGGCTGATGAGATGGCATAGCAGGTAAATTGAGCTTGCTGCTAAGCGAACCAAAAATAGAACTACCTTGTGATTCCCACTATGTATCACTCCTAGGCATATACACAGAGGACTTTACATCCAACTGCATAGACATTTGCGTGTCCATATTCTCTGCAGTTCAATTACCAATGGCTAGGAAATGGAATCAGCCTAAGTATGTGGGATTGACCATAATATTCTGAAACAAACAAAATACATAACAAAGGATTTGGGTCACCTTGATGTCTCCAATGTGGCTGAAGGACTGTGTACCAAAGAGTGACCCAAAACTACATTTTGCCACCACCGTAGTGGGAGTCCTACTGCTCCTGGTCACAAACACAGAAGCTTAGATGCCAGTCAAACTCTGATCACCAGAAATCCCCTTCCCAAAGGTTCTTCCCAAAAGCCCAATGCCTCTACCACCACTCCTGAAATTCTGTACCCTCCTGTCTTCTTTGTCCTATTCCTTCTCCTGTATCTATATCTTATTAGTATATTCTGAGTCACATGACTTTACTCAATAACAAGGGAAGCTGAAAAAAATATCACGTGGCTTCTACCTTGGATTAAGGACTATGCAACAATTCTTCAAAAGTTTCTTCATAATGAAAGACATTTCAGAAAATTCTTTATGGTCATGGAACGTAAGAAATGTCCACACCATGGCTGCAAGTGTGGCTAAGTTGGAAGAGTGCTTGCCTAGCTTGCATCAAGCCCTGGGTTCAATCCCTAGCATCACAAACTGTGTGATGACATGCCCTGTAACCCCATCGCTCTGGGGGGAGGAAACAGGAAGATGGAAAGTTCAAAATTGTCTTCAGCTAGCTACTGAGTTTAAGACCAGCATATTCTATATGATAACTTGGCTTTAAAACATACAAAATAAAAACCCACACTGATCTCAGCCAGCTCTTTCCAACATTGCATCTAGATGCTTGTGGTAGGGAAGGATTAGAACTAACCATGGCATAGACAAGACATACAAGCTTTGTAGATCTCACACTCATGCCAGCTAGGAAAGAGGTTCTCGTGATATGGATGGTTTTCTCTTAGCTCTTAACAAAGGCTTAAGTCAAGCTTTAGCTTCAGCCACTGCCATAAAATGATAGGAAACAGTGAGTCAGAATTGCTGTCGCTGCAGAACAAACCTACATTCATTTTAAAGAGGTTTTGTCTGCTTCACACACAGTAATGATTAGCTAACAATCGCTATTGTATTTTGGCAAGCACATTGAACCTTGCTAAAGAAAATAAAATAAAATACTTCTATACCTCTAAGAGAGCAAAGCTAAATGTCTGAACAATGATGAATTCACTGGAAGCCACAGAGAGTGGAAAAGTTTCAAAGAATAACAAAGGCTATTTCTCACATAATCACAGGCTGAAATGAAGGCCATGTTGGCAAGACAAAGAGACCCGTTTAAAAGAGAGAACCAAAGCAAGCTACTGGAGGGGAATCTATTCTGTTAATATCACAAAGATACCATGCAATTGTCCAGCCTGATTTTGTGAAACAAAGATTAGTGACTGCAGACCAGGAGAAGACAGTTGAATTGTTTGTGTTAAATGTTGTCTCTGCACTGCAGAGCAAATTCTGATAAGATAGGAAAGTCAGTTCAAAAATGCTCAAGCCACTTTTGACCTTTGGCAGAAATATACCCATTATATACCCCACATCTATATAAAAGCAGTAAATTTTTGTAAACATCAGAAAAGCATCTTTAAAAAAAATGAGGAAACCGATTCTCTCAGACAAAATTAGTTGTGATTTTTTTCAAATAACTTTTTTCTAGAAAAAAATATTTTTAGAAGGGTTTTCATCTTTACAGTACCTCATGCTTTAATTCTATTTATCATTATTGTGTATTGAGAGTGCAGGTGTGCCTTGCCACAAGTGTCACAGGACAAGTCTCAGGTTTTGGTTCCACATGGAGTTCGGGGATCCAATTCACGTCATCAGGGAAGCTACTCCATTAGTCCAAGAATACTGCATGACTCTGAAGGCATCAATGCCATTGGACTGTCTTGAGCAGTCTGGAATACATGCAACTAAGCATGCATTGCCCACCTTGAATTTGATTCTTGGTAGTTAAGCTTTAATACAAGACTCAAACTCACACTTAAGAATTATGAGTATAAAATGTATATCCAACTGTAGTTGAATTTCTGTCTTTTATTTGTAAAAGCAGCAGTGGATATATAAGAAGATGCAGGCACTTGACCTAGGAAGAATTGACCCCAAATTTGTTTTAATTAAGTTCTGATGGCCTTAAGCGAGGTCTGGCATGAAAATTCAAATGAGCGATTATTTTCCCTTAAGTAAATTTCACATCAAATAAAAAGAGTTTGATCAAAATAAATATCTTAAGCGTGACAGCTTTAAAAGTATGCCCAGGGTGATTATCCAAAGTGTGTGTGGGGGGGGGGGTGACTTGAAAAATCCCATCATTCCGTTCACATAACTGATTTCTTAAAACCCTGCTTTATTAAAAGATAGCTCTCTCCCTACAAGCACGCAGCTGTCAGGCTGGATGAAATGCCTGACTGTATTCAGCAACCAGCCTGCCTCCCAAATCCAGCTGGTCCTTACTCTATGCTAAAGTAGCAAGCAAATTCCACACACCCAGAATCCACTCCTTTGAACGGGTCTTCTGGGAAGTAATCAAAGTTCATGTTACCCAAGCTTCTGAAAGAACCTTTCAAACCAACTTCACAGGTTACTCTGCAGAAAATATAGCAACTAAGACCCCTAGCTCTGCTGACCTGCAGGTGCAGCCGACCCCGTGAGAGCCACCAGCACCAGGGTGTTCTCTGGCCTCTGCTGCCATTCTTCTCATCGCCCACAGAGACTGAGATGAATGGGGAAGGTGGATGCATGGCAAGCAGGTGATTTCCCAGACACCGGTGCTAATCAGGCTGCTGACATTAAACCAGACAGAGAAGCATTGCACTCACAGCGAGATGGAGAACATGCCCTTTATCTGAGTGTTCCTGGGCATGAAAAGTTGGTCCTAGGTAAAACTGCTAAGTGTGAAGAAAGTTCACTTCCACTCTGGACATCTCTCCTACCTCCAAGTCTCCTGGGTTCTAACACCAACGATATAACTGTTCTAAGCAGTGGCAAATCCCACGTCTGAAGAATGGTAGTGAAACTGGTAACTGTTTTTATAGAAAGAGCTACTCAGAGCAGCTAGGGCAATGTAAGTGCTAGACTAGTGTCCATTTTTATGAGTGGCATCACTTCGACCAGGGATGTTGAGCCTATCTTCTACCCACTATGCTTGTTCAGTCTGATAAACCCACCTTGACTTATATAGGCACTGAGTTCTTCCTCTGAATTCTGGCACAAACAAATCAAAATCCTCTATCCTTCTCATCTCTCTCCTTCCCTCCCTTCCCCTTCCTCTTTTATCATCATCATCATCATCATCATCATTTCAAAAGTCAAAGTAATAATATAAAACTGATTATGCATTTTAATACAAAATTGTGAGAAGTGAAGGTATAAAGCTAGAGAGGAACTTAAGAGAAAATTACCATGGCTGCTGGGAGTCACTTGCCACAGATAACATACAACCCCAGAGGACATTACCTCCATGGCAAAGACCTGGCGACATTAGTCATTCCCCATCCTTCCTCTCCTTTTCATTTGTAAACTGGTACAGACCTGGTCTCTGCCAGGATTGAAAGAGGTGGACAGCAAGCCATCCCTCTTCTCAAACTTGTCACTGGAATGGGATGAAAAGTTATCCTAATGTGTCCTTAGCATGAAGAACAGTTCCTATAAATGGTGGGCCGAATGGCAGAGTTAATAAACCACTGGGCAAGAGGCATTTTCTCACCTGAGAGCTTAATTGCTACAGTGAATTTAACAAGTAGCTCTTGACATCCTATTTTACAAGAAATATTTTAGTCTCAAATTGTTCCCTTGATTTATAAACCACAGAGTGAGGGCTCATCAATGGCCATGGGGGACATTTCTCTCCTTAAATATCAAGGTTTAATTTACATATGTCAAGACAGAAACTAATTTATTTGACTTACAATATAACTCAAAGTACCTCTAATTTATGTCATTATAATTTTGAAAAATTATCTTTGAAAATAAATTAAGCCATTGTCCATCTTCATAAATAGGCATTAGACTTGGGGAAATTTTGCAAATCAAGGGCTTTAGTTATCAGCATAAACTCAGAATAGAGAAGATCTTACCCTACTGTCCCTACAGATTTAAAATACAAATAAAGAGGTACTTCTCTGAATGGTTAAAAATATTTAGGACTTATTCTTGTTAAAAATCCTAAGGACAGGTTTAAGTTAATTATATTGAAAGAATTGGCTAACAGGTTTAATGTGATGGACATTTTAGGCATACTTTGTTTTCAAACAAATAAAACCTTTGGAAGAGTACTGATTTCATTAGTATATATGGGTTAGATGTTGAGTCTATCAATCAGTGTCTCAACAGAAAATGTATAGCACAATATACATGTGTGTGTGTGTGTGTGTGTGTGTGTGTGTGTGTGTGTGTGTGTGTGTTACTTGGAAACTCTGTACAGCTTACAAAGGTGAGACAGGGATGCATATAGACAGCACAAGAACATAAAGACAGCCAAGATAGGGAGACCAAGATGAGGAGACCATTCCTTATCCTGGAAAGAGAGAATCCCCTAGTAAGAGTTCTTCCAGAGGCTTGATGCCCCAGTGTAGGAGAATGGTGGGGCAGTGGGGCAGGAGTGGGTGGGTGGGTGGGTGGGAGAGCACCCTCGTGGAGGCAGGGGGTGGGGGTGGGATGGGGGTTTTCAGAGAGGAAACCAGGAAGAGGAATAACATTTGAAAGGTAAATAAACAAACCAACCAATAACAAATTAAAATTAAAAAAGAGTTCTTCCAGGGTCAGTGAGCTATGGAAGATTGACTTATCACCATGGAAGGGCAAGAGAATAAAAACCTTGATCTTGCTCCTTTGATTCCTTATTCTTTTTTTTTTCATTTATCTTATTTTAATTTTTGTTCAGGGATTTAGGTTATTCAGATGGGGATCTAGAGAAGGTGACAGCTTATTAATATGATGTATAGTGTTTGGCCTTTGGAGACAGGCAGTAGAGTGGAGAAAGGTGACTAATGAAGTAGAAAGGGCAGATGAATGATGTCAGCTCACCTACCAAATTCTAGGTACTGTGCTTGGTATTGAATGAGGACACAAAGATGGCTAATGTTCCATTCTGTCCTCAGAAAGACTACATTCTACTTTTGAAAGACTACTGAAATCTAAATATCTGAAACATAGATTCTGGGAAGATATCTCAGTCAGTTAAGAGCTCATCACATAAACATGAAAACCTAATTTTAGATCCCCAATATCCATGTTTTAAAATACAGGCATAGTATGATGGACCTGTAATTCCTGCTCTGGGAAGGCAGAGAAGTGGATTCCTGGGGCTTGACAGCCAGCTAGTCTCACAGAATGGTAGACCCTAGTTCCAGTGAGAGACCCTGTTTCAGAGTATAAGATGGAGAGCAATAAAGAAAGACACCTAATAAAAAGCTTAGCAGCAAAATTTTGCTGAAAGGACCCTGATATAGCTGTCTCTTGTGAGGCTGTGCCAATGCCTGGCAAACACAGAAGTGGATGCTCACAGTCAGCTATTGGATGGAACACAGGGCCCCCAATGGAGGAGCTAGAGAAAGTACCCAAGGAGCTAAAGGGAACTGCAACCCTATAGGTGGAACAACAATATGAACTAACCAGTACCCCATGGAGCTGATGTCTCTAGTTGCATATGTAGCAGAAGATGGCCTAGTCGGCCATCAGTGGAAAGAGAGGCCCATTGATCTTGCAAACTTTATCTGCCTCAGCACAGGGGAACACCAGGGCCAAGAAGTGGGAGTGGGTGGGTAGGGGATGGCGGGGGAGGGCATGGGGGACTTTTGGGATAGCATTTGAAATGTAAATGAAGAAAGTACCTAATTAAAAAAAAATATATATATATATAAAGCTCATAGCATTTATAGTTAAGTGCATACATGTATGTGCACACACATGCACAAAAATATAAATGAAATATGAATGATTTTCCTATTTCCACCAAAGCATTATAAATGAAGGTAATTGTTACATTAACATCTAACTTTCATGCCTGTGTGGGAGCCCTTCTCTTATGGTAGTGGTTCAATTATTGGAATTTAATGAAATAAAGTATGACACAATCATAGAATGGTATGCCACAGACATTTTAAAACTTTAATGGTAAAAAAAAGAAATGTACTAGAGGCTGGAGAGAAGGCTCAACAGTTAAAAGTTCTCCCTGCTCCTGCAGAACACCCGAGTCCCCTTCCTAGGACCCTTATCATTGCTCACAATCATCTATAGGATCCCTAGTGCCCTCTTCTGGTACTTGAAGGCACTGCACACGGTTGTGTAGCAATTTCCTCTCAGGGAGGGAAAAAAAAAAAAAAACCTATCTTGAAGGAAAACTCATAAAGACACAGGATGTTCTAAAGAAGGTGACATACTCTATCCTGCAGGAAAGCTTTTTAGCTTAGGAAGTTAACAGCTCAAAGATATCAGGAAGTCCTTACAAGTGACTAGATTCACAAGGTCCCTTCTGAGAGATACTCTCAGCTAAGATGAGCTGCCTAAAAGAGGCTTGGACCAGCCAAGCTTCCCACCTGGAAGAGGCTCAGACCGATGGACCTATGTGGAAAGAATATTCTGCGAAGTACTAAGCTACCTGCCGCTGTGCAGTGGTCTCTAGGGGTCCAGCGATCATGCACTGTGGCCCATGCTTGAGGTGGACTTGGTTGATGCCGAGTCATTTCTGTTCCTATAGGTAACCGCTCATCTATGTCCCTGCAACTGACTCCAAGAAATATCATTAGTTCACTAATTTGGACTTTGGTAGTATCAGTACTTTAGTCTCTCATTGTTTCCCTATCCAGGATTAATATTTGTTCATATATCCTCGGGAATAGTGCCACACAACACACATGTGTGGTGTACAGACATACATTCAAGCATTCACATATATGCCTAAAATAAATAAATCCTTTTCAAAAAATGTGATATCTAATAAGCACTAGAAAATAAAGCTATTAAACTCTTTGCAAGATATTCTGAAATAGATTATGAATGTTAATATGGCTGGAACTGGTCCTTCCAGCTAGTAAAAATAAGGTCATTCTTTCATTTTCTGTTTTACCTGTGTGTTCTTTCCAAAATGGTCATGCACTCCTTTGTAATAAAAACAAACAATAAAATAAAATTCATTTTGAAGTACATACATAGCTCTTGTTCTAACTGCATTTAGTTTTCAAGCTCAAAAAAAAAAAAAAATGAAATAAACACCTGCAATTGCTCTCAGTTTCTCAGACCTCTGTAGCTCCATTAAATCCAAATGTGTTAGTTATAATTAGGTTTTGCTGTATGTGACCTCACACTCAAATTAAGAAAACCTTGGGGCTGAAAAAAATGTTCCATTTTCTCCCAAAGCATTTCTGGAGGCAAGCAGTGCACAGCCAATATGACACTTTATGATCCAAGGAACTTTGACACTGTCCAGCCTTCCAATTCAGTTTCCTGGCATATGTCCTACTATTCTTCAAAGTCTGAGATCACTTCTGAAGTCTCATTCATTAAGTTCCTAATCTAGTCATTAGGTGGGAGAAAAGGCAAGGAAAAGACCCTATGTGCCACTTTTGCTTTCATTCTAGCCACAAGATAACGCTTAACCACAAGACTCTCACATAGCTGCAAGTGAGGGTAGAAGACAGTTTCACTTGCTGGGAGCAGCTGTGTATTGAACTAAAAATGTGAGTTCTATTAAGTAGGAGAAGAATGTTTGTGAATATGGAGGATATATGCTATATCATAGGGAAGGCATGAGCTAACTCAACTCTACCTAGGAACTCCTCTAAATAAACCACTCCAGATAAGAAAACATCTGAAACTCCTAATAATTCAGTAACTTGATATTTTCACTAATCTTATACCATTGAATTGTTGTTGTTGCTGCTGCTGCTTCTGCTCTTGTTGTTGTTGTTGTTGTTGTTGTTGTTGTTGTTATGAAGTTTGGGTGCAATTGTAACTATGGCCAGAAGGAATGTTCAAGTGGAGAAGGACTTGGAAAATCTTTACTGTCCCTTTATTATCGTGTTTTAAAGAATCATGCTTTAGAGAAAATGAACGTCAGATTATATAGAAGTTAAAGTACCCAGAGAACCTGCTGTATTCATTGTCTGGATCTCATCCAAGACCGTACCTCAGAGATGTACCTAGCTTCCACAACAGAGAAGGTCTCTCATCACCACCTGGTAAAGCCACTGTGACCTCGTATGTGTTCTAGTGGACAGGCGGCTCAGTGCTTTGAACTTGTTTGCCCCTGTTGAAACATGTAGACCTTTGCTTAGCTTACTGATTCCTTCCTCTGCCTCCTTCAGCTCTCTACTTTAATATTATGTCACCATCAAGGTCTTTGTGGCCGAGTCTACTGAGAGTTGCAGTTGCTTGTATTCTACAAAGTTATCTTTACCTCCTGGCTTCTAATTTTTTTTGCCATTTACATTAATTTATGTTTAACGTCACACATGTTTCAGGTGCCTACTGCCTGTGCCATCTCTACCCTCAAATAGAAGATGAAACACATGAGGACGGTGATCTTTCTTTGCTTTAGACAATCTTTGCACCCCTTGATTTAGAGTATAGCCTAATATATATGACAAGTATTCAATAAACAGTGATGCAATGAATCAATAAGCAAACTTAAACATCAGCACCTCTCACAGAGAATATAGGTGCAGGTGAAATGATTATGAAAAGTAAACAGCTCTAAAGGTGCCTTGGTCACTTTTCTATTGTCAATAAGAGACACCATGACCAAGGTAATTTATAAAAGAGAGTGCTTACTGGAACTTACAGTTTCAGATCATCATAGCAGGGAGCATCGTTGTAGGCAGGCAGACATAGCAGAGGCTGATAGCTTATGTCTGATCCACAAGCAGAAGGCAGAGAGAGGCAGTGATCTAACTGGGAATGGTAGGGTTGTTTGAAACCTCAAAGCCCATGTCCAGTGACATACCTCCTCCAACAAGGCAACGCCTTCTAATCCTTCCTAAACAGTACTACCAATTGGGAACCAAGAATTCAAATATATGAACCTATCTATAGCGGTCATTCTAATTCAAACCACAACAATGGGTGACTCATTAAATCTGAATCTCAGGTATGGAAGTCTCCACCAGTCTGTTGTCTTGCTAGGATGAGCAGCAGCATTTGGCCAGTGTTGTGATGGGACATTCAACCTGGGAAAAGCCTCTAGGTCACAATCTGCAAGGTGTAGTATTGTAGCATTTTGTATTTTGACAAACTCTCTAGAAAATTCTAGTGCATATTATTCACCATAGTAGAGGGTAAGAGAAAAAAAAATGTAACCAGCAATGAGATTGGAGATGTAACCAGCAATGAGATTGGAGAAGTTATCAGCAAAAGGCCACCTTTAAACACATACAGAAACCATTCATCAAATCATTCTATTTTTTATTTTTTTATTTATTTTTTTAATCAGCTGGGTGTGGTGGTGCACAACAGTAATCCCAGCACTTGGAATCTAGAGGCAATTTTAGGGTCATTCTTAGCTACATAATTAGGTCAAGACTACATTGAGAGTCACAGAGCACTGTCTCAAAAATATTATTTTAACTATATGTATTTTTGGAGTACAATAAAATGATGATGGGGCACTATTTGGAAATTTTATTAAGACAGAATCTCACTCTGTATTTTTACCTAATTAGTATGTAGCATAGAGTGGCCTAGAACTTATGCCAATCCTCCTGTCTTAGCCTTCTAAATTCTGAGATTATAGATGGCAAAGATAATTCAAAACATTCATGTAATGTATAATGATCATTAATGTGTTAATATTTACATCTCCCAAGCCTTTTTAGTAACTTTTATTAACATCAAATCATTATAAATATTTATAGGGTTGAGTGCTATATTTTAATAAATGAGTATAATCTACACACATCACATCAGGGAAATTAGCATCCCCATCTCTTTATTGTTATTTTGTGTTAGCATTCTTTGAGTGTTTCCCTTCCAGTTACTCATATAAAGTATGCTATTGTGGAATGCCTTATGTAAACAACTCACGTGTGCAAAATTAAATTTCCTGTCCCTCTTGCCCTGGTGTGAGGAATAAGCTGAAGGAAGTGCTAGAGCAAGACAGCAAGATCAGCCAGAAAGCTGTAGCTTCCTGGATGTGAATTGCATTGCTGTCACAATAGAACTCATCAGAAGCAACTTAAGGAAAATATGCTTATTTCACCTTACACTCTGGTGAGGATACAGTCCGTCATAGAAGGATATGCATGGCAGCTCTGGAGTTGTGGAAGCAGGACAGCTGTTTGCTCAAATCTCAGCAGAGAGAAGACAGACAGACAGACAGACAGACAGACAGACAAAGAGAGACAAAGACAGAGACAGAGAGACAAAGACAGACACATACAGAGAAACAGAGATGAGAGACAGAGAAAGAGGGGAAGAGGAAAAGAGGAAGAAGGAGGAGGAGGAGGAAGAGGAAGAGAGAATGAGAATTGTGTTTAGGCTATAATGCCCAAGGCATATCACACAGAAAGCCATTTTTCTAGCTAGGTGCTAGGTTCTACCTTTGGAAGTTTCTCTAACCACCCAAAACAGCAATGCAGCTGGGAACCAAGTGTTGAAACATGTGTACCCACAGCGGACATTTTACATTTGTGGGGATTTGAAGAGAATGACCTCCAGAAGTTCATATATTTGAATACTTGGTCCCCAGTTAGTAGAACTATTTGGGAAGGATTAGGAAGTATGGCTTCATTGGAGGTAGTATGTTACTAGGGGCAGGCTTTGAGGTTCCAAATGACTCAAGCCATTCCAAGTGTATGCTCTCTGCCTCCTGCTTGTGAATTAAGATGTGGGCTTTGCTCCAGACTCCTACTTCAGTGCCCTTGCTCTGCCTTCACAGACTCCAACTCTGAGAGAGGCTATAAGCCCAAGTAAACACTCTTTTTCTCTTTTATAGGTTGCCTCGGTCATGGTGTTTTATCACAGCTAGTGCAACATTCAGGCCTTGAAAGGGATGTTAAGAGTTTGAAAACTGCAGATGATTCAAATAGTTATCCATAAAGATGGAATCGGGAAGCCAACCAAAACATCTATCAACCATGTTCTTTTGTCTCTTCTCTAAGCTCTCTGAACATCAGTTTCCTTATCAGTAAGATAAGGATAATATCCCCAAAGGCATGACAAAGATTCAAAAATAAAATATAGGACTTGGGAGATTGCTCTATTGATAAAAATGCTTGCCATGCAAGCACAAGCACCTGAGTTTAATTGATTCCAAGAACCCACATAAAAATCCTGAACAATAATGATCAGCCTGGCAATAAGCACTCATTGCAGCAGTATTGTCACAAACTTTATGAGAGTAACCAATTACTATCTTGTTGGATTTAAGGTCAGCTTCAAGGAAGAAATGCATCTATTGTGATGGTAAATCTGACTAATCATGAGTTCCAGGAATAAACCTACTACTTACTACTTTCAAACTGCCCTCTAAGTTCATATCTCCATATCAGAGATTAATGCAGTTATTGAGCTTTATCTGAGAAGTTTCTTTATGCAATGCACAGCTATTAACAGACACTCACAACTGATCATACTGCAAAAAGTAAGTTTGTGTGAAATGTTCAACAATAAATGGAACATCTCTCCTACTTTACTTCCTCTCAAGGCTCAAGAGTTACCATGGAAGAGGGGACAGAATGACTATAAGAGCCAGAGATTGGAGAGGACTGGAGCACAACAGTGTCTTCTAAACATAAAAAATAACTATACTAGCCCGGCGTGGTGGTGCACGCCTTTAATTCCAGCACTTAGGAGGCAGAGGCAGACAGATTTCTGAGTTCGAGGCCAGTCTGGTCTACAGAGTGAGTTCCAGGACATCCAGGGCTACAGAGAGAAACCCTGTCTGAAAAAAAACAAAAACAAAAACAAAAACATACCCAACAACCTATACTTACACAATCACATGGCTGCATAAGATCAGTCCTTGCCAGGCACTCAGGAGGCAGAGGCTACTAGATCTCTGAGTTTGAGACCATCCTGCTCTACAGAGTGAGTTCCAGGACATCCAGGGCTACACAGAGAAACCCTGTCTGAAAAAAAACAAAAACAAAAACAAAAACAAAAACAAAAACAAAAACATACCCAACAACCTATACTTACACAATCACATGGCTGCATAAGATCAGTCCTTGCCAGGCACTCAGGAGGCAGAGGCTACTAGATCTCTGAGTTTGAGACCATCCTGCTCTACAGAGTGAGTTCCAGGACAGTCAGAGCAACACAAAGAAACTTTAAATCCCGCTAACATGCCTCATCAGCCTCTACCCCTTGATAAAAATCTATTGACAGTTGGTGGTTCCTGTACAATGGAGAATCAGCACATGGCCCTTGGTAGATTCACTATGCACCAGTGGTTGTCCCCATACTCATGAATATATGGGAAGCACAAATTAGGCTGAATAGGTTATAAACTTTTAAAAGAGAACATTGAGTTGGAAGCAGAGTATGGGTGGCTCTTTGAGGAATTAAAGATAGGAGGTAAGAAGGAGTACAATCAAATACATCACATGTACATATAAAATTTTGAAGTATTTTTCTCAATAGCCAGGCGTTGTGGAACATGTTTAGAATCCAAGCGCTGGGGAAAAAGAGACAGGCAGACCCCTGGGGCCTACTAATTGATAAGCTTTAGGCCAATACAAGACCCTTTCTCAAAACAAGATGGCCAGGCCTCTGAGAAACAACACCCAAAGTTGTCCTCTGACCTCTACATGCATGCACATACATGCACATGCTCTCATAGGCACATAGACACACACAACTTGCCCCCACATACATATACACACACCTATACATACTTACATATAAGAATGCTTAATGACAAAAAGACCACCAACAGATTGGGAAAGGATCTTTACCTATCCTAAATCAGATAGGGGACTAATATCCAACATATATAAAGAACTCAAGAAGGTGGACTTCAGAAAATCAAATAACCCCATTAAAAAATGGGGCTCAGAACTGAACAAAGAATTCTCACCTGAGGAATACCGAATGGCAGAGAAGCACTTGAAAAAATGTTCAACATCCTTAATCATCAGGGAAATGCAAATCAAAACAACCCTGAGATTCCACCTCACACCAGTCAGAATGGCTAAGATCAAAAATTCAGGTGACAGCAGATGCTGGCGAGGATGTGGAGAAAGAGGAACACTCCTCCATTGTTGGTGGGAGTGCAGGCTTGTACAACCACTCTGGAAATCAGTCTGGCGGTTCCTCAGAAAACTGGACATAGTACTACCGGAGGATCCAGCAATACCTCTCCTGGGCATATATCCAGAAGATGCCCCAACAGGTAAGAAGGACACATGCTCCACTATGTTCATAGCAGCCTTATTTATAATAGCCAGAAGCTGGAAAGAACCTAGATGCCCCTCAACAGAGGAGTGGATACAGAAAATGTGGTACATCTACACAATGGAGTACTACTCAGCTATTAAAAAGAATGAATTTATGAAATTCCTAGCCAAATGGATGGACCTGGAGGGCATCATCCTGAGTGAGGTAACACATTCACAAAGAAACTCACACAATATGTATTCACTGATAAGTGGATATTAGCCCCAAACCTAGGATACCCAAGATATAAGATATAATTTGCTAAACACATGAAACTCAAGGAGAATGAAGACTGAAGTGTGGACACTATGCCCCTCCTTAGATTTGGGAACAAAACACCCATGGAAGGAGTTACAGAGACGGAGTTTGGAGCTGAGATGAAAGGATGGACCATGTAGAGACTGCCATAGCCAGGGATCTACCCCATAATCAGCATCCAAACGCTGACACCATTGCATACACTAGCAAGATTTTATTGAAAGGACGCAGATGTAGCTGTCTCTTGTGAGACTATGCCGGGGCCCAGCAAACACAGAAGTGGATGCTCACAGTCAGCTAATGGATGGATCATAGGGCTCCCAATGGAGGAGCTAGAGAAAGTAGCCAAGGAGCTAAAGGGATCTGCAACCCTATAGGTGGAACAACATTATGAGCTAACCAGTACCCCGGAGCTCTTGACTCTAGCTGCATATATATCAAAAGATGGCCTAGTCGGCCATCACTGGAAAGAGAGGCCCATTGGACTTGCAAACTTTATATGCCCCAGTACAGGGGAATACCAGGGCCAAAAAGGGGGAGTGGGTGGGCAGGGGAGTGGGGGTGGGTGGATATGGGGGACTTTTGGTATAGCATTGGAAATGTAAATGAGTTAAATACCTAATAAAAAATGGAAAAAAAAAAAAAAGAATGCTTAATGATGAAAAGCTATGACAAGCCCATCACTGACTCTTGACATAAAAGTATTCCCAAGAATCGCCTCCTTGAGATTATACGTTCCTCATGCATAACTGTCATGCATTCATCTTGAACTGTTGACACTCTCACTCACTCACTTTGGCCACTCTACAGTGTGCTGACCTGGAAGTCGTTAGATGCCATTTCCTTCTGCCTCTAGAAGACTAAGGTTCCCATTTACACTGAATTTTAAAATACTATCATAGACAGTGTTAATCTCATTCCTTTGAGTCTTAAAACCAATTAAGGGAGTCTAGGATCATTATAGTTATTTGTATGGAGTTCTTTTTTCAAGAGACTTATTTGTGTTTACTGAGATGGGTCACCCTCTTCTGAAAGGCATATAAGATGGCTTCCAACAGTACACATGTAAAAGAAAAGAAAATAAATTAAAATAAAAAGACTAGAAAAAGTGTAAGAAACAGGGAAAAGAAAGTAATTTGGCAGTGTAAGCTGTCTGTGAGTACTTCAGGACAGTGCTACTAACTTTGCCCTGGATTTTTGAAGAGTCAGTATGTCAAGAAATCCACAGAGACTTTTGAGATGTATGGAGTCTATCAGGCTAACATACACCAGTGCTCCAGAGAAGCCCTTAACACACAGGCCAGAGAAAGATGCCTCCCCAGGGCTTTAGAGCAAGGATTCTGAACAACTTCACAAACACATCCTTGTCAGCTTTCAAAGCAGCCTTGAAGAATTTCTTCCTAATTGCTACGTTTTGTAAAGCCAGGATTTGAATTGGCATCATCTATAATTTAAGTGGTCTCCTTGGGGGTTGAGGACTTGAGGCTGATATTTCAAAGGACCTTCTTAGTCACATGCAAGGAAAAGAGAAAAATAAAAAGACAGGTCTCCCAGTTCTGAGGTCCTCTGGCTGTGTCTTGGGTCCCTCCAGGCTGATGGAGATTCCTCAAAGGAGACGACGCCCATGAGACACCCTGTGGTTTCTTTCTTTTAGAGAAATGGGGTTTCTCTAGAAGAACTTAAAAACTAAGACTCAGAAGATGAGTCTTTCAGTAAAGTATTTGCTGTATAATCGTGAGAGACTGAGGTCTAGCCTCAGAAAGCTACATTTAAAACAACAGGCATGGTGGTACACACTTGTAATCCCAGCACTGGAGAGAGAGAGAGAGAGAGAGAGAGAGAGAGAGAGAGAGAGAGAGAGAGAGAGAGAGAGAGAGAGAGAGATTCCTGTAGCTTTCTGGCAAGGCAGCCTAATTGAATTAGCCATGACAGTAAGAGGACATGTCTATAAATATAATAGATACAGCCCAAGGAATCGCAGCCAGGTTGCTATCTGGCCTTCACATGTACACCCACACACATGAATAAATATCCACATATATGTACCTGAACAAACATACACACACACACATGCAAGCACAAGCACACGCACACACACACACAGCAGGGGAGAAGCTGCAATAATCTCTACATAATGTAGCAACTTTGTAAGTAGGCTTTGGAGTCATCTAAGCAGTAGGGTATCTAGGGCCAAGTTCTGTGTACCTTAGTTTTCTTTTCTATTAAGTTGCAAATTCAGAGGGGGGAGTTAAGATGAGCTTTGTAGCCCAGGGTAGACTGAACTGGACTCACTACTTATTCACAGACTTTTCTCAAACCTATGACTCCTGAAAGCCCTCTGGATACTGGGATTACAGGCACAATCGACCACACCTGGCCAAATAAGGCTATGAACATAACATACTTGTTTTTTGGAAAATTAGTTTGCTTGATGTCACAGCAGCACACCAGCCAGTCCTATAATAAATGCTCAATAGAGGCTTAGCAGCAGATGTTTTGATAGAGGAAGCACTTGCTTCTGGATGTAGAAGAACCCTTGATATGTAAAGAGAAGGCTGCTGTAAAAATGTTATGTCCACAAAAGACTCTCCAAAAGGAAAGTGCCCTAAACTTAAAGTGACCTGGAACATGTAATATTATCGCTGCAAAACCCTTGTCCCCAGGTCTCCTCACTTCTTCTCTAGTCGCCTATCTACTGGGAAAGGCAGCTGGCTTCCACTTCTCACAGCTGGGCTTCACTTTGCTCATGCTGACTCTTTGTACCCATTTTGAATAACCCTGAAGATGGACTAGGAAACAGCTCTCAGTTCATGTATGAACTCCAGTTGCCCATGGGATGCTAGAGAATTTTTTTTGATCCACATCCAGAATTCACAGGGCAGAATAAAATTAATTAGTGGTGTCAGCCACTGGGAAGGAAAAGGGAATATCTGCAGATGTGATGCTATAGAATATGTATGCCATGCTATGAAAAGGCTCACTGAGGGCGGCAATTCAGTCCAGGCACTGCCAACTCTCCACAGCACATCTGTCCACTCTGAATACAGGCTAGGGCATGTGTCAGTGTTTACAGAATAATTGACTGATTGATGATGAAATATTTAATGAGCATGAAAGACAATTGTGATTGGATCTGATGACTTTTTCCAAGCCAGAGAGAAGGCCGTCGGGCTTGGGGCTAAAGAGTATAAGTACTCAATTATTTACTTCCTCGGGGTTCCTCTTAATGTACAGCAATGCGTAATGATTTCAGAAGGTCCATTTACTGAACAATGGGCAGGAACACTGCACTGGTTTCTATTGGGAGTGCATCCATCAGAGAAAGTCCTGCATCACTGCAGGATGCTTATACACTGCCTGGCTTCAATACAAATTCCTTCTGAATCCGAAATGGCTTATTTTCAAATAATTTCCACACTGTAAACAGCAATTGGGCTCTTACTTTATCCAGACATGGCTGCTAAGTGTAAGTCATTGCACAAAAAACGAATCTGAGTTTCTAACTTCCAACACAGAGATAAAAGCCAATGAATCTTGCTAAACATGGGAATGTAGATTGCTACTAATTAAGAGCAATAAAGAGTGGAAAGAGAATGTAAATGTATTTGCAGATGACATCAGTCTTACATTTACATTTTCCTATTTGTATTTTTTGTATTTTCTTCTCTTATTTTGTTGCTCTATCTAGGAGTTGAAGTATTAAATTGAATCAGAGTGGGGAAAAAGAGTGGAGAGGGAGAGAGAGAGAGAGAGAGAGCTCTTTACTCTTAAGAACACTTCCTTGCCTGACTGACAAGACCTAACATCCTCCTTCTTTAATGAAGTTCTTCCTTTTCTAAATTCATAATGGCAAAGACCCCCCAAAACTCAATCACTGAGACTCTTATCCTTTATATTCGCACTCATGCCTGATGATCTAAAACAGCCTGATGGCATTAAATAGAATCCATGGGTCTATAGCTACCAGATTGACATCTCCAGTGTTGGCTTGGCTTCCAAACTCAGACTTGTATATCATCCAGCTATCTGCCTAACATCTCCATTTGGCTATCCAGAGACATTGCAGATATAGAATGCCCCAAGCCAACTTCCAACATCACCCTCCAAACCTCGTCATCCAGGGGACTCCTCAGTGTATTATCTCTCAATACACTCTGGAGCAGAGCACTATTGGGCTGCATAGCTAAAGCCCTTGACTCCTTTCTTTCATTCATGACTCCTACAAGGACTCAAACAGCCAAAGCTCTGACTATTTCCTCACTTGATTCAAAATGGAACCTTACTCTACCTCAACTGTACTATTGTCATGTAACCCCCAATTGGTTCCTAAAATCTGGCCCTCAACCACCTGCATTTCCAAGAGCATCACCCAGGAGTGTACATGTTAAAATATAAGTCAGATAATTCAGCCCATGGCCAAAGGGACCACCAGCCTCCTGTTTTACTTAGAGAGTAAGCCTTGCCTCTTGCAATGGCCTGGAAGGTTCCATATGATTTATCCCACTCCCAGTATTCCCTGACCTCCTAACTACTCTCCCTCTTCTTCACAGTACTTCAGCCACATCCCCTCATAGTATTGTCCCCTAGGATGGCCTGAAATACCCAGGCATGTGTAAATCGGAGCCTTTTGCGCCTGCTACTTCTTAACCCAGGATTCCTTCTCGCCAAGTAACCTTCTACTCAAAACTCCAGCCTTCAAAGTCCTTTGCAGCCACCCTAACTTAAGTTGAATGTTCTGTCCCTGATACTTCTTAGAGTTTATTTTCCCCTGCTTGATGGTATTTCTCTTTAGAATATATCACTATCTCCATCAGTCGGCTTTTTATACAGTGACAAAATGCCCAAGTTTTCCGGGAAAGTAAAACAGTTCATCCCAGCTGGAATTCAGAGGTTTTAGTCTGTGGTCCCTTGGCTTCCTTGCTTTTGGCCTGTGGTAGAAGGGTCTAGCATGGTGAAGAACAACTCATGGAGGAAAGCCATTCACCTTGTAACTTCCAAGAAAAAAAAATCATGAAGGAATGGCTAAAATTCTGATATCCTTCGCAAAGACACTCCCCCAATAACCCAACTTCCGCCCACGAGCTTATATGTCTTAAAGGTTCTTCCATATCACAGAATCACTAGCAGCTAGTGTTTCCTTTATGTGGCTGTGATGATGAACCTGATATAAAGCAACTTAGGGAGAAAATAATTTATTTCAGCTTATAATTCTAGATTTCAGTTAATCATTGTGGAGCACTCATGGCTAGTCTTTCAAATATCTAGTCTTATTACATCCATAGTCAAGAATAGAGTTAAATAAATACATACATATACTCAGCTCAGTTTTTCCACTCTTATACGGTTCAGGGCCTTCTGGTTACCACTTAGTGAGCTGAGTCTACCCTCATCAGTTAAATTAATTCAGATACTTTCTCACAGACAGGTCCACAAGCAATCCCTCATTGAGACACTTCCAGATGATTCTTTAGTGTGTTAAAATGACAATTAAAGCTAGCCATCACAGCTGAAGACCAAGCTTTTAACACATTAGCATTACGAGTTTGACTGTCTTCCCCAGTTGAATGTAAACTCCGCAGCCACAAATAGTTTGGCCTCTTGTTTCTTGCTACGTGTCCAGGATGAGAAATTGTGATTTCCACACAGTAGGTGCTTAATAAATAGCTATTCAGTGAATGAAGGAATGAGGATTTTAGTTTGAGATAGGGAAGGAACTGAGAAAATGGTATAATGAAAAGAATTTATATTTTTTGATTTAAAAGTTAACATACTTTCAAAGTATTTCCTAAACTTAAAAGATAAGTTTAGGCAGGAGAAGCATTTCCAGTGCTGTAGCTATTTAATGAATATAATACAGTTTATCTGCAATTTGTAATCCTTTTTATTTAAATGTTTTATAAATGCTTTGTAAAGCTTAATACATTTTCGAGTACTTGAAAATAGTTGGAATTTATTTTGAAATGCTTCAAACTGTTATAAAGTCTTTGCTCAAAAATTTTGTAACTCATCAGCAAGTTTAGAAAATAAGCTAGTTTAATACCGTAAATGTTTTCAGTTTGTGCTTTAAGGTGTTTGGTTTTAAATGGACAGGGGATTGTTTGAAACTGTGGAGAAAGCCAAATGTCTCCAAATGCATTGTTTTGAAATTTAAAGATTTTTCATATTGATAAAAAGGGAACAAATAAAGTGTTTCCAATAACATCTAGAACAGTACTTCTAAGGTTTTTTTTTTTTTAAAGATTTAAAATTTTCCAGGGTACTTACTCACAGTCTTGTACTTAATAGTAAAAATTTTAAAATGTTCTCATTGATGGACAAATATGTTATGGAACATATTGACAACTTGAAAAAAATCTATAGTCACCTAGGAGACAAACCTTTGGGCTGTCTATGAAGAACTTTCTAGATGGGCTAATTAATTGTAAAGGGAAGATCTAACTTAATTGTAGCCAGTACCATTCCAAGGCTGGAGTCCCAAACTTAAGAAGAAGAAGAAAGAAACTGAACACTCACCTGTCTGCTTCCTGACTGTGTGTACCATACATGGCCTCATGTTTCACCATGTCTTCCCTAATACGATGGGCTGCATCTTCAAACAAACCCTTCTTTCTTAAGTTATTTTGTCAGAGTAGCAAATAATTATGGATGAGGATGAGGGTGATGATAATTGATACATAAAAAATGTAAAATATTTAAAATGGCAAGGAAAGCATTTGGTGAAATAACAAGCAAATCTAAGACCCAGTTAATCCGTTTTTAGGATAAAAAAAAAATGTGTGTCTTTGAGTTATCTCTTGAACAACCAGGCTAGAAGGATGTTTTCCTCAAGAAGTTACCATGATTAATAAAAAGAATAAGCAACTGAGAATTTTTGAGAAACTGGGAGACTTTCGTTTTTTTATTTTGTTATTTATGTATCTGCAGGTACCTGTGGAGGCCAGAAGGGGGCGTCAGATCTTCCCAGGAGTTGGAATTACAGGCATTTATGCGCCCCCAGAGGTGGATGTTGGGAACCACAACCCAGTCCTAGGCAAGGGCAGCAAGCATGCTTAACTGCTGAGCTATCTCTCCAGTCCCAATTTTATTTTAATCATTTCTTTTTGCACTATTTTAAGATTCCTTGCCATAAATACAGTTATCTATCAGGATTTTAAGAAGTAAAACTTGTTTTAAATTTTTCAAATGGTCTCAGCATCAGACTGTTTGAGATGTTAAGATAAAATCAATTTCTTCCTAGCCTTTTGAGAGGTTTGAAGGAAAGCACTCAGAAGTATTGAGGAATAACTGGCCCACAAGATGATAAGCTGCTTATCAACAGTACAAAATCCAGAAGTCATAGATGTAACATCTAAGGGCCAGGGAGATTTTCCTGGAAAATACCTGAACTAGCACTGGAGGGTCTCAGAGACCTGGGCCAAGCTTCTTCATAAAGAAACCAGGCCATTTCTTAGGTTAACTAAGGAGCTAAAGACTCCCATGTGGTTGGTGTAAGAAGGCTGGAGCAAAGATAAGCTTTTGGATAAAGGATGATTAAATATATGCATATGTCTTATAGAGCTTACTTTGGTACAACTCTCAGGTTGCCTTTTGTCCTTCCATTGCACTCCCAGCCTTCCTCCTGCTAAAATAGCTCTGAACCTTTACTAGCTCTGTAGGCAAAGGCACTTGTTGATCAAGCAGGCAGACGTGAATTCAAAACTTCAGAACCCACATAAAAGCTGATGCAGTAGTACAGGGAGATGGGAGATGGAAATGGGATAATCTGCAGAAACTTGTGGGCCAGATGGCCTGGCATATGTAGCAGATAACAAGAAATAGGTCTTGTATAAATCCAGGTAAAATGCAGGGGGCAACAGCTAAAGGTTGTCTTCTGACCTCCACATTTATACTGTGGCATACATACATTCACACCTAGAGAGAAAGGGAGAGAGAGAGATGAAGATGGAGATAGATGATAGAGATAGAGATAGAGATAGAGATAGAGATAGAGATAGATAGAGATAGAGATAGAGATAGAGATAGAGATAGAGACAGAGAGAGAGACAGAGAGACAGAAAAAGAGAGACTACCTGCTACCCTCATCCAAAGCTGTCCTTTGGTCTTTATAAGGATAAAATGACATTTGTAACTCACTGATCCATAGAGGAGACTCTTCAATAATTTCCTCTTGAATTTGGCTAATTTTGTCTGCTAAGCCCATCTCTGTGATTTTTGACTAATGCTTTTTTCTAGTAAGAGTACTTGTATCTTTACATTGTAGTCAACACTATGAAGATCCACAGACAAGAGCTTTAGTAAAGATTGACTTGGAAGTGGGAGGTCCATGCTCCTGTTTAGGATTTCAAGCACCTCCTGGAATCTTATTGTGGGATGGCATGAGTTCCTGGGACATCAAATATACAAACACACTGGAGAAAACTTTTTCCCCATGATATATCTTTCAGGATGGAAATCCATCTTACTTCACCCCATTACTGAATTTTCTGCAGCATGATCTCCCAAGATGTTAAAATTGAGATAGTCCTATTTTAATTGAAAATGTATGGTTTCAAAAATAGTAAAATAAAGAAGATCTAGAAACATGTGGAAGATGGGTGCTATTCTGTTTTGATCAAGAATTATCATCTTCACAAGGAAAAGACATGTGTAGGTCCCTAGCAGCTGGCTTTGTGGTCATCGCTTCTTTGTAACGTCTGTTCCCTGATTGTGTTGACCTCATTGAGGGTGGGGGTGGGGGGTGAAACAGCATGTGGAAGTGATCAAATCCCATCATTGGTAAATGGGAAGAACAATCACAGTGTTGAATGATAAGAGTAAAAATTATTTAAAAGTAAGAACCACAATTTTCTTTCCAGCTGAGTTGATAGATTCCTTTCTACCTGAATTAGCCAGAAGGCAATGGGGCAGGGCAGAAAATTAGAGTCAATGGCTTTTCAGAAAATGTGAAAGAAAATGACAAACAAGAGCATCTAAAAGGCTAGGAATAAATGCAGTAACCGAGAATTGTTCCTGATGCCTGTTCTGAGAGAATTTAGAGACTCGTAAATCTTAAAAGCAACATGAAAAAGCCAAACTCAAATCTGTCTCCAAACAACGTAATCTGAAAGCTATGTAAGAATACAAAAACATCTAGTACCCAGCAATATAAAGTTCACAATAGCTGACATCTAGCAAACAATATTAAAAATTTCAAAACAATCATCTATAAGTAAGAGAAAAATAAATCACTCAGTGCTGTCCTAGTGCTGAGGTAGTTTTTAGCGTTGTCTAATAGATGATGTAATATAATTACCTTAACCTCATCCTACATGCTCAGTAAAACTGAATCCAAGATGAAGCATGCATTGAGAGAGACTGGAAGCCAGCTAGCCTTTCCCTGGGTAAGCAGTAACACCCTGAAGACATAGCAGCAAAAATCAAGAAAACACAGAGTCTAGACAGAGAGGATAAAGGCTCTTGAACTGCGAGGCAATTTTCAGGAAATCTCTGGAATGAGAGAAATTAGAAGAGAAAATAATGACCAAAATTCATTGAAATGTGATGACAAATACCTATGCACAGGTTTGAGAAAATCAGTAAAACAGCACATGAAAGATGAAGGAAAATCACAAGTCACACCATTATTGGTTTGTCCATAATTCGTGAAAAGAAGACCACCAAAGGCAAGGAAAGGAAAGACTTGTGACCCAGAAGAATAAAGGCAAGGATGATTAGGAACTCTGTCTTGGAAAGGCCAAAGTCAAGAACATAAGGGGACATCTTTGAAGCCCTAAACGAACTGTCAACTGAAAACATTTGTGTTAAAGATGAAAATGAAACAAAGATATATTCAAGCTGTGTTTTAAGAACTGAGAGAATTTACCACTGGCAATTAGGCACTACAATATATTTTCAAAGAAAGTTGTTCAGACAGAAGAAAAAACAGTTGTTCAGACAGAAGAAAAAACGCCAGTGGGTAGAAATGTGACTCTGGATAAAAAATAAAGAGCACCAGAAACGGCAATCATATGGGTAAATGAGCAGCATTTTCTTTTATTTAAATAGCCTTATTTGAAGTATTGTTTAAATAAAAGTAGTGCATGAACAACCATAAAAGTAAGATTTATGGCAGTAGTTCAAAGGTCATGGTAGAAAAAGTGGACGATGGTGCCACAAGGTTCTATTAGATTTGGGTTTATATCATTGGCAAGATTTGTTTTATTTTTAATTATATGTGTAGCTCTGAGGCAGAGTGAGGGTATATGCAAAAGTGAGTTGAGGCGTCCACAGAGGTCAGAAAAGAGATCCTCTAGAGCTGGAGTTATGGGCAACTGTGAGGCTCTAGTGTAGGTCCTGGGAAGCAACCTGGGGTCCACTGCAAGAGCAGTATGCATTCTTTTAATTAGGTATTTTCTTCATTTACATTCCCAATGCTATCCCAAAAGTCTCCCCATACCCTCCCCCCCACTCCCCTACCCATCCACTGCCACTTCTTGGCCCTGGCGTTCCCCTGTACTGAGGCAGATAAAGTTTGCAAGACCAATGGGCCTCTCTTTCCAGTGATGGCCGACTAGGCCATCTTTTGAAACATATGCAGCTTGAGACAAGAGCTCCGGGGTACTGGTTAGTTCATATTGTTGTTCCACCTATAGGGTTGCAGTTCCCTTTAGCTCCTTGGGTGCTTTCTCTAGCTCCTCCATTGAGGGCCCTGTGATCCATCCAATAGCTGACTGTGAGCATCCACTTCTGTGTTTGCTAGGCCCCGGCATAGTCTCACAAGAGACAGCTATATCTGGGTCCTTTCAGCAAAATCTTGCTAGTGTATGCAAGGGTGTCATTGTTTGGATGCTGATTATGGGATGGATCCCCAGGTATGGCAGTCTCTACATGGTCCACCCTTTCATCTCAGCTCCAAACTTTGACTCTGTAACTCCTTCCATGGGTATTTTATTCCCAATTCTAAGAAGGGGAAAAGTGTCCACACTTTGCTCTTCATTCTTCTTGAGTTTCATGTGTTTTAATCACTGAGCCATTTCCTCCGTCCAAACATCAATCATCTGAGGGTAAACTGTAATAAATGGCTGACACCTGATGTAAACTCAAAAGCAAATACAATTACGACAAAAATAGTAACAGACATGAAGCCAGAAAAAGATATAAAGTACGGCCATAAGGCATATGCAGTTAGCTCATAAAATGTAGGAAATGGAGCTAAGAACAATATGGGATGAATAGAAAGCAAATAGCAAAATGATAATTGGAACGTAAGTCAATAATTACAATAGGTGTAAGTGCCCTAACCTGTGAATTTATATGTATACATTATCAAATTAAACGCAAAGTAAAGATAATGCCATTTATTAACTACAGAAAAGATATGATCTTGTCAAATTCTTATAGGATGATACAAACATATTGAAATTGAAAGATAAAAATAATGCACAATATTAATCCCACTTGAAAAAATATGGTACCTCTCTATTAATATCAGAAAGTTAGGTTAGAGTAGAAAAATACTATAGTTACAAACCCCATCCTATCATGACTGATGAAGGTAAAAGCAATTTTTGAAGAAGATATGGCAATTCTTTATGTTTATATACCTAATAAGAGAAACAAACACAAATCAAAGCTGATAGAATCGCAAGGAGAAACAGAGCAATCTAGTAACATACTCAGATGTTTTAATATTTCTCAATAAATGATAAAATGTCTAGACAGAATGTCAGTATGGCATTCAGAAGAAGTGAAAACTAATGTTAACCAATTCTTTCTAAATGATATTTCTATATATGAGGTATTCCACCCAACATCCAAAAAAATTACTAAGAAAAGTCTTTTCTCTTTGATGTAGGAATATCCATTTTTCCAGCATCATTTGGTGAAAATACCATCATTTATACATTCAATTACATTTTCAATATGCATCTATCACAGACCTAGATATATATTTTAAAGTTATCAAGATTGTAGAATAAAACAACAGACATCTTTTAGAAACAAAATTGATTGTATTTGACGTAAAAAAAAACCTTGACGACACAATGATAATCCAAGTAGTTGGAGAGGTTACTCAGGAGTAAAGAGCACTGTTTCTCTTTCAGATTCAATTCCTAGCACCCACATGATCACTGTCTGAACTTTTATTTCAAGACAGTCTTATACCCTCTCATTGCCTCTGCACCAGACACACAAGAGGTACACAGGCACAACAGGCAATATATACATGCATACATAAAATAATAAGAAACAGAACAACATTTGAATTTTAAAATTAAGCAAATAAATAAACTGCGATTTATCAAAATTAAAAGAACTTAAAAGGAAAACATAGGATATAGGCTGGGGAAAACATTTGTAAATTATTCAAATGATAAAAAATCATGATGCCAGAATATATATCTTTTTTAAATCTCAAAATGCAGTTATAAAAACATAAAATACACTGTGAAGTTCAGGGTCACCCCCTGCTCCGTGTTAAGTTTTAAGCCAGCCTGAGATACATGGATCCCTATTTCAAAAAAATGGGGTGGGGAAGCTAACTATGTACCTTAATTTTTTGCCAAGCATTGTATTTCCCAATATCACATACACTAAGCATGGTACCACATGCCTGTAACACCAGCACAAAGAAGGTGGACACACAGAAGGGTCCGAATTTCAAAGTCACCCTTCAACACAGTGAGTTTGAAACCATCCTGGACTATACCTCACCCTTTCTTAATAAAGAAGTAAATAAATAAATGAATGAATAAATAAATAACTTTAAGCAAATATTTTAGAAAAATATATGATGCTTAACATGTTCATGGAAGGATATTAAGTATCATTAGCCTTTAAAGAAATGAAGGTTAAAATCACAGTAATACACCTTAGCACAGGTAGTGGGAAAGGTAAAATTAAAAGATTGACTATAGTAAGTGTTGACAAGGAAGGAGTTACAGAGACAAAATTTGGAGTTGACACGAAAGGATGGACCATCCAGAGACTGCCACATCCGGGGATCCATCCCATAATTAGCCACCAAACGCAGACACTTGCATACACCAGCAAGATTTTTGCTGAAAGGACCTTGATATAGCTGTCTCTTGTGAGGCTATGCCAATGCCTGGCAAACACAGAAGTAGATGCTCACAGTTAGCTATTGGATGGATCACAGGGCCCCCAATGGAGGAGCTATAGAAAGTACCCAAGGAGCTAAAGGGATCTGCAACCCTATAGGTGGAACAACAATATGAACTAACCAGTAACCCCCGGAGCTCATGTCTCTAGCAGCATATGTAGCAGAAGATGGCCTAGTCGGCCATCATTGGAATGAGAGGCCCATTGGTCTTGCAAACTTTATATGCCCCAGTACAGGGGAACACCAGAGCCAAGAAGTGGGAGTGGGTGGGTAGGGGAACAGAGTATAGGGGACTTTCAGGATAGTATTTGAAATGTAAATGAAGAAAATAACTAATAAAAAATTGGGGGAAAAAAAGGACTGTGGAGGAACTGGAACTCTCATGTAGATGGTTAGACTGTAAAATGCTACAACTATTTTGGAAGTCAGTTAGGTAATTGGTTTTGTTTGTTTGTTTTTGCTTACCATTTACTTATAACAAAATCAAAGCTATTCCACTGTGATTACTCATATAAAGACTCACTAATGGGTTTCATAGTAGCTTTATTTGTAGAATTTAAAATAAGTCAAATGTCCATCAACACATGAAAAGATGAACCTATTGTGGAATGTCTGCAGAATGGGATAGCACATAGCAATAAAGAGTAACAAGCACTAAATGTTTACAGTAATATGCACAAATGTCAAGATAATTACTTTGAAGGAAAGAACTCAAAAAAGAGCACATACCGTTTTATTTTATTTATATAAATTATATAAAACAATCAGGATAGTAACAGCGATCAGAACAGTGATTTCTAGAATAGGATCTGGGCAGAAAGAGGAGCAAGCATATAAAGAATCTGGGCATACACGGAAGCTCCTGTGTGTAATGTATGTTCTCACTGTCTTGAGTCAGGTTATAATTCTGAAGCTGTATAAAGCCATTCTCTTTAAATGCACGCACATTTACTATATGTCAATTATACATTGACATATTTGCTAAAGCTAAACAAAACCACTACAACAACAAAAACAAACAAAAGGTAATTGCATGTGGCTAGAGGTATGCAAAGAGACTACCATAGCCCTGGGGTGTGAAGAAGAAGCCAGGCTAGTCAGAGGTTTAGGGAACAGCACAGTGTCATCCATGATTTCATAATTCTTGTTTGGAATGAATACTTTCCGGGGGGAATTTTCAAACAATGAAAAATAGCATCAAGTTTGTATCTCAGTGGTGATATTTACTAATTGCCATTGAAGCACACCAAAATTTCAGTTTGCTAATACATACATGCATACATACATACATACATACATACATACATACAGCAAACTCACCAGAATAGATGTGATGTTTGGGATCAATATGAGAAGCAGATGGTTTTGGTTTCAGACATAGCTACACCCTGTTCTCAGCTTATATTCAAATGTCCAGTTTCTCTCTGTCTTGGTCAGCTTCCTCTAGTGTTTGCAGATTCATCCTCCTGGCTATCCAGGCATGACAAGAGGCTGCCACCAGGATAACCTTCCTACCCTATGCCCAGTGTGAAGATGGAGCCTGTTGTGCAACTGATTCCAGAGAAGGCCTGAGATTCCCCAAATGGACTAACTTAGGTCACATGCTCACCCATTAACCAATACCTGTGGGTCAAAAAATGTGACACTCTGAAGAGTTTAATTAGATGATATTGTATGCATACTCTGCTCATGGAGATGAAATGCAGTTTCATCCAGTATGCAGAAGGAACTGGTCTACGTTTGGTGGTTGTCTCTAGAAATGTTGGGTAGCACATACATACACAATGGGTATTCCACTTCCTGTATCTTGGAGTTGTAGCCTCTAGAACAATGAGAAGTACATTTTGGTTGCTCATAAATCACGGGACTTATTGCATATGCAAGATGTATTCTATGGGTAGTATATCTTGGAAGGAAGCTCATTAAAACACAGAATGTTTACAAAGAGGGGGAAAAACATATTGAGCTGCCTACAGGCTCTGCACTGAGCTCTAGGTTCAGCTGTCATGAGCTGCCACCCATGCTGGGCCGCTTCAGTGATGCAGACATCTTTGAGTCATCTCTGCTCCTTTAAGTAACTCTTTACCCACAGTACTGTATGTAATATCAGTAAAACTCACCGATTCACTAAATTAGAGTTTAGTGGTATTCATACTTTGGTCTTTCATTGGTTTTGTATCTGGAGTGAATAGATGTTCAGTCATATTTCCTCAGAAATCATGCCATACAGTAAAAACATAAATTAAGTTTCTGGAAAGATGCCATGGTTTGAACACTTGTTTCCCCTCAACTTCCTGTGGTATGGAAGGCAGAGTCTTGGAAAGATGATTAGGTCACTAATCATCTCCAGTTTTTCATCCTATTTCATCTCATCAGAGCTGACCAAACAAGAAACTGAGGAGTTAACCTCTAAAGACAGAAGAATGGAAAGTTGAAATGGAAATTTCTGGGAAAGAAATGTCCTGTGCATCTCAGGAAATAGATACAACATAGTGGGAAGCCCCTGCCAGACACATACCTACCTTATTCTCACGGTATGTAATTTATACAAATTCTAGGAAGGAAGGAAGGAAGGAAGGAAGGAAGGAAGGAAGGAAGGAAGGAAGGAAGGGAGGTGGAGGGAAGAGTGACAAAGGAAGGAAGGAATGAGGGAAGGAAGGAAGGAAGGAAGGAAGGAAGGGAGGGAGGGAGGGAGGGAGGGAGGGAGGGAGGGAGGGAGGGAGGGAGGGAGGAAGAGGACTGGCAGACAATGGCTTCACTGTGGCTTTTTCCTGGTTAAAATTCTGCAGGCTGGGGTGCATTTATAATAAAACAATGTGCCAGGTTTCTATTGGCAGCATCTTGTCTTTTCATCTGTTTACAAAACTGTAGTTCATCTTACAACAGGTCGTCTTATATGTGATGATATAAAATTTGGAGTCTCACATCTCACCCTCATGCCAGACTAGAAAAAAAAAATAAATCAGGTCACCGATCTCTGGGTAGAGGCAATCCCAAAGACCATGATTGGTCAGTGGGTAGTAAAATGGTGTGAAGATTTCTCTTTTCGAAGTCACATGGCACAAGCTTTGAAGCCATCCCTGGTGGGTTTTAAACACACAACCTCACGACAGCGACTCCAAGAAAGCCCGTTCCCCACGGTTCTCCACCACCCATCCCAGCCCCACAGACTAAAAATTAAAACACCATCAAATATCATAAATAATCCACAGTTTCTAAGCCAAAAACATAAAAATCAAGCTATGCTTTCTTGAAATGAGCTTAATTTTGTTTCTCACCTTCAACAAAACAGATATTCTATCTTCAAGGCTAGGAATGCCAACCACCTGGAACTCAAACCAAATGAATACAAAGTAAAGTGAAGATGGGAGGGAGGCCCCTTCAATTGGAGATAAATCTTCTCGTGGTAACACATCTATTAATGTTGTTCTTTGAAGAGCAATGAGTGAGACAACAGCTGGGAAGGACAACAGCTGTATATCTTTTTGTCTTGATGAAATGCAGCCTTCTTTAAGATGGATGTGCTTACTTGCAAAGCCAAAGATTCTCTGCTGTTTTCTTCTCTGATAGTTGTTGCTGACTTAATGTGCTTTAAATGTATCATAAAAACATAATGAAAAACATACATTTATTCAATGAGACTCCTACAACATAGGCTATAAAGCCCGAATCTTATAAAGCTGAATTTTATGGCATTTTGTAAACCCATTCCTTCCATTTATAGTTGCCCCACAATATTGGTTAGAATTTAGTGTTTCTCTCTCCTGCCATTATCTATAAAGCAAAGATTGTGCTTGAACTTGTGTTCCCTTATCCTGTCTCTTCCGTCCCTCTCCAGTTCGGCCAAGGCTCTGCCTTAATTAGCCTTATCTTCCCACTTCTCTTCCTCATATTATGCCAAAAATGTGCATGCCAAGTAAAGGTGCACACAGAAGCCACAGGACTGGGGACTGGGGAGATGACACAAGTTGACCTTTTATGTTTACTCAGTACGTAAGAGTCCATGTCCTAGAGTTCAAGGCGAAATATGGCCCTTGTGTTTTGCTTTATAAAATAGTTTTATTAGAACATGGGCATGTTTATATGTTTAGGTATTGTCTAAAGTTTTTCCTAGGTTATAAAAATCAAGTCCAATAGTTATAATGGAGGCTTTATGTCCCATAAATGTAACATATTTATTATTATACCTGGTACTTCAAAGGAAAAGAAATTTTATGGAGACACAACCATGTCTGGAAACTTGAAGTGTCTTGGTTCCTTCCCAACACTGAGACACAATATTTGGGGTGCTGACTGATAGCTATGGTTGTTATATGTCCTTGTGCTAGGTAGGAAACCAGTCCTTTAAGTTACCATTAAACATATATTGAGATCTCACAGACCACTGTCACAGCAGCCAAGCTCCACCCACAAGGAAGGTGGGGTGTGTGCCCCTGATCTTCACTGCCCAGGATGCCCTTTATGATTCGAGGGTCTGTGGTAGTCACCACTCTGAGAACTGAAAGAAAGTAGCTTTCCCACCCTGCAAAGAGCTGCCATAGTTTATGATCTCCAACCAATGGCAACTGAAAATATCTTGAGGGTGAGCAATTTACATGTGAGCTCTTCTCACACAACACTGGTGATCAGGGGAGGGAGGAAAGGCATTATACTATATATAATATACTATATATGAAGCCTATTACCATAATGGTCACTGAGGATGACTCTGATGAGTCTTTGGCATACGCATGGAATATGTGTTTCTCAGTCTTCCCATCAAGAGTGAGCGAAAGTTTTCTCTTTATCAATATCAATCAAGCACAAGCTGAGGGACTGTCTCTAACAGTGCAATTATCTTACACTTCCAACCTACTATGCATACATATATATCCTGTAGCCAAGGCTGAGCCCTAAGTAGAGAGCTAGAGATGGAACTCAGAAGTCAGGCCAAGACCCTGGACAGATGCCTCAGTTAAAGATGAAAACCTGAATTCACATCCCAACAACCATGTAAAAAGCCAGGTACAGCAGTATGCATCTGTGACTCCCAGAGCTGGGGAGCCAAAGACAAACTCTTTCCTAGAGCTCACCAACCTACCAATTTAGGGAACTGGTAAGCACCAGTCAGTTTAAGACCTTATCTCACAAACCAAGCTAGAGAAGCAAAGGAGGAAGATATCCAATGTAGATGCCTGCCCTCTACACAAAGTCACACATGTAAACACACACATGTAAACACACAGCAAGGGAAGGAGTAAAGAAGTGGGGACACACCGGAACAAAGTGAGATGGCAAATAGGCAAGAGACAAGCCACTAAAACCATATAACACTGGCATTAACTAAAGAATCCCAGTGGAGGAAAGCCTTGGGATTGGGGTTAGAGGAGATTGTGATCCTATGTAGAAACTGAACCATGCTTGTTAGGGATCCCCCTGTGACTGAAAACAATCACTGACTCAAAGTGATTGAATTGGGAACAGAAAGTATTTATTCTTTTGATGACACGGCCCCAGGATATATGAAATAAGCACGCCTCTCAACCTCCAAGATGTTAGCTCTGTTACCAGGCTGTCAATCAAGCTCCATTTTCATTGCAATTGTCCTGGAAGAACACACTCTCCTTTGTCTGCACTTCAGACACATCTCTTCTCGACATTTTGGCTGCATAGCAAAGCTGTCCTTTCTGAAACACATCACGTTTTTAATATTTTCCTTTGCCCTCATGTGAACACAGGTGACATGCTAAGCAAGTTTGGTCTGAATTTTATAATCCATCAAGTGCAAAACAAGATATGTTTAATATTGAATCACTGCAAATTTGCTCATCTTGATGCCTTTTGTTCATGGAACAATTCAATCAACAACTGGCTCTTGAACATTTAGTATGTCGTTTGTTAAAGGCTGGATGGGAGTGTCCAAAAGTTATTAAGCCAGAGTGCCTGCCTATGGGAACTTTAAAGTATAATTGTGTTGCCAAGAGTAATCATTAATTTGTGTCTGCCCAGCATCCTTCCTATTCCATCCAGAAAAGATTATATATTCACTATACAAATGGATGGCTTTTATAATGACAGTCTTATTCCAGTATGTCATGTACTTTGTGCATATTCGCCTTCATTGTACTCTCATCCTCCCCTCATGAGCCCCCATCTTTCTAAACAGTCACCCTTCCATTTTCATATATTTTCATATTGTGTATATGTGTGTATATATGTGTATATGTGTGTGTCCACAAAATCTACAGATATAGAACCTAGGTGAAACATATAAGAGAGCACATGACATTTGTCTGAACTTTGTATAATTTGCATAGTATTATGATGTCAACTCCTATCCATTCTCATATAAATGGTATAACTTTGTTCTCTGTGTTGAATAAAAGCTGCATTGTTTGTGTGCACCATATTTTATTTATCCATTCATCTGTTGAGGGACATCTACGATGATCCCATTTGCAGCAGTCTGTGGATGTACAGGTGTCTCTGTGGTATGCAACTAAGAGGCCTCTGGCCCAGGTGTGGTATCGCTGGATCTGGTTGCAGCTAGACTCTCAGCTTTTTGAAGAACAACCCCATTCACAATAGGCTCACAAAACTCCCTAGAAATAAAGCTAACCAAAGAGTTGGGAAAACCTCAGCAATGAAAACCTTCAAACACTGAAGAAGGAAGCTGAAAAGATGCTAGGAGATAGAAATACGTCCCACAGTCATGGAATGATAGAACTAATACTGTGGAAATGGACATCCTCTCCCAAGCAGCTTATACATTCAATATAAACCCCATTCAAATTCCAATGGTGATAGATACTGATTGATCATTATCTTGGGAGAAGGAAGGATGTTTGTCTATATGTGGGCATGTGAAAGTCAAAGACTGATGTTTGCTGTATCCAATTTTTATGTGGGTGCTGGTGCTCTGAACTCAGGTACTCATATTGTACAGTAAGCACCTTGGCCTGCTGATCCATCTTCCCACCTGTATTCTTTTAAGGGAACTTTCTCATCCCCCCATACCTTATGTTATGAGGTATCCTCCAGAGAAGACCATTCAGACTGAGGTTCTACCCAATAGAAAGTCTTTATTAGCAGGCCAGAACACGGGGTGCTGGGGACCTGATTGCAGTCCTGATCCTTTCTTGAGTTAAGATTTTAAGCACAAAAGCCACATCCTGAGTTGATGCTCCTCAGTTAGCAGGAACAGTCAGCCAACTGCAGAATTACAGAAGCCAAAAACAAAGTTAGTATGTTCAGGGACTTTCCCAGAACTATGAACGCGGATGGGTTGGATTTCTGCTCTTGTTTTGGCAAGTGTTGCTGCCTATGTGCTGGGTTCCAAGGCCTGAATAGCACTTCCATCATGGAATCAAGTTGTTCTTAGGTCTAGAGCCTGTTACAAGTAAATATGGTCACTGTCACATTTCCAGCACTGAGGCATATGTCTCACACTATTCAATCAGCTTTCCCAAATCGTCAACACAGTGATCACTGGAGAGATAAGCAATCAAGCTCATCCATGATATAAAAAAATAAAATGAACTGCAGGACTTACATGGGACCTTTCAGGAAATTCTGCTTTTAGGGTGGTTCAGGGTGGAGATGCAGCAGCCATCTCCTTCTGAGGGAGTGAACTCTGAAAATGAAGCTAAAACAGAGGACACAGAGTGGAGAGATGAAGAGTGAGGAATGGAACTAGGAGCACATTATTTACTACTCTGCATCAAATGCATCCCTCTCTAGACATTTTTGCAAAGGATTCTCTGTTACTTTTCAAGTTGCTATGAGCCAACACCCGACAAAAGCAAAGGGTTTATTTTGACTCAGAATTTGAGGAAGGTTGTGGCAGGGAATGTGTAATATCAGACAGAGCTGTGACGGTAGGAGAGTATAGCATTTAGTGTCAGGTCAGAACTGGACTGAACATCACGCACAAGCCCAACCCCATAGACCCATTCCTTCCCCATAAGCCCTACCTCCTGAAGGTTCCACAAACTCCCAAAGGGCACAACCAGCTGAGGAACCACGTATTCAAATACATGTGACTGGTAGGAGCAACATTTTCCAACAAAGAGGCTTACACAACCCCAGGTAATACAATATGGTTTTACTACAGGAAATTTCAAGGTCCATCAATCCCATGAGACAACGGTATGATGCAGCTAGGAGATTAAACAAAATCTTATGATATCACAAAAACATGGACTGTAGGGTCTCAGGAGTATGATCCTTGATCTTGGTCTAGACTGATTTGAGCTAATCTAGAATATTCTCTAGTTCTGGATTCTTTACCAGATGGAAGGGATTCAGAGATGGGCCAGAAGACTGGGAGAGCTTCTGAAAATCCACTCATAAGAATAATTGAATTACTTGAGATACTTACACGGGAGGACAAACAGGCCGAGTGGGTGTAGTTTGATACTTGGTTGAACAATCTTTAATTGTCTAAATGTTTGGGACATTTTGAAGACCATCAAATCAATAAGTCCAGCCTCTGGCATTATTGGGAGCATGTTTTAAGCCAGCCTTCGGATTTTGACTTTGGCTAAAGGATTTTACATCTGACAAGTTGCTTTGCTGGCCTGTGAAAGCAAGCCTAGGAGAAGAATTCATCAACCGCTGCTTGAAAGCTAATTCTGTTACAGGCAATAGTGGGGCTCAGGTTGCTATCCATTCAGCCAGGGGTGCCTGGTCTCATTAATCACTAAAGGTGTCTGGTATAGAAGAAGTTCTCCTGCTGGTACAGTCAGATTCCTTAACAAACTGATACTTAAAGTAGATTTGAAGATGTAACACCCGAGGCCCTGATCAATGTGATCACAGCCAGGCCCAGAGGTCTTCAATCTTGGGTAACTAAACAGCACAGTTAAGCATTTAGGGATTTATTTAACAAATATTTTTACAGTGTCTGGTGACTTCAGGATACTCCGTGGGTAAGTTTGTGGTGCTGAGTATAGAATTCAGAAGGATACAACGTCTACCTTTGAGAACTCACCAGTCAGATCAGGAGAAAAGCCACGCATGCAACAAATCATATCATAGAACATAGCTAAGCAAAATAAAGGCTCAATTGCCATTTCTCCATGCTTTAGGCAGGTATCAGCAATGACCATGGCAATGTTTACCTTTGAGCCAATGTAGCCTCTATTCTCCAAAGACAGCTTTTTAGGTAGGTATGCATGTCTGTCTGTGTCTCTGTCTCTCTCTGTGTCTCTGTATCTCTGTCTCTGTCTCTCTCTCTCTGTCTCTCTGTCTCTGTCTCTGTCTCTCTCTCTCTGTCTCTCTCTCTCTCTCTCTCTCTCTCTCTCTCTCTGTGTGTGTGTGTGTGTGTGTGTGTGTGTGTGTGTGTGTGCACGCGTGCATGTGTGTGTTAGTCGCTATGCCCCAATTGCCATCCATGAGTTAGGGTTTAGGAAGGAGAAAATGACTACCACTTTTCCCCTCTTTTATTGGATATTTTCTTTATTTACATTTCAAATGTTATCCCCTTCTCAGGTACCCCCTTCAGAAACCCCCTATCCCAACCCCTCTCCCCCTGCCTCTATGAGGGTGCTCACCCACCCATCCACCCACTCCTGCCTTCCAGCCCTGGCATTTCCCTACACTGGGGTATCGAATCCCCTCAGGCCCAAGGGACAATCCTCCCACTGATGTCCAATAAGGCCATCATCTGCTACATATTCGGCCAGAGCCATGGGTCCCTCCATGTGTATTCTTTGGTATGTGGTCCAGTCCCAGGGATCTCTGGGGCAGGGGGGGGGGGGGTTGTCTAGACAGTTGACAGTGTTTCATTCCCCATGGAGCTACAAACCCCCTCAGCTCCTTCAGTCTCTTCTCCAACTCCTCCATCTGGGAATTATAAGAAATAAGGACACCCTCCCAAGTCATGCAAAGCTCCACGTTGAAGGCAGAATCATGGCATAAAGTACAAAACATATGGTATAAGCAACCAGTGTCTGCCAAAGATTCATGGGCTCCCTTGCACTTCCATGTCTTCTTTGACCTTGGATTTTAAAGCCATGTGATTCCCTCCTATAAGTGAGCTGTAAGTGGACACGGGGTTCACCAACCATCTGTACAGATGCATGTAACAGTCTTCTCCAGATCTTTCCTCCTTCTGAAATGACCAAAAATCTAATTTTGGGCACCATCATTGGCTCAAGGGAAGTGGTGTTAGAGTGAGAAACTCACCTTTGGTGCCTTAAAGCACTCAAACGACAAGGCTTGCTAGTGTGGGAGAGCCTAGTATTATTCTGACCAATGCCTAACACCCTTCTGCCCCAGGATGACATGAATCACAGATCTCACTCCACATATGCTATCTGGATGAAATGTGGTTTCACAGGACTTCATACTCGTCCTTACTGTTTCACCCTCCCATTTAATTCGTCCATTTCCTGCTTCCAACAGACAGAAGCATGCCTGCACTTCGTTTACTAGTCCCTCTCCCGCTCCTGCTCTCACTCCTGCTCCTCCTTCCAGCCTTCCCTCCTTTATTCCACATACACACACACACACACACACACACACACACACACACTTCTGAACCTATGTGAAGCATCAAATGCAAAGCAAGATATTAACATAGGTATCCAAACCAGGCACTGGGTATTTATCTCGGAGACACAATATTAAACTACTGAAGGAATGATATGTTTTAAGTGTGGTTTTCCAGAGCAACAGAACACCACAACAGAAATAAGAGACACAAATAACAACACATCCATGCATAGATAAGAATTTGGTATAAAGTTTAGTATTCTGTGTTTGACACAGTCTAATTAATTTCAAATTGTACCTACAGAGGTGACCTGGAAGAGGCATCTTTTTCTTTCTGTAGCTTTGTGGGTAAATTTTAATGAGTCCCTCATTTTTTTTCTATTAAAAGGGATACAGAAAACTGAGAGAATTATTTTTTTCAATGCTCTAGCATAAATTTAAGGACAGTCATGAAGACAGAAAAAAAGAAATAGAGGAAATAAGGAATGTCTTTGGCTATTATATTGTTGCAATTCATCAATACTGTCCCATAAAATTTTTATGTGACAGCTCAAGACGTAATTTTAAGTTTAAAATAAAATTGCCCCCTCCAGTGCTCTGCAAATCATTGTACACATAGAGTGGTGGCAAACTACTGTACCTGAGCCTTGATGGAAAATACAAGGTAAGTGCTAGGAAAGATAATATACAGTAAAAAAAAATATATATGTATATATTATATTTTAAGCAATAATATTAACCTTTGAGCCATTTAAAGGTCTATAGAAAAATGACCAAGTCTCTATTAATCTTACACCAAATATTGTAGCATATATATATATATATATATGTATATATATATGATTTTTTTAACTTTTCATTGATCTATCTATACATCTGTCTAGTCATTGCATCGATCCATCCACTCTTGTATCCATTCATCAAGTCAACTATCTTTCTAATCATTCATTCATCCATCCACTAATCCACCCACCCATCCGTCTCCCCCTCCTTCCAATCATTCATTCACTCTCCCTCTCATCCACTCATGTATCTATCCATTCATCCATCCATATTGTCATGCATCCATTCATCTACCCATGTGACCCAACCATCCTTCCCACTATCCATCCACTTACCCACCTAATCCTATCCTCATTCATGCATGCATATTTATCACTGTCTCACCAGGTATTCACTTATTTATTCACACATCCATGCATATCATACATACATATGCACATTCATACACATATACAAACGTACATTTTACCATCCTTCTCACTATCCATTCATCCTCCTATCTATCCATCTATTCATCCTTATCATTCATTCACCATTCATATTTCTATTCATCTATTAATATGTACATTCATTGCATTTATTAATGCTTAGTCAGTCTGTGAAATAAAAGAAAAATTCTGTTACCCACAAAAGCTTGGTAAAGTATCCTGCAAACTGAAAACTGGTGGAGGTATGACACTGAATAGAAAATATGATGCACCCTTGGAAGAGAGAGTCCCTTAAGTGAAGAGGGAGGTGCTGACAATGGAGAACACTGAAAGTGCTAAGGAGGCCTAGGAGCACTGAGGACAAAGCAAAAGTTGAGAAATATCCATCCATCTCCCAGCAGGTTAACTAAGGATAATATGCACAAGGCTCACAGACACTCCTGGAAACTCAGGCTGTGAGCAGCAGCCAAAGTCTTAGCATTTTCTTTTGTAGAAATGCAGATCGAGGTGGCTGATATGTTTGGCACTTTTCCCCCTAACATTGTTAAGCATGAAGTCCCACAATGCCTTTTCAAGTGGGGACTGCAATCAAAATGTCATCAGCCTACCTCCTCCCATTCTTCCAATCTCTCAGGAAAATCACGGTTTAAAAAAAAAGCAGAATATTTTGATATTATTTATATGCCATTGTCCAAAAAGGTAGCAGTTGGATAATGTCAGTGTTCAGGTGTCAGTCACGGTTTTGTCAGTTGTTTCTTACGCTTTTATTAAATGTAAGGTTTTACTTTTGTACATTTCTTTTTTAATAATTTTTTAAATTTACTCTTAAGAGAAATTTACCCATGTATGTAATGTATTTTGATCATATTATTCCATTTCCTCTAACTCTCACTAGACCTCCCCTAATAAGTCCAGATCCTAACTTCAAGAAAGACAGAGAGAGACAGAAAGAGACAGAGAGAGACAGAGAGAGACAGAGGAGACAGAGACAGAGAGATTGAGATCAAATTAGTGTTGCCCAGGGTCCTCAGTTGGAGCACAGACAACCTACCAATGGCCACACTCCCAAAGGAAAATGGCCCTCCTTCCCCCAGCAGCCAACTTCTAATATCTCCCCAGCTCAGGATGGTCTCGGGAGCCCTCAGGTTCCTTCTGGGACTGGGACTGAGACTGATACTGGCCTGCTCATATGCAGGTCTGGTACAGGTAACCATGGCTACCAGTGCTGGCCCAGGGCTGTTTGTTTTTCTGCTTTTCCTGAGCACCCTTCCCCAGCCAGCCCTCAGGTCTGCATGCCTTCTCCTAGGATCTCTGTTTCAGAGGGTCTGAGTTCCCCATGAGACATCTAACTCCCTATTACTTCTGGTTTCTCCCTTCTCAATTCCACAGAGACTGTTCCCTGGGGATTGTTTCCCCATCATCTAAGGCACTGTTTAATCAAGGCCGCTAATCAACTGTGAAGTGTATAGCGGATGTCGGCACAGTTTCCTGTGTGGTGATTGATGCATTTAACAGTGTACTCGTAATGCCTTTGTTCAAAATTAGATGACAACCGAATCGAGATTAATATTGTGTGAGGTATTTTTGTGTGTGTTGGGGGGGGGGTTAAGCCTGGTGACGGCTGATTGTGGGAACAGTTCTCTCCTGGGACTGTATCATGGGGGCTGTGTTTCAGTTATTTAAGACACGCCCCAAATGGTTTTGATTATAATAACCACAGACTTTCATAGGCACCAGAGTCAGTACAGTAAGACGAAAGATTACCTTTTATTTTTCATGAGTGAGAATAAGGAAATCTCCCTTTTCATTAAAAAAAAAAAAGAAAAGAAAAATGAGTGTTTGTGTATGTGCACACATGTGTATTGAATAAAGGTCTAAACGCATCTTCTAACATGACACTACATTTGTGTAATTGTCTCTCCCTTTCTGATCCTTCCATTTCTCCCCCCTCACTTCCCTTTGTTTTTCTCCCTCCCTACTTTCTTTCACTCCTTCCTCCTTTCTCCCTTTTCTCTTCTCTCCCTCCTCTCCCTCTCTCCCTCCTTCCCTTTCTCTCTTCTCTTTCTCTCCCTCTCTTCTCTCATTTCCACTCTCCCTCTCTTCCCCCTCCATTCCCCGCTCTCCTTCTCTCTTTCCTCTTACTCTCCTTTACCCCTCTTTCTCTTCTATTTTTCCCTTCCTCCCCCTCTCTCTTCTGGCCCTCCTCTCTCATTGTCTCTTCTTCCCCTCTTCTCAAAAGAAAAGCCCACCTCATTCAGATCCCTCATAGATGATCGCCTATAACTCTCCCCTCACCTCCAACCCCAAGGTTCCATTCAAAGGGCCTGGCTGGCCCTCACTCCTAAAGCCCCCCCACCCCCCCCACCCCACCCCCCCACCCCCCCACCCCACCCCCGCTTTGAGCACATGCTGAAGAAATCTGACCCAACGCTAACCCTGAGCCTGAAAAAAAGGACTGGCTTTGCTTGCCAGTCCTCTTGCTCAATCCTATTCTCCTTTTTTTTTTTTTTTTTTTTTTTTTTTGATTAATCAACAATGCTTCTCAGTAATAATCCAAATGAACATCTTGATAGATTGCAGCCATTACGGGCTTTTCCACAGAGAAATATTCTCAAAATGTTCATCAGGTTGGGGGGAGGGGGGCATCTATGGAAGCGTTCTTAACAGTCTTAATAGGAAAATCTAATAAGACTAAAAGCATTCATTTCAACTCGATAGGGAAAGAATATTTTTTTAATTATTAAGTTCTTAAGAAAACAAAAATCACATTATTACATTGTGAAATTGAGTCAACTGCAGAAGATTCTGCATAATAATAAGTAACCATATTATCTCAGTTTTTAAAAAAAAACAATCTTCATTTAGCTCTTAGACACAGTAATTTCCTGAGAATATAGAAATTTAACATTTATCCCTTCCTATAAATTCCCTTTCTATTGTCACAACTAAAATTTCTTATTAGCATGCACTTTAACCTATTTAGGAAGATGCCTCAGTGTGGGTGGGTCCTAACTAGGAAGAGATTAGCTCCTAAATATAAACTGGATTTGTCCTTTCCAGAAATCTCCAACTGTCCACTGTAAAATTCCTAGAATTGTGGGCTGCTTCCTGGGTGAAGACCCTCTTGATGTTAGAGAAGTCTGTGTGAGCTGTCAGTCACTTTTTGGATTATAAAAAGCTTCAGATTGGTCTTTCAGACTCGGTCATGGTTGAGTGAAAGCATCCATTTCATATCAAACCCTAGACTTCCTCCTATGCCCCCCAAGTTTTTAGTCAGTTTTCTGTTGCTATTAAAGGATACATAAGGCTTGTTATTAAATTACCTATTTTTAAGAGGATTTATTTAGCTCACAGTTAGAGTCCTTCAGAGGTACAGTGTCAGTACAGTAGGAGTTCCCTTAGCTGTATCACAACAGAGAGATAGCACCATGGGCTTCCACTTCATAACTTCTCAGCAGGATCACACTAGAGAACAAGCTGCTAGTGTATGATCCTATCTCTGGAGAACAAACCATACTATTCTACAGCATTAATGAAGGCTAACACAGTGCTAAAGTCCTTGCAGAGCAGGGATAGGGTAGGGCATCACATCCCTGCTCTCTCCTTGACTGAGGAGGAGGAGGAGACTGTCAGGTAACTCAATGGATTAAAATTGATTGTCAACTTGATAGAACCAAGAATTACATAAAAGACAAACCTCTTGGCATGTGTGAGCCTCTAGATTATCTTAACCATGTTTGGAAGGCATACACTAACTATGGCAGAGCCATTCAATGGGTTGGTGGGGTTCTAGTCTGAATTAAAAGGTGAATGAAAGCTTCCTGCAGGTGGATGCAATGAACCCAGCTGCCTTTTGCTCTGCCCACCATAGTGTGGAATGAACCACACCCTCCAAATGTTCCATCTTCAAGTTACTCTTGGCAGGTATTTGATCACAGCCAGGAGACAAGTCACTAAAATAGGAGCAGAACAGACCTGTTGTTTTGTGACTACTTCATGACTAAGCTGGGCTCACTTCTTGCCTGATCATAACTGATGGCTTTTGTTTTTGTGGGTTTTTTGTGTTGTTGTTGTTGTTGTTTGGCTTTGGTTCTGCAAACAATGGACTGAGACTCTAGCAGGAATGTGTGATAGGGGTTATACTCTAATCACTGCACCAAAAAGCAAAACCTCAGTAGAATAAGTCACTGATCATAACAGTGACTACATGTAACATTGAAAAAATACATGCAGGACAACCACACACACACACACACACACACACACACACACACACACACACACAATATGCAAGATAGAATTCCACTATAATATCTTTTACATGTTGACTTGAATGAAGTCTTCTATGTAAATAATATAAAGATTATATTATATTTTAAAATGAAAATACAATCCTAAGATGATGATGATAAAATACCACAGTCTGCACCAAAAATGAAGTAGAAAATATTCTATACATAAATGTAAATCAATAGTCTTGGATAGTTAGATGGTTCGTAACTGTGCAGAATAGAAATTCCTATGGAGTTAAATACCTCTGTCCTCTCTCCAAACTAACAGAATATGAGGGAGTGTCTCAAATTTAGGAAGACTGTTTGCTTTAAGGGATAAAGCACTTCTGCTTCCTTCTTGAGATGACCTTTGTTTGAGATCTCATTATGCTATCTTCACGGGGAAAGATGCAAATTGAAAATTAGTTTGAGCCCTTGTTTCCCCATAAGGTTTCACAAAAATTTCCATAGTGAGCTCTGGGATGATGGTGAATCTCGAGTCCTAGGAGAGGCCCCCTAACAGAAAACCTCCCCCCAATGACTGCAACTTTGATTTGGGTTACTAGGTCCCTCAGAGAGAAGACTGGACACATACAACTAATACATTCTCTGCTCTCTGACTCTCAGGCTCACAGCCTGCTAGGCATCGTAACAATTTCTTCTACCTAGGCTAGAAGCATCATGGGTTTTTAAGTATAACTTAAGATTCATCACACTTATATTTGAGACAAGCAAAGACTACAGGGAAACATAATGGGTGGTTAGATCTACAGGAAGTAATAAAATAAACACTAGCTATCCAGAGATTCCAAACGTTACACTGCAGATTTGGTCTGTTTGTATGCCATCCCAGGTTAGATATGATTCATACAAAACACCACACACACACACACACACACACACACACACACACACACACACACACACAGTCATCAAGCATGGAGCCAAACTCTGCTGCAAGACTCTATTTAAAATCAGGAGCTATCCTCCACTCCAGAGAGACAGAAAATCTCTTGAAATCACGATTTATGTTCATTCATTGCTCATGTAGATAAGTGACTGCCACTTATTTAAAAAACAAAACCTAAGCTTTTCCTCCCATGGGAATTTTGAATTTCCATGGTGTGGAGGAGACCCAGGAACGAAATTAAACAGTCAGTCTGAGAGTTCATGATGAGCAGAAGGCTCCCATGCAAATTTATGGAAAAAAAAAAAAAAACCTTGCTCCATTGCCCTCATCCTCAAAGTCGGAGGACACTGAAGGGGCTTGCAATCATTCAAAGAAGCTGCAAAATGCTTTGCTCAAAGAAAATCAAACCTCATGCAAAGGCCCAATATACAAACAGGGGTAAGGTCCAGTTGGTCTGATGAAAAGGAAGGGCTCTGGTAGGACTCCTTACCACAGGGAATGGCCATGCAAGAGCCTGTACTATAGCATCCAAGGGCCCTTCTCACCAGACAAGGAGCATCTGTGCCAGGAAATCCACAGCCCCTGAGCCAACGGCAGGGTTCTGCTGCTATAAAAATAAAAGCTTCTGAAAGGACGTTACTGAAGCACAGTGATGACCGTGTCTTTGGCTGTTTAACTGATACAGTGACAAAGCTGATATCAGTGACAAGTTTTAAAGCATTTACTTCATGGTTTGGATAGCTGATATCAACTGTCAAGATCTAGAATCACCTAGGAGACGAATCTTTGCACTTGCCTATGAAGGATTTTTTTTTCCTAGATGGGGTTGTTGAGGTAGGAAGACCCACCCTAAATGAGGACAGCCTAAATGAGGACAGCTCCACACCAAGGGAGTATCTGAAAGTGAATGAAAAGGAGAAAGATGGCTAAGCATCGCATTTATAGCTCTCTGCTTCCTGACTGTCCACATGATGTGACCAACACCATGTAACCATGCCTCCCCACCATTAAGGCATGTACCGAGGAAATATGAGTCAAAATTATATCAATCTTCTCTCCTGAAGTCATTTGAAAGTGCCACCTCACAGCAACTAATATGGGGTCCCTTGACAGAAAATGTGCCACTTTCTGCTCTAAATACTTATAACTCAGTCCATGCCCTAAAGGTGACAATCAATCAATGCAAGCATCCTTTGCAGAACTGAATTTTGTGCTTTTCAAAAATAAAGTGCCAAGTTACTGAAATAACTTCCCCTCTAGAAAGACTATCAGTTTTATATTATTATTATTACTTTTATTATTATTATTGCTATTATTGTTTAATATCATTATTGTTGGGGTGTGTGTGTGTGTTTTGTCTGAATGTATGTCTGTACCATGTGTCTGCCGTGTTCAAAGGAGCTAGAAGAGGGCATCAATTACCCTGGACTGGAGTTCTAGATGAATGGTCATCTGGGTTCTGTGCACTAAACCTGGGTCCACTGGAAGAGCAACAAGTGCTCTTAATGGCTGAGCTCTCCCTCCAACCCCCCCCCCCCCAAAAAATCTGCAGAACTAAAGGGCATAGAGAACGCAGTGGAACAACTTTCAAATACTTAGCTGTTGTTCAGAACACACATCGTTCATCATGCTATGTTTTGTATTGTTGTCTTTACTGTTGTGGTGGCAAAATAAACCCAACAAAAACAATTAAGGAAACAGAGGTTTATTTGGACTTGTGATTTAGGAAGGATCACAGTCTATCACAGCAAAAAGGTCTAGATGTAAGCTTATAAGGCAGTTGGCCATGCTGTGTCCAGAAGCAGAGGGGACTAAAGTTGCTCAGCTTGCTCTCTCTCACTGAGTCCAGAACATAAGCCTGGAGTATGCTACTACCCATATTCAGAACAATTCTTCCTTCCTTGGCTATCACCTCTTCTAATGTTCTCACAGACACACCCAAAGATGTGTGTTTCCAATGATTTAAATCTAATCAAGTTGACACTAAAGACCAACCATCCCAAAAGATCTCTTATCTTCTAAATGAACACTGTCCCAACCCTTCAGAAGAAGAAACCCTAAGATGCTAAGATGACTCAGAACTCAAACTACCCATGGCTGAGTTATGCAAGAGAATCCTAGATTTGTGAAGAGTCAGTTTGTTTGTTTGTTTGTTTGTTTGTTTGTTTGTTTGTTTTTAAAGAAGAGAACACTAAGGATCAAAGAATCTGCAACAAAAACAAGCAGTTCTTCTGGGCCGTGGTCATTACAAAGCAAACAAAAGGCAGCCTCGTTATTTGAAAACAAAACTAGAAACTCCAAGACAGGGAACAAAAATGAAATATTAGCAATACCGGCATCCCAGGAGATTGGCATTTCTACTGCAGCAGGTGCCATTTACATTGCCACTCAGAGCTCACATCAGTACATGGAATGCTCTGCATCACCACAAGGTGCTATGCATGGTCTTTGGCCGACTAGTTAATGGCTGGACTTTCAGAAATCATTTCATGCCCACCTACCCTTTTTAAGTGGCATCAACTCTCTGAGTGCTTTAATTTTGTATTTGCAGCCTCTTGACGAGTGCCTCTCTCAAACCTGCTATGCTTTCACTGAGGAGGGAAGGCTGATGTCTCCTATGCGCAGATCCTTCAGATATCACACCACCAAATCTCAAGACAGAGTTGTAAAACAATCAGGGAAAAGATAATGAGTAGAAATTGTGGTGTCATAGAAAGTTATTAAGAGTTATAAGGAAAGAATATATATGAACATAAGATAAATTATGTATGTGCATATGTGTGTATGCATATATATATACATACATATATGTATACATATATATATTCATGCTCTTTAAATATATGTGCAGAATTAACATCCCTACTTCAGTTGCATTTCAATAGACCCTAGGAAGAGCTCTCTATTTGAACCAATTAGTAATTATTTCTGAGACCCTATAATTATCATGATGACTAAATTAATGAGCAGTGACCAATGTTCACTGCCTTCCCAGGTCAGCATGTGATGAGGCTGGCTGAGAACAAAAATATGGCAGCTTCACAGCCTCTTCTAAACATGAAAATTAGGAATTTTTTGCCATGTGTGCCTTGGTTATATTTCATGAGCCAAAAATGGTTTTTCTCTCAGTCTTCTTGGTGCCAGCAAGCTTTCTCTCCGGCTCTCTGCTCATGCTCCTATACCAAGGGCCCCTTGACCCCTGAGCACTCATAGCCTTGTAGATGAGTCCTCAGTTCTCACATAATGTCTGTGTTCTCGTGTAATGTACTTTAGGTTCTATTCGGTTAATGTCTGCTGAATAATTTACACTCAGCTTTGTTGGCATGAACGAAAACCATGCAACAAGGGCTATGCTACCACACTGAAAATTTCAGAGTGTGAAGCATACTTGTATCATACAAGGTCTGAAATGTAGTAGTTACTAAATAAATATTTCTGCAAAGAAGAAATGAGTCCCACTTGGAAGTGAGAAGCCCCATTGGATACTGGGAAATACAATCATTTCAAGCAAATATGATATGAGTCTAAATAAAATACTGACAAACTTTTACTGCAAAGGGCCAATTGGAAAATATCTTAGGCTTCCACATGATGTGAAATGATTCAGTTTCGTTGGTATACCAATGGAAACAGCTAATACGCAAATGAATGGCTGTGGCTCTGTTCCAATATAACTTGACTTAAAAAGTCCAGTTCTTTGTCTTTCTTGCTAGGGATAGTTGCCTGACTCCCCAGAATGCAAATAAAAAAGTAAGACAATAAAACTTTTACACAATAATATTTACGTGACTGGACATCAAAAATTGCGTATGTAAGATCTGAAAACTAATTACAGCTTAAGAGAATAATTTGCAAGTGACATACGGTTTTGGGATTAAGAATGATAGGCTATTATGCTACCATGTAATAAACAAACTACCACTGTCAATGCAACAGGAATAGGCACAATGACTTACAACCCAGACATTGTGAACTAAAGACACTAAATATACATGTGTGCACATGACATAACAGCACAAAAGGAAAAGGCAAATTACAGAGGTGAAAAGAAAATGGATTGCTTACATGAGGAGCAAAATACAACTAACATTTATAAACTCTCTCCTGAAAGACAGAGATAGAGATAGAGATAGAGATAGAGATAGAGATAGAGATAGAGATAGAGATAGAGATAGAGATAGAGATAGAGATAGAGATAGAGATGGGATAGGGATAGGGATAGGGATAGGGATAGGGATAGGGATAGGGATAGGGATAGGGATAGGGATAGGGATAGGGATAGGGATAAAGATAGGGATAGTGACAGGGACAGAGACAGGGACAGGGACAGGGATAGGGACAGAGACAGAGACAGATGGATATAGAGATCAGTAGGGGAAAGGCAAAACAGTAATTAATACATACATACATACATACATACATACATACATACATACATACATATATACATACATATTAAAAAGAAAAACCTAAATGGATAATAAGTAAATGTGAACATGTGACCACATTCATTATTATCAAGAAATAGTAGTGTCATGAGTAAAAATTATGTACTACCACATACCTTCTGGTAAAAATGGTAAAAATTAATGAATATAACGCCGAGTATTGACACAGATGCTAGCAAGCAGAACTTTCTCACACTTCCCTTTAGAAAACAGTCCCTTTAGAAAACAGTTTGCCCCTCAAGTTGCCATGAACATATACTCCTAGATGATACCTATGAAAATAAAAATAAGACTGTGAGTAGCAGTGACTAGAGAGCTGGCTCAATGAATAAGAACACTCAAGCAATCAGGTGGGCTTGACTTTGGTTCAAAGTTGTGTATGAAGGAGCTTAAGTTAAACCAGCATCGATGTGTACTGGAAGAGGATGCCCTTTCTGCGTGGTCCATGAACTGAACATCTGTCCCTGATGTCCACGTGTTTAAGCCTAATCTAAATAATGTGGAATCTTTGAGATTAGAACAAGAAGACAAGGTCTGTTTGAAGGGATCAGTGCCCTCTTATGAAGAGATCCAAGGAAAGTGAATTCTTTCTCTCATGAGAAAGATGCCCTTCTGTAGTTAAAAAAAAAAAGTAAGCCTTCCTTGATGCAAGCCTGCCATACACTGACCTTGAAATTCAAGCCTCCAGAATCGGTTAAGTATGTTCTGTTTCAGCCATCAGTCTAGAAGAAGAGACTGAGAAGAGAGATGATGCTCATACAGGCATCTTTAGAAGGTTTTAGAACTTGCTCAAAGAGGCAGATGTTCCAGGAGTTTTCTCTCACAGTGGCTCATAGGCTCTCCCACATCTCTGATGCAATTGGTTGCTAGTTATTAATAGATGAGACTTTGAACATCAGAATTTGGAGTTGATGCCAGAGTGAGATGTCTTTGTGGGATGTGGAAATGGAGTGGGTGGGTTTGGGGTATGTATAGACTTGGAGAAACAGGGACAGAATGCTATTAATTAAAGATAGTCTCTCCTAAACTGATAATTTGTTACAGCACCATGAATAACTAAACTTTCAGGTAAGTGGCCAACACCTGAATAAAATCCCTTTGAAATACATGTCACAGAGAAAAGAGAGCTTTCCTGTTGTCATATTTCATACAGAGAACTACCACCAACACCTCCATACACAATAAAGATAAAAAGATGAAGTTATCCACACGTAATTTACCTAGTCCCTGTGTAGAGTTATCATCCAAAACTACAGGACATATCACAGTATTGTACCTGCTTGGGTTGGTTATCTTTGGAGGTTTTGTGATGACAAAAAGGGATAAAATGACGAAAATTAAAAGTAATGATGACATCATCTGGCAGGTTGTTTCTTGGCCCATAACACTGTCACATAACACTCAGTTTTCAAAAGGTTCCTATAGCTCACTGGGTGGAAGCACTCAGTAAATAGTAGGACATAGTGACAGCTTGCACATGGTTGACTTAAAAGGAAACAGTAAGAGCCAAGCAACATCCATCTGTCATGGCCAAGGACCCAAAAGAAGAGGAGGGGAAATGAAAGAAGGTTGATGCATGCTGTTGGAAAGGCTTTTTCCCTTGTCTGTGTCTTGAGCATTAGGAACAAGGATACATACATACATACATACATACATACATACACACACACACACACACACACACACACACACACACACACACACACACACGCTGCACACACGTGCACATGTACACCTTTGCACACACACACAGGAATTTTCCTGAATGTTATCTAATATTCTCTTTCAAAAGAAATACAACCTTTCTAAAATAGCTCAAGTGATCAAAACAACTCAGTCTCCTAGAACAAATGTTGCCCACAATCCTGCTCTGTCCAGATAAAAGCTCAACCAACATAGCCCCTCTTACAATATCAGCCTCTTTAGGACAAGTAATATGAGCCTGTCCTCTATAGACTAATGTCCTGTGATAGGACACAAGACCAGAGTCCAACAAAGAATCAAAGCTTCACTCAAGGGTATGAGGAAGACTCCTGTGAGCAATCTCAATCCAAGGCCTTCCTACTTGGAGAGCTGTGAGAATTTCCAACATGCTAGTGGCTCCGCTTGCATCTCCATTTCTATAGGGCATACTCAGTAGATCAGAACATTGGATCAAGCGGAAAACAGACTGATGATTCGCCTCTGTCTCTGGGAAGAAAGGAGAAGATGGAAGAGTGCATTCTGAAGTGGTAGCACATACTGTAATTTCAGCACTGAAGAGCAGAGATGGGTAGAGCTTTGTACTGCACTGGCCAAAAAGCTTAGCCTACTTAGTGAGCTTTCTGAAGATGAGAGACTCTGCCTCAACAAAGGAGGACAGTGCCTGAGAAACAACACCCAAGATTGTCCTCTGACATCTACATACAATACACACATGTGCACATGCCCCTGTACCCATGTACCCCTGCACACATGCATGCACTGACAGACAGACAGACAGAGGGGGATCTCCTTGATGGTTTTAAGTCTTTGTGCAGTTCTTCATTCTACTTTAAATTTCATATCTGAACTGGTGCCTCCAACACAACACAACCATGAGATGACTGGTTATTCATTCAGATATTTACCACGATAGACCCTCAGCTCAGGTTAATAAAAAAGAGCCAGGTTCTGTTCTCATGGAACTTCTTGGATAATAGTGTAGGTAGTCACTCTCTGCTGCATGAAGTAGTCACTGAGAAGGTGTTCTCTTATGTAGCCACCTTTGAATCTAGTATGGTCGTGTTTACTGTACCTCGCCTCAAAAGAGAAAAAAAAAAGGCATAGTGGAGCACAGTGATAAACATTAGTTCCAGATCTAGAATCTAAAACTGCCTACTCAATCCAAAGTTCCCTTCTCCACTGCTAGATATCAGTGTCTGCAGGAGCCAGAGCATAAAATTGGCCAGCCCTCTGGCAGTCTGGAACCATGAATGGAGGAAACAGAGGAAAGAGTTTGCCTTCAGTCTCTGCATGGCCATTCAGCCATCAATTAGTGGACTTCTTGCTTATGGGAAAATCAACCTGGAGCCCAGTGAGTCAGTAAGTCCAAAGTTCCATTACCACAGCTACACTCTGCTAAGTCCTCGGGAAGCACTTCCCAGAGTGTCCATCTGTTGGTTTATTTGTTTGTACATATGAGACACAGCAAGAGCTGGCATATGCTAGGGATACCAGGTTGGGGAAGGAGGACTGAAAGTCAACAGATAAGCAACCATAATTCTAAATGGAACAATGTTATGAATCAAACATCCCTGAGGCAGAGAGCATTTGAGAAGCCTCTGTGAGATGCCAACTTGACCTGTGGCCTGAAGGGTAAGGTTCCAGCTATGCACACTCTGGGATACATCCGAACATAAAGATCCTAAGTCAAGACATCACTAGTAATAGTGTAGGGACCCAATATGGTCCATATGTTGTAGAAGATATACAAGAAGTAGGCAGAAGCAGAAAGGTGCCTTCATCTTTCTCATGACCTTTCCAACTGCTCTTCCAGAGTCAGTCACCACTGTCCTGAAGTCCCAAAGCCCAGGTCCCTTCCTGTTATGCTATACACTATGTCTGTCATGACCTCTCACATGGCTGACTGACTACCCAAAGAATTTGTTTCAACATAAATTATGATTCTGGCAGATCACCTGGCATTATCTGTTTCAATCACTAAAATACTTTTCAATTTCAATTTTTAAAAAGATGTTGGGAGAAGTTCTAATGGCTTGTGTATCTCTGAGATTCTTAACCTGCAGGTTTGAGAAGAAATAACACAAATTCTTTTTTAAAAAAATAAATAAACAACAGTAAGGCGATAACAATAACTCCACAGTGAAATGTTTCCTCCAGAAAAGGAAGAGGAAATTGTTGGAGTTTCATTTCGGGACCTGGGGACCACATTTGCTTTGAACTCTTCTGCCCTTACATGAAATATTGAATTAATTTCAGGTATCCATTGGAATATGTTGTTGTCTTATTCACTGCGAGTTACCCAGCTGAAGATATTTTCTAACTTTTTTTTCCTCCTCCAGATTCTCCTGTATCAATAGCCTGGGGGATAAACTGTCTGATTTAGTTATATAGAAAATTACTGCTTTTATTTGATTCCTATTTTTTCTAAGGGACAAGAAAAACATTACTCGCCATTATCAACTTGGTTCTAAGAAAAGCAGCTAAGTATTGTTCCTGTAAAAATCTATCCTGTAGTTCAGTAAAGGGGTTGCTCCTGAGGATTAGGGGTAGAGGGGCTTGGATGAAAAAGAAGCATTGAGTGGTTACATCTACCTGAACCTCAGGTCTGAGAGTGAGGGGAAGCAGAAGGTCTGAGCATCTAAGTCCTCCACAGGGGAGAAAGGCTGAGAAGAACTGAGGGGGAAAGAGGACAATGGAATTGGAACTGGGGATGTGGGACTGACCCCATATCCAGGTGGCAGTGACTATGGCTCACCATTATGAGCCTTGGTTTTCCCATTTCCAAGACCACAATCGTTTACTTGAGTTCTGGGGTTCCTTCTAGCAAATCACTACATCTTGGGGGTGACTCTGAAACCTTTCCTTCCACCAACAATGTTTATTGAGCATGTACTGAGAATTTGGCTTGATCTTTGCCTGTTTTAACTGTCAATAGCTTATTGATGATACTTTGAAAGAGACAAGGTCACACTACATAGACATGGATCTGCCTGCTTCTGCCTCCCACGTGTTGGAACTAAAACATACACCACCATGCTTTGCTTAGTAACACTCACTAAGATAGTTAATGATACCTTAGTTATGATAGTTTTATGTGACATTATGTGACCATAAGGATCCAGACATTTATTAGACATTTATTCAGTCAAACATTGTTCTAGATGTTTCTGTAGAGACTTTGTTTAGATAAGATTAACATTTTGATCAATAGATAGTAAATAAAGTAAATTGCCCTCTATAGTGTGGTCTCATTTAGAAGATGGTAAATCTTAAAAAATAAAAAAATAAAAATAAAAAGATTATTTTCCAAGAGATAGGGTATGTTGCCCATAGCTTGCTTTTGGAACTAAACTATATCTAGCCCCTCAAGGTTTGGGAAACTTGAAGAAACTTTTGGATTTATGAGCTCTGTATAGGTTGACATAACTTCAGCCACCTTGAATCCTAACTATCATAATTGCCCCAGAATAATCCTATGGTTTTTAGAAACTCTAACTAGAGTTTTGTCTAGCAGACAGAACCATCAAAGTGTGGTGTGGACCTTTACTGCTGCACTCTGCCTCCAGAGATCTCCTTGAGACTGTGACAAACCAGCAGAGTTTAAAACAAACCAGGTACACACAAAGTAGTATAAGGTTGTCTTTGTACTGCCCTGTATTCATGTTCTTCCACATGACTCAAACTGTCTTTGAGGTTCCAACTGGTCTTGCTGTGACCTAGAGCCACAACACGTTAGAGTCTCCCCAATAATGATACTATATACAGCCCTGTAGGTGCCTGTATCTCTCTCTGATCCCTGGAAACTTTGACTTGTTTTCATACACTAAGGCCAGCTGGGTATAGAACACTGTTCTTCAATGGCATGTGTAAGGAGCCAACAAAGTCCTGAGTGAAGACATGAAGAATGGACGAAGCCCTTGGTGGATGTGTACTATTTCCAAATACCAGTACATTCAGATTCACAGGAATGGTAATGCCTCCCCTGTTCTCCACCCCAGCTCAGGCTAATAATTGGCAAAGCCTTCCTCTAGTCTGGGTGCAAATGTTGTTTTCAGGGTGCAGAAAAACTAACAACTGCAGCTTTTTCCTCCAGTATGACTGCAACCTGAGACTTTTCACCTATAGAGATTTCTTAAAGAGACATACAACTTTTCCTCCTGTGCTATATATAGTAAACTTGCTGCAGTTCCATGTTGTTGTGAAGTTTGTGTTGTTGTGTAGTTGGTGCTGCTCCATCGAAGTATGCACTGACCACCCTATCACAGCTTTTCTGTATGTGAAGTCTCTGTCTCTCTGTCCTTCATTCCATTGAGGCTCTAGTCTTATTTCTACTAAGTTTTGCAGGGCAGGTAGGCATGCACCCATAAACCCAAACAAACATATATCACTGGCTCTGTTGATATGGGAAACTCTAATGCAAACATTTAGTCTGTGCCTGGGATCATCTTAATAATTTAGAAACTATGAAGGCACAAATGATACAAATACTCTGGTCTTCTCAGCCTACACAACAGATACATCAGGTTCATGCTGAAAGCCTGCACATTCCAAAGACGACTTCCCTGTGGTTGCTTCTGAAAATGAGCCATTAGGCTCCTGGATTCTCCTGCTTGTGTAGCACTGGGGCCTTGGGCCATGCTACGTAGTTCATGCTTACCATGGAATTCATACTAAAAGCTTGCTTTTGTTTGTTTGTTGGCCCTGAATCAAGCTGTATTGGGATGGAGGCAAAAGCTGCAGTCCAAGAAATTAAGATGAGTTGCTTAGGCAACCCAGACTTAGTTGTTTGGCCCACAGTAAAAAACCCCAGCCATGGGAGCTCACGTGAGTGAGTTTCCTTGGCTGGCTGTATTCTATGCAGATTGTGATGTATTATCACTAGGAGAATTAAATGCGGTCCATGGGAAACCATTTGGTGAAGAGCCTGGCCCAGTCTCCCAGCACTCTGTCCTATGCATCTTCCCCTTTTACATGCTTTATTCCTTATCTTTTCTATGCAGTAAACCATAACCATGAACATAACAACTTCTGAGAGTGCTGGGGTTCCTTCTAGTTAGTCATAAAACATGAGAATTGTCTTGAAACTCTTCTCCTAGTGAGCCATATTTACTGAGCATCTCCCATGTGCTGGTATTAGCCATAGTTGGTAAATACAAACCCCCTGCTCACGTGCCCTTCCCGGTCTTAGCTCTGTCCACGAAGAATATGGGTGGGCTTAGAGTGTTCACATGAATTCACTCCCTACTGGGGTCCTCAGCAATCCTTAGTCCATGAATAAAATTAGAGTCAAAGATGTTCATGGAGTCAGAAATAAATAAACAAGCAAACTGAAATCCTGTCCCAGTGTGACCAGAGCATGAGCTGTTTCTCGGATCGCTAGTCCATGCCTCACATGCACCCAACTGCAGTAGATTCTAAGTCTTTGCTCGTCACTAGCAACCTCTCAGCAAACTAAAAAGAACTCAAGTCCTCATCCGGCTTAAACCTTGTCCCATGGGAGCAATGAAAAAGTATGCAGATATTTAGAGCCATCGTCTTTGCATCAGGGTGGTACTGATAGCTAAAGAATATTTGCTAATATCCTGACAACGTTTTCACACATGGCTGTGTGCCAAAGCACCTAGTTCAAAATTAATACAGAGCTACACATTCTAAGTTGTGCATGACAGGCCTTCTCTGGAGAGGAGGGCCAACATGGCAATGCTGCTGTGGCTGAGAAACTCTGAGCCAGATGCTCAGAAGACAGAGATCTATCCATTCAATGAATCTGGTGCCCCATAAAGAAAACATACGTCACTTGACATTCCCAGGCAAAAGTTAAATCTGTCGTTGGGAATATTAGGAGTCTCAAACACTGAATGAGTGACTCATATAAATGTGTATGAGCAGCCACATGGATGACTTGTGACTCTTTACCCACTTTAAGAAGACATACAATCAAGAGGGCTTACTTGAGTGACTGGAAAAATGGCTCAGTAGATGGTGGTACGTGCTGCCAGGCCTGACAGTCTGAGTTATCCCCGGGATCCACATAGTGAAGGAGGGAACCAACTACAGAAAGTCCTCTCTCCTCCACACATGCACTGTGATGTGTATTCCCTCATACACACACACACACACACACACACACACACACACACACAAAGTGAATGAATGAATGAATAAATAAATATTTCTTTTAAAAAGAGGGCTTATATTGTCTTGTTTTTGTTGGAAGAAAAAAATTTAAACCTTTAAAAATTATAGCATTTTTATATTATTGTTTAAAGACAATAAAGTACAATTTTTTTAAAAAAGAGGGATTAGATGAACTCATAAAATGCTATGGGTCACAAGATCAAATGAGCACCCTGCTGTGGACTCTGACATTGCAATGAAGAATATTCATATTTGCCTTCTCCCTTTAGCAGACACAATGACCTGTCCAAAAGGAGAGGTAATAAAAACAATGTGATCATTATCATTGTCCTGTCTAACATGATTGGTCACTCTCCTTTTACAGCCTTTACCAAATTTTATCCTCTTAAACAAGAGAAGGGAACACAAATAAAAAATTATCTCATAGCAAAAGCCGAGCAAACTACTGTTACTCCTTCCATTTCACAGAATACAGGGTTTCTGACTTACGACATCTCAACTTGCAAGTGTTTCAATTTATGACGGCGTGGACCATTCACTACTTCACTGCCGTTACAGTATGTGATGCATACAGACATAGTCAACACCTTATATAGAAAGCAAGTTTGTGTTAATTGATTTTTGCCAAACTGTAGGTTATGTGGGCGTCTTGAACATGGTAAAGTGAGCTGGGCTAATGTTTGGTTTCTTGATATACTTGTATCGTTGGTTTATAAAGCTGCCATCATGAAGTAGATTGATTTCATAATAACCTTATCATAAGTTGGAGTGTCTTTCTCTTTATTAGAAAGATTTATGTTTTAAAAATTGACTTACAAAAAAAAATTGATTCGCCATGTCCAAGCCAGAGCCCTAGGAAACCTGCTGGTTTAACTGTAGTGTTAAGTCTAAAGTCTTGTCAACCAAAAAAGAAAGAAATGTGAATACAAATCCAACAGGAGAAGTCCAGGGTCCCACAAGTAGGAAGGGAGCAAAGAGGGCAGATTCCTGCTCCTTCCCACCTTCCCATTCTATTGAGGACCGCCATGGAAGGCATAAAAATTACCCACACCAGGAAGGAAGATTTAGTTGACTGATTCCACCGCAAGTGAAAACATGCTTACCAACTCTCTCATGGCGACAGTAATGCAAAGGCTGTGGAGTAGCTCCATAGTAACAGCTGCTTGTCCGAGCCCTAACATCACACACACACACACACACACACACACACACACACACACACGCACACACACCACATTTGATCTCCCAAGGAGTTAAGTTGATATATGAAATGAATCCATATACAAGGCCTGCTGAGAGAAAATCTGCTCAGAATCATAGGGCCACGAGGTAGGTAGGCCTGTGACTCTCGCTTGACTGATAAACAAGTTACCATTTCTTTGTGGTTTTGCCACACAAAATAATTGCAGCATCTTGAAGACTCTGTTACTCATGACCAAAGCAATAGGTGTTTCTTTGATGAAAAGTCAAATTTGAAAGCTAACAAAGACCTTTCCAGAAAAACCCTTAGTAACAAAATCTCAATTCCTTGTACCTCTGTCAACGTAACCCACAGGAATTGGTAGTTTGGAGTTATAGTTCTCTGGGTCTAACACCATGCCGTGTAAATTAGATGAAACCTGTTGCAAGTATTGACATGTTGATCAGTCAGAAATGTATGCAATTCTCATGACAACTCAAAAATGGGTTTTTACTGAAGACATCCATTTGAAACCTTCAAGGACTGTGCAGGCGCCTGGGATGAAACAGCACAGCTATTCTGGTGCCTAGCAACAAAGAAAGGCATAGAAAAGCAAGGTCCCAGAAATGAAGGGAATGTGAGCTAGGGAAAGTGAGCTTCAGGGGAAGGACCAAGGACTCTCTTCACGGGAGATCACAGAGTGGGGAAGAGAGACAGAGAAACAACCCTAGTCTCAGGAGCCTCCCTCCCTATTCCTTATCTCTGGCTAGACTTCCCATTGGCTGAACTCAGTCAGCAGCAACTGGCAGGGGAGCCCCTTGATGTCTTTGCCATGGGGCATCCCCAGAGGATGGAAGAAGCCAGGCAGGAAAAAGAAGCGAGAAACGAATTATGACTGTGTTTTCACATTCAATGAGAAGGGGTTACTGAGTGTACAGGTGGGTTTGATAAAGCAGATATAGTTGTTACACCTAATTTGGGCATTGTTTCCAAACAGAGTTTGGAGTAAGAAATAAGGCAGGCCTTCTAATTTCCTCTTGTTGCTGGAACAAATACCCAAAGCAACTTCGGGGAGGAAAGGGTTTATTTCAGTTTGTAGGTCACAGATTATCCCTGGGGGGAGTTAGGGTAGGGACTCGAAGCAAAAACTATGGAGGAATGTTGCCGGCTTGCTTAGTGCCTTATGCTCAGCTACCTTTTGTAAACACCCAGGACCCAGGACATTGGAAATGGTATTGCTCACAGTGGAGGTGGGCCCTCCATTTACAATCATGGCAACCAACCATATAGACACACCCACAAGCCAGTCTCATCTAGACAACTCCTCACTCTGGGAATTCCTCTCAGGTGACTCTAGGCTGTGTCCACTTGACATTGAAAGCTGACTGAGATAGCAGGTTAAGACATCTTTATTGTTCAATTCACATTTCTGTTGACATACCTATGGAAGTTTCTATGCCCGAATATCCACTGTAGCATTAATGTCAGCAAAAGATTGGAACATTAAATGTCAAACAATCAGTTCATAGTATGCTCTACTGATTAAAAATATAAACAAACAAAACTTCCATTCCTAAGGAAAACTACATTGAATGATATTTAATAATACAACAAGTATTTAAGATATATAAATTTAATGCAAAAAAAATCAAGGTCCAGGACAGTATGAGAGCTCAGCAAGTAAAGATGCTTATTGTATAAGCCTAGAAACCTGTGGGCGATACCAGAATCACAAACACATGGATAGAGAGACTGAACCTGCATGGTTCTCTTCCAACCCCCATAGGCTCTGGCACACGTGCCCACGTACACATGTACATGCACCGTAATAAAAAATAGGTTTTCAAAAAAAAAAATCAAGTTTTAAATTATACACTCTGAAACCCAATACTATGTATTCTGTATCTATACCCAGGACTCTAAATTAATTCATGAATAAAATACAGCAAAATATTAGTTGTGGCTGACTCTGGCTGATTATGGGAGGCTCATCTCTGCTAACCAAGCGAACAGGGCAAAGAAGAAACAGAGAGAGCAGTATCAGTATCAGCTTGCTTCATGCCAGTGAGAAAAGCAAGCTTTTCTTTTCAGGTGGCTATTCTGTCCAATTCTCCAGGGCCTCTGAGTCATCTCAAAGAACCCTTGGTAGAGGAAGGAACTGGACACAGTTCTGAACCCTTCTCCCTCAGATGGAAAAAACGAGATCATAAAGCCTAATAAAAATCACAGCCTTGTATCTGTGATGTCTTAATGGGTGATTTAATGTCAAGCTTTAATTGCTTTAAACAAAAAACCCTAAAGTTAATGGCTGTTCCCAAACACATACCTTCCCATTTTCACTAAGGGACACCATGTATTGTGTGCTGGTCCCCAAAGCTGCAGTGAACCAAAGAAACCCCTGAGGGTTGGGTCAGAAAAGGCCCTTATGTTTTAATACCTTTTGCAGAAGACCAGACTTTTTATTTTATACACAAAATGCGATATTGATTTTTTAAACTTAATATGTGCCCTATATTTCCATCATCCCCTCCCTCCCTCCCTCCAACACCTGTCACATGCCTACACTCACTCTCAGATTTATACCTCATTCCTTAGTTATTATTCTTACATATATACACAACTTAGTACATAAATACAACCTGCTACAACCATTTAGTCTTGCTCATATGTATATGTTTCTAGGGCTGACAGCTCTTTTATGTATATGAATTCCTATGCTACATCTCACACCTGATTCATATTCCAATGGAAAGGACCCTGTGCAGACCAGTAGCACAACTGCTGGCCTTTAGGAGGTCATTCCTGAGGTAAGCAGCAATCTGGAAGGCCACTGTCATTGCTTTATTCCGTAGATGACTGAGGAAGCCTATCTAAGGTGAGAGTGGGCAGTGGCTTGGACCTGTGCTACGGTTTCTATCTGAAAACCTCCCTAAACGCTCATGTATGTTCTCCAGCTAGTAGCACTATTGGAGGAAGTTATGCACCTGGGCACTATGGGTTCCTACCTTGATGAAGGGTTCAAAGCCAAAGCTTAGCACAGCTAAGATGTAAGAGAGAAAGATGTACTACCTGCAGCAGGCAGGATGAGCTTGGAAGCGAATTCCAAAACAAAGCACTCTTGGAATAAAATCTTCATGGAGATGTTTTATTCCGGAAGCCTATACATATTCATAAAGGCTTCCTATCCATATTCATTGATAAGCATGCTCAGTTAAAGTCATGAAGATTAACGTGGTGGACAAAAGTGCTTCAGAGCATACTCAGCATGTACCATGTTTTAGCTAAAAACAAAAGAAAGGATATTTTGAACGTGCATTAGCACAAGCCTCTGCCCCTGCAGGCTGCATTGATTACGGGCTAACACCTCTATGAAGTGACCTGAGGAAGTGGGCTGCTATAGTCTGCTGCCTCACTGTCTGGTTAGGATACTATAAGGTGCCCTGTACCACAGTGGTCAGATTTGACTATGCCTTTCCCACCATGATGGACTGAAATGAGCTAAAATGAATATGTCCTCCCTATGCAGTTTCTCTCAGCTGCGGTCACTATGAGACACAACTAACTAATTCTGCAGGAAGCTTGAGACGTTTTACATATATCCATCCCTTCCAAACAGCTCCTGTTTTTTGAGATTTTTATCAGCAAGGCTAAGAAGAACATTCGAAGAGGCAATCCTTACAGCCTTCATATGTAAAAGTCCCAACTTGGTGCGCTCCTTGGATCTCTATCCACCTCATCAACCCAAACAGACACAGTGGGACTGGTCAGAGAAACACAACCACTAATGTGGCCAAAAATCAGTATGAATGGCCCAAGGTTGCTTGTATAATAAGGACAAGTATTGAGTAGTGCGAATTTTAAGAAAAAAATGATTCCCTACAAGGCTCCTGGCAAGCAATACTTGGTGGCTTCTGCAAAGAATTCCTTCATTTCCATTTTCCTATGGTCCTGGGGATCAAATCCAGGGCCCTGCACACTCTAAGTTGCTGCTTTCTTCATATATATATATATGGATTCACAAAAATGTCTTTCTTTCTGTCTTTTGTCTTTGAAATAGTTTCACAGAAAGGCACATTTAATAATAGCCTTGTTTCTGACCTCCACTGTAATACATGTATTGAGCAGAAAATTTAAGAAGGCAGGAAGCAAATAAAAACACCATGAATTTCACACGTCCTCCCAGTCCTTCACCTCCCAGACAGCCCTGGAACATTTACAGCCCCTTCCTGTTTTTTCTTCCAAGTCCCAAGAACAATAGACTCTGTAGTGTCTGTGCATATCTATAAACCACAGAACTAAAGCAGTCCCTAACTCTAGAAACAAATCTTATCTACATCATGTGTCTCATTTGTTAGTCAAAAATGAAGTACATTTTTAACCAAACACACTCTAATAAGCCATCAAAACTATTGGCCAGCCTTCCCTTTCCAAGACAGTTTATATCCAATGAATGAGTACATGAATGGCTTGTTTCAAATGAATGAATGAATGAATGAATGAATGAATGAATAACGAGTAAGTGAATAGTGTGAATACTGTACAAATGCTTACAAACCAGGAGGGGAAAGTAGGGAGTCTATGTTACACAGCTGCTCTCTGGCCAGAAACCTTCAACAATGAGGCAGCAGGAGGCAGGGTGCCTGGGAGGAACCCTCAGCTCAGCATAGGAAGGTATGAAGGATTTGCAGCTCATGGTTTGGTAAGCACAGTTCACCCCTTACAGAGCTTTAGTCCTCTTTGGCCCACTGGGTTTTAACTGTTTGACTTCTGTATATTCTATACGAAAAATAAAAATGTAAGAAGGAGGTTTAATTGGCTTTCACTGGCCGGAGGCTCTCTGAGTTTGTAGCTGCTCTCACCTTTGGTTTTTCATGACCTGGCCAGGGCTTTTTTCACTACATCCCATGACCTCCTGGAGGCAAGAACCAACATGTCTACAGACTGACTTCTGCCCAATGCTATTTCCAGACTCGGGGCTGCTTCCCAGGGGTAGCCCCACCCAAAATGGGCTGGGGCCTTCCAAACCAATCATTAATAAAGCAAAGGCTTTATTCACATTTCCCAGACCACTCTCATTTGTGTCAAATTGACCAAAACTAAGCAGGAGAGTGAATCGGTGCCTTATTTAATTTGGACTGTTATAAAACATTATAGCTGAGGTAACATACAAAGAACAGGAACTTATTTCCCACAGTTCTAGAGGCCGGCAAGTCTAAGATCAAGGCATGAGTGTGCTTGGCATCTGCCTTCAGCCTCTGAGATGGAGCCTTAGACACTGCTTTGTCCTGAGGGAAGAAAGGACATGTTCCCACATAGTAGACATCAGAAGGACAGAGGAGGATAAAAAGCTGCCAACCAATCCCACTCATGGGAAACTCTACCCTCGTGACTTAGTCTGTTCCTGAGGACCCATCTCTAGCACAGTTACGTTGATCACTAAACTTCAACGTGAATTTTGGAGGAGATAAAAACATTCAAACTATGATAGATAGAAGAACCCAGCAGAAACCAGATTATATGCAGACCAGTAGAACATGCTTGGACTTTTAAGTACAAAAAGAAACATACAAAGAGTGTGTGAGCCTCAGAGTAATGAAATCAGATAGATCATTTGAAGAGGTGACTCTGGGGACTGCTATTCTGGAGTTAGAAACACTGGAAACACAGAGAAGCGTGGATAATCACTCTACTGGCCCGGACACGTGAATCGGGATGTTCATCAGTTATTGAAGATTTGCTCAAAAGAAAACTTTACAAGAAGAGGGAAAATGTCGAGCATCCAATAAGCACTCGCTTGCCCTAGCAGCCTTTGATGTGTGCATAAGTGGCATCATGGAACTGTGACAGTGAGCCTAATCCACAAAGATCAATAATGTGAACATAGGTGCCCTGGCTCCACAGTGATCCCTTCCTTGTTCAAATATTAAAGTGTTATAATTATATATTGTACAATATATACTTAATGGTGATATAGGTACTATATTTGTGTTGTAGGATCATACATCTATCTCTTTATGTCATAGATAGGTCAGTGGTAACCAGCACATGGAAATGACAGACTGCCGCTACCATTTCACACAATTCCTCCTCCTGTCAAGCAGCTGATTTTGACACACAAAACCTGCTAGGCTTAGAGAAAAAGGGAAATGGCTGATACAGCTGAGGTATTCGAGATCTCTTTTATGTCCTAAAGTATAGGACAGCCTCCCTGTCCTTATACCCCCACCCCCACCCCCACCCTGGGCTATTTTAAGAGGATGTCTTTCATGACAGGTTGTTGACTACAGGAGCCCAATTCTTGAGCTGAGCTCCTTTAAATGCATCCTGTGATTCCACCCATTGAGATTCCACATGAGCCTTTGAACTTTCAACAGTGCCTCCCTTTACTTTCTACCCTGATAAGAAGAGGACAGGGCAGTAAATGCCTGTGAGTGAAGGGCTTTTATAATGTGATAATGCGGAAGGTCAGGAGAAAGGAGCCTACTCCCTCTCTCCTCCTGAGCCTCCCACAGAGAAGATTTCTAACATAAAGATCATGAAAGGGCAAAGGCAAGATGAGCCCTCCCTCCCCCCTTTTCTCAAGCACTTTTCAGGGGGGAGTGGGGGATGAGGGACAAGCTCAGAGCTGCTTGTCGAGTTTCAACAATGGAGATTCCTGCCAACTGAGAAAGGGCAAAAGAGAATACAAGTGCCTGCTTCCCCTTCAACACTGCCTCTGTATGGCAGGGTGTTCTTTGCTCCTTGATAATATTCACTCCTCCTACTTTGGTTTTTGTGTCTTCTGAACTGAACTGAGCAGGCTACCTCAAAGGTGGGGAAAGATATTGAAAGCCTTCCGATCATTTTAATTGGTATACATGGTACAAACAAAACGGCCTTTGCCTGGGAAGCAGAAGAGGACACACCCACACATCTTTAAGTCATGTGAGATGGCAAGAACCACACTCAGTCTGCTGAGATTTTTCTGAATGTGGTTTTTCATCAGGGTGTTGGTGAATATTGATCTGGAATCACCTAGAAAACACACTTTTGAGCATGTCTGTGAAGCAGTTTTTAGGTTGGGTTAACTAAAGTGGGAAGACCCACCCACTCTAAAGATGAGCATCAGCATCTCATGGGCTGGCAGCCTGGACTAATACAAGAGCAAAAAGCATGCATTTACCATTCTCAGCTGTGGAAATACTGTGACCACTGGGCCCCTGCTACCCCTGCTTCAATATTCCCCCAAACCCCTGTTCACTGTTTGTTGGGAGCTATTAAGACAACGCTATTGTCCTGATCTCTGAATTGGGCCTCTCCCCCTGAGAAGAAAAGGGGGTCAAAAGCGGGACACCGACGCACCACTCCGAGAACAGCCACAGATTGTTCCAGCCTTAAGTCAGCGCAGGATGTCCTGACCTCAAGATGTACCCTGATACCACCAAGTTCCTGCTTCCCCATGTAGTCGCCAAAAGAAAAATTTCTGCTGCCCCATTCCTCCTGCTGAGAAGTACTTCCCCTTTTGCTTGTGCATTTAAACCTTGAGCCTTGCTAATACAATGGGACCTTGATGCTACTCAGACTGCTTCCCTGTGTTGTTCATTGCACAAGGTTCTCGTCTCTCTCTACCCCCCCCCCATTTGATTCTTAGGAGAAGGTCCCCTGGAGACCCTCGAATAACTGGACCTGCTGGACGGGTCAACTGTTCCTCTCTTCCCCCCTCCCCTTCCCCTTCCCCCCAGTCCTCCCTAGTTCCCTACTCCCAACAGGATGAACTCTACCCTCAAAGTGTAAACTACAATAAATCATTTCTCTCTTATGCTATTTCTCCCAGGTATTTTGTCACAGCAGTGAGAAAGGTAACTAGTACCAGAAATTAAGTGATCAGTGCACAGTAGGTCTGAGTCGCATAACCCTAATCCCCTGGGCTGAGGTACTCTGAAAGAATGTATTTGATTGAATAGACTTTTAAAATGCTTACCAATGTTATCTCTTAGAAGTCTGTTCTTTTCTAATGAGAGACAGAAAGGGATTGGATCTGAAGGGGAGAAAAGGTAGGGAGGGGCTGGGAGGAGTAGGGGGAGGGGAAACTATAATCAGGATATATTGTATGAGAAAAAGAGTCTATTTCCAATCAGAGAAAGAGGGGGACTAGCACTGAGCAGAAACAGCTGACTCAGATGCCTGCCTAGCAAGAGAAGTAAAATAGAATAAAATGTTTACCAATTTAATTTTGATGGACTCTGTAAGCAGATTTTATAGAATAGACACATGAAGTTTCACAAAGTGAGCACTTATGTATCAGCAACTAGATCAAGAAACTGAACACACCCCAGCACCTAGAATCTTCTTTCACGCCCTTCTTTCCCTCTACACTACCACTAGATTGGCAAGTACAGGGAAGATTTTAGTAACGTGGGCTCTACTTAGTTTGGATTATACATGTCCTCCTCTTCTTATAATGCTTTTAGAAGTCTAGTTCTTTTACTTGCACACACACACACACACACACACACACACACACACACACACACACACACGGGTACACACACTTGCACACATGTGCGTACACATACACCCTCACATGCTCCACACATCACATGCTGTACACCCTACACGTAAGCACACATACACTCACATGCCATATACAATACACACATGAATACATATATACAAGATCACACACTATACACACTCACACAGACTATGTCTCTTTGTCTCTCTCATACACACACTCTCTTCCCCTCCCCAACCCGACCCCCCAAACACAGAATAAGGTTCCTCTCCAAACAATGTACATCACAGTCTTGGACCCCAACTACATTGGGCTATCCATGTATCCCTCTCTAAACAATGAAGTAAGTCCCCCCCCCAAATTTTGCATGTTTCTTTAATGATAAATTTTATGATGTGAAATAAATTTTTAAAGAATGCAAACATATACAATTTAGGTACAAACATGTTCCAAGAGCATTCTGCTACAAAGAATAGTAAGGCCAATTTGGCCCAAGCTGGTTTGGGTACAGTAAGGCAAAACTGTGTCCTCATTAAACTTTCATGGGTAATCCACTATTTACCCTCTTATGCCTATGCAAAATTGAGAATGTATATTATCAAAATCAGATGCATGATGGGAGGCATGCAAAGTAGGAAAATGACTATATGATCTATTCTATCTTGCTTGATCCCTTAATAACCAAACTCCTCTGCCTTTTGAGCCCCACAAAAGGAAGCCCCAAACACTAATTGGGGCCCGGTAGTACCCCCATTCTTATGGTCTGCTGTAGCTCTTGATGGTGTAACCCTCTCTAATCTGTACCATCACTTTCCTTTGAATAAAGTTTCCTTGCTGCTTGTTGCTTTGTCTTTATTTCAATCCTTTGAATAAGAAGCCAAGTACCGGGCTTGGGAGGCGGCCTCAGCCTCAGCAGCAGCGGTCGCCATCTTGGTTCCGGGACTCAGCAGAACTTAGGAAATTAGTCTGAACAGGTTAGAGGGTGCGCCAGAGAACCGGACAGCTTCTGGGACGGGCAGAAGCACAGAGCCGCTGAGGCAGCACCCTTGGCGGGCCGCAGACAGCCGGCCACCGTCCGGACCAGAGGACAGGTGTCCGCCTGGCTCGGGAGACGGCCTCAGCCTCAGGAGCAGCGGTCACCATCTTGGTTCCAGGACTCCCTGGAACTTAGGATTTTAGTCTGCACGGGTGAGAGTCTGCACCACAGAAGCTGACAGCTTCTGGGAACTGCCAAAGCAACACAGCTTCTGAGAGAGGTCCTGTTTTGGGCCTTCTTCTTCGACCAGGAGGAGGTCCAAAAACAAGATATCTGCGCACCTTCCCTGTAAGAGAGCTTGCCAGCAGAGAGTGCTCTGAGCACTGAAACTCAGAGGAGAGAATCTGTCTCCCAGGTCTGCTGAGAGACGGTAACAGAATCACCAGAAGAACAATCTCTAAACAGAGTCAACTATAACTACTAACTCCAGAGATTACCAGATGGCGAAAGGTAAACGTAGGAATCCTACTAACAGGAACCAAGACCACTCACCATCATCAGAACCCACCACTCCCACTTCGCCCAGTCCAGGGCACCCCAACACACCCGAAAACCTAGACCTAGATTTAAAAGCATATCTCATGATGATGGTAGAGGACATCAAGAAGGACTTTAATAAATCACTTAAAGAAATACAGGAGAACACTGCTAAAGAGTTACAAGTCCTTAAAGAAAAACAGGAAAACACAATCAAACAGGTAGAAGTCCTTACAGAAAAAGAGGAAAAAACATACAAACAGGTGATGGAAATGAACAAAACCATACTAGACCTAAAAAGGGAAGGAGAAACAATAAAGAAAACTCAAAGTGAGGCAACACTGGAGATAGAAACCCTAGGAAAGAAATCTGGAACCACAGATTTGAGCATCAGCAACAGAATACAAGAGATGGAAGAGAGAATCTCAGGTGCAGAAGATTCCATAGAGAACATCGGCACAACAATCAAAGAAAATGGAAAATGCAAAAAGATCCTAACTCAAAATATCCAGGAAATCCAGGACACAATGAGAAGACCAAACCTACGGATAATAGGAGTGGATGAGAATGAAGATTTTCAACTCAAAGGACCAGCAAACATCTTCAACAAAATTATTGAAGAAAACTTCCCAAATATAAAGAAAGAGATACCTATGAACATACAAGAAGCCTACAGAACTCCAAAAAGACTGGACCAGAAAAGAAATTCCTCCCGACACATAATAATCAGAACAACAAATGCACTAAATAAAGATAGAATACTAAAAGCGGTAAGGGAAAAAGGTCAAGTAACATACAAAGGCAAGCCTATCAGAATTACACCAGATTTTTCTCCAGAGACTATGAAAGCCAGAAGAGCCTGGACAGATGTTATACAGATACTAAGAGAACACAAATTCCAGCCCAGGCTACTATACCCAGCCAAACTCTCAATTACCATAGACAGAGAAACCAAAGTATTCCACGACAAAACCAAATTCACACATTATCTCTCCACGAATCCAGCCCTTCAAAGGTTAATAACAGAAAAAAACCAATACAAGAACGGGAACAATGCCCTAGAAAAAACAAGAAGGTAATCCCTCAACAAACCTAAAAGAAGACAGCCACAAGAACAGAATTCCAACTTTAACAACAAAAATAACAGGAAGCAACAATTACTTTTCCTTAATATCTCTTAACATCAATGGTCTCAACTCCCCAATAAAAAGACATAGACTAACAAACTGGCTACACAAACAAGACCCAACATTTTGCTGTTTACAGGAGACACATCTCAGAGAAAAAGATAGACACTACTTCAGAATAAAAGGCTGGAAAACAATTTTCCAAGCAAATGGTATGAAGAAACAAGCTGGAGTAGCCATCCTAATATCTGATAAGATTGACTTCCAACCCAAAGTCATCAAAAAAGACAAGGAGGGGCACTTTGTTCTCATCAAAGGTAAAATCCTCCAAGAGGAACTCTCAATTCTGAATATCTATGCGCCAAATACAAGGGCAGCCACATTCATTAAAGAAACTTTAGTAAAGCTCAAAGCACACATCGCACCTCACACAATAATAGTGGGAGACTTCAACACACCACTTTCACCAATGGACAGATCATGGAAACAGAAACTAAACAGGGACACACTGAAACTAACAGAAGTGATGAAACAAATGGATCTGACAGATATCTACAAAACATTTTATCCTAAAACAAAAGGATATACCTTCTTCTCAGCACCTCATGGTACCTTCTCCAAAATTGACCACATAATAGGTCACAAAACAGGCCTCAACAGATTCAAAAATATTGAAATTGTCCCATGTATCCTATCAGATCACCATGCACTAAGGCTGATCTTCAATAACAAAAAAAATAACAGAAAGCCAACACTCACGTGGAAACTGAACAACACTCTTCTCAATGATACCTTGGTCAAGGAAGGAATAAAGAAAGAAATTAAAGACTTTTTAGAGTTTAATGAAAATGAAGCCACAACGTACCCAAACCTTTGGGACACAATGAAAGCATTTCTAAGAGGGAAACTCATAGCTCTGAGTGCCTCCATGAAGAAACGGGAGAGAGCACATACTAGCAGCTTGACAACACATCTAAAAGCTCTAGAAAAAAAGGAAGCAAATTCACCCAAGAGGAGTAGAAGGCAGGAAATAATCAAACTCAGGGGTGAAATCAATCAAGTGGAAACAAGAAGAACTATTCAAAGAATTAACCAAACGAGGAGTTGGTTCTTTGAGAAAATCAACAAGATAGATAAACCCTTAGCTAGACTCACTAGAGGGCACAGAGACAAAATCCTAATTAACAAAATCAGAACTGAAAAGGGAGACATAACAACAAATCCTGAAGAAATCCAAAACACCATCAGATCCTTCTACAAAAGGCTATACTCAACAAAACTGGAAAACCTGGACGAAATGGACAAATTTCTGGACAGATACCAGGTACCAAAGTTGAATCAGGATCAAGTTGACCTTCTAAACAGTCCCATATCCCCTAAAGAAATAGAAGCAGTTATAAATAGTCTCCCAGCCAAAAAAAGCCCAGGACCAGACGGGTTTAGTGCAGAGTTCTATCAGACCTTCAAAGAAGATCTAATTCCAGTTCTGCACAAACTTTTTCACAAGATAGAAGTAGAAGGTACTCTACCCAACTCATTTTATGAAGCCACTATTACTCTGATACCTAAACCACAGAAAGATCCAACAAAGATAGAGAACTTCAGACCAATTTCTCTTATGAATATTGATGCAAAAATCCTCAATAAAATTCTCGCTAACCGAATCCAAGAACACATTAAAGCAATCATCCATCCTGACCAAGTAGGTTTTATTCCAGGAATGCAGGGATGGTTTAATATACGAAAATCCATCAATGTAATCCACTATATAAACAAACTCAAAGACAAAAACCACATGATCATCTCGTTGGATGCAGAAAAAGCATTTGACAAGATCCAACACCCATTCATGATAAAAGTTCTGGAAAGATCAGGAATTCAAGGCCCATACCTAAACATGATAAAAGCAATCTACAGCAAACCAGTAGCCAACATCAAAGTAAATGGAGAGAAGCTGGAAGCAATCCCACTAAAATCAGGGACTAGACAAGGCTGCCCACTTTCTCCCTACCTTTTCAACATAGTACTTGAAGTATTAGCCAGAGCAATTCGACAACAAAAGGAGATCAAGGGGATACAAATTGGAAAGGAGGAAGTCAAAATATCACTTTTTGCAGATGATATGATAGTATATATAAGTGACCCTAAAAATTCCACCAGAGAACTCCTAAACCTGATAAACAGCTTCGGTGAAGTAGCTGGATATAAAATTAACTCAAACAAGTCAATGGCCTTTCTCTACACAAAGAATAAACAGGCTGAGAAAGAAATTAGGGAAACAACACCCTTCTCAATAGTCACAAATAATATAAAATATCTCGGCGTGACTCTAACTAAGGAAGTGAAAGATCTCTATGATAAAAACTTCAAGTCTCTGAAGAAAGAAATTAAAGAAGATCTCAAAAGATGGAAGGATCTTCCATGCTCATGGATTGGCAGGATCAACATTGTAAAAATGGCTATCTTGCCAAAAGCAATCTACAGATTCAATGCAATCCCCATCAAAATTCCAACTCAATTCTTCAACGAATTAGAAGGAGCAATTTGCAAATTCATCTGGAATAACAAAAAACCTAAGATAGCAAAAACTCTTCTCAAGGATAAAAGAACCTCTGGTGGAATCACCATGCCTGACCTAAAGCTTTACTACAGAGCAATTGTGGTAAAAACTGCATGGTACTGGTATAGAGACAGACAAGTAGACCAATGGAATAGAATTGAAGACCCAGAAATGAACCCACACACCTATGGTCACTTGATCTTCGACAAGGGAGCTAAAACCATCCAGTGGAAGAAAGACAGCATTTTCAACAAATGGTGCTGGCACAACTGGTTGTTATCATGTAGAAGAATGCGAATTGATCCATACTTATCTCCTTGTACTAAGGTCAAATCTAAATGGATCAAAGAACTTCACATAAAACCAGAGACACTGAAACTTATAGAGGAGAAAGTGGGGAAAAGCCTTGAAGATATGGGCACAGGGGAAAAATTCCTGAACAGAACAGCAATGGCTTGTGCTGTAAGATCGAGAATTGACAAATGGGACCTAATGAAACTCCAAAGTTTCTGCAAGGCAAAAGACACCGTCAATAAGACAAAGAGACCACCAACAGATTGGGAAAGGATCTTTACCTATCCTAAATCAGATAGGGGACTAATATCCAACATATATAAAGAACTCAAGAAGGTGGACTTCAGAAAATCAAACAACCCCATTAAAAAATGGGGCTCAGAACTGAACAAAGAATTCTCACCTGAGGAATACCGAATGGCAGAGAAGCACCTGAAAAAATGTTCAACATCCTTAATCATCAGGGAAATGCAAATTAAAACAACCCTGAGATTCCACCTCACACCAGTCAGAATGTCTAAGATCAAAAATTCAGGTGACAGCAGATGCTGGCGAGGATGTGGAGAAAGAGGAACACTCCTCCATTGTTGGTGGGATTGCAGGCTTGTACAACCACTCTGGAAATCCGTCTGGCGGTTCCTCAGAAAACTGGACATAGTACTACCGGAGGATCCAGCAATACCTCTCCTGGGCATATATCCAGAAGATGCCCCAACAGGTAAGAAGGACACATGCTCCACTATGTTCATAGCAGCCTTATTTATAATAGCCAGAAGCTGGAAAGAACCTAGATGCCCCTCAACAGAGGAATGGATACAGAAAATGTGGTACATCTACACAATGGAGTACTACTCAGCTATTAAAAAGAATGAATTTATGAAATTCCTAGCCAAATGGATGGACCTGGAGGGCATCATCCTGAGTGAGGTAACACATTCACAAAGGAACTCACACAATATGTACTCACTGATAAGTGGATATTAGCCCAAAACCTAGGATACCCAAGATATAAGATACAATTTCCTAAACACATGAAACTCAAGAAAAATGAAGACTGAAGTGTGGACACTATGCCCCTCCTTAGAAGTGGGAACAAAACACCCTTAGAAGGAGTTACAGAGACAAAGTTTGGAGCTGAGATGAAAGGATGGACCATGTAGAGACTGCCATATCCAGGGATCCACCCCATAATCAGCATCCAAACGCTGACACCATTGCATACACTAGCAAGATTTTATTGAAAGGACCCAGATGTAGCTGTCTCTTGTGAGACTATGCCGGGGCCTAGCAAACACAGAAGTGGATGCCCACAGTCAGCTAATGGATGGATCACAGGGCTCCCAATGGAGGAGCTAGAGAAAGTACCCAAGGAGCTAAAGGGATCTGCAACCCTATAGGTGGATCAACATTATGAACTAACCAGTACCCCGGAGCTCTTGACTCTAGCTGCATATGTATCAAAAGATGGCCTAGTCGGCCATCACTGGAAAGAGAGGCCCATTGGACACACAAACTTTATATGCCCCAAAACAGGGGAACGCCAGGGCCAAAAAGGGGGAGTGGGCGGGTAGGGGAGTGGGGGTGGGTGGGTATGGGGGACTTTTGGTATAACATTGGAAATGTAAATGAGCTAAATACCTAATAAAAATGGAAAGAAAAAAAAAAGAAATAATAGAACATTCAAAAAAAAAAAAAAAAGAAGCCAAGTACCCAGAAACATCTGGCCAAGACCCCACCCATAACATGCTCTTCTGAAAAGTTGCTCTTTTTGTCAAAGCTGATTATTTTCTTCCTGGCTCTGAACTTCATAGAATCAGAATCCTATAGCCTGTGCTCCTCCCTGCTTGCCCCCTCCCTCTTTTTTTTCCTCTGGATACCGTATTCGTGATGCTCACAGACCTGGATGCTTCCTGCTAGGCCCTGTCTCTCAGCACTGAGGGACAGAGGACCAAGTTACCAAGGCCTACACGAATTTCGGAGAGGACAAAGGCGTGAAGGCTGCAGTGGAGCCTGGTAGTCTTCTAGAACCGCTGGACTATTTCACATTCCAACTTCTTGGGTTCCCAGAGACTGAGGTAATGCAGGTACAAGCCCAGAACTGTCAGCAAGTCCCAGAACTGTCAGCATGTCCCAGAAGCCTGGAAGGACAGTGGCAAAAGAGACACCATATTTGAGAGGTGCCACCTTCTAGAGAAAAGCACATCCCTAGATTTTGGTATAGCATATATGTACAAACTGTCTTCCAGGACCTTTATGTGAAGATATTTATTTTGCTTCAAGTCATTTGTTACAGCAGCATTTGGGAACTCATACAGACGAAAAGGGCTTTGGAATTGGGTAGGGAATAGAGAGGCTGGAAGAAACACAAGACTGTTATAGTAAAACCTAGGTTGCCTTAAGTAGGTTACTGTTAGGAAGGTGGACGTTGTGGGTAAACCTTAGAAGGAAGAGAGGGGCACAGTGCTGGAGCCCGAAGAAGATTGACCTTGGATATGCTGTGGCAGAATGCTAAGCCACTGCAAAAGCATGGCTCCTTGATATTGATCTTCAGTGTTCAGCTAAAGAGATTTCTAAGCAACATTTCAAAACCACAGCGCTGCTTTTTCTTATTGTTTATAGTAAAACATGAAAGGAATGAGATCAAATAATTTCTTTAAGCAAGCAGATGTTGTGATGATTTGGGAATTTCTCAGCCTATACAGACGGTTAAAGATAAAAAAAAGAAGAAGAAGAAGAAGAAGAAGAAGAAGAAGAAGAAGAAGAAGAAGAAGAAGAAGAAGAAGAAGAAGAAGAAGAAGAAGAAGAAGAAGAAGAAGAGGAGACTGTGGTGAACCCATGACCTACAGACAAGGTCAAAGAGATGATGGGAAACCTTTGGATAACACTGAAGAAATCTGGCACGGTAATAAGTTCCCTCAACTATCTCAAAGAAACCTTAGCTAAAACCTTAGCTGGCTTAGTCTGAAAGAAAGAGAAAGAAGGTCCAGAGAAAGGAATATAAGGCTCCCAGAATTCTACAGTGGGAAACAGGTTTACAAAACTAAACATACTGACTATTTGAAAAGCTGCAGTGTTGGTTCATCCTCATGGTCAACTTGGCTGGATTTAGAATCATTTGGAAGACACAGTTCTGGGTATGTCTGTGTGGGTGTCTCTAGAGAAACATAACTCATTCGTGTCTTAGGTCTTCTATTACGGCACTGAAAAAAACATGATCAAAAAGCAAGTTAGGAAGGAAAGGGTTTATTTGGCTTCTACTTCCATATCACTGTTTGTCATTAAAGAAACTGAAGACCGGAAGTCAAACACGGAAGGAATCTGGCTAGAGGCAGGAGCTGATACAGAGGGGTCCAAACACTGAGCCGACAGCAACCTGAGTTTGGAGGAAGGGTTGATTTATTTTCTTCATCCAAAGTCAGCCATGCCTACCAGCCAGGAGAGACATCCTCTCATTCCAAGCTAAATGTGCTGAGCAACAAAAGTCTAGACACAGTATGTCATCTCTACCAAGCGGAAAAATGAGACGCAAAGATGGATAATGTGGAGAAGTTAGACCCTTTCTAATGACACTGTTACTGCTGGAGCATTTATGATACAGCTTTCTGAGAATGATCTTCATCCTCAAGTTCCACTTCCCAGACAGGGAATAAATCAACAATTCAAACCCTGACCTCAGCCCTAGAAAGTGTCCCCAGCTTATCTTCCCAACTCACTCACAGGAGCTGGCTCCAAAGCCCTGCAGGCTGTTGCCAAAACTGAAATCTCTCTTCAAAGGACCTGCTGGTCCTAGCATCAGCTTCTTTAATGTTTACAAAATTATCTAAGCACCATTCTGAAAGAAGTTTAGAGAATAATCAAAGAGACAGTAAACCACCCCAAGGAGTTTAGTTCCCCAGGGTCTGTGAAGTGGAAGCATTTTTGAAGCAGAAAACTCTAGAAGAAATGACTTGGACATTCACAGGCTGACTTCAGTTAGAGTTCAACTCCCTCCCTCACTACCCTCTCTATGCCTCAGTTTCCCCCTCCACCATCCCACTCAGGGTGCTTTGGGGAGTGAAGAGGGGTCTTTAATTAATTCTCCACGAAGATAATAAATAGAAACTAGAGCCATCATAGGCAAATAATACTGTCTGGTCATTCTATTCCCCAAGTCCTTTCAAGGATGTTTGTGAGGTTTCTAGAATGAAATGAATTCAAAGAATTATTTCAAAGAATTTTAGGTGGTAGCTCCATATAAAATCATTTGTTGATAGCATCTTGCTCAACTGGGTCTTGCTAGCACACTGGCTTTCTTGATCTTGTTCAAACATAGCAGCCTGTACTTGCCCCAGGGCCTTTGCACATGCTGTTCCCCCACTTGAAATGCTTCTTCTTCAGGTATCTCCTGACTTCCTCTTGAACTAGCAATGATCCTGAATCTACCCCAGTCTACCACATGCTGACCTCTCTTGACTTCTCTTTCTTACTACCATCTGGCAACTATCCTCACTTATTTTTAATAGAATCTTCCAGATGAATGAAGACTCAGAACTATCTTCCATATTCCATGTGACCAGAACTTAGTCTGTTAGAGTCACTTAAATATTTGTTGAAAGAATAAAAGAAAGAAGAGGGGACAGGAAAGAGAAAGAATATAACCAAGGGAAATCTCATATATGGGCTATTGTTAAGTATAGCAGGAAAGAGGAGAAGGAAAACCCCCTCCTGCCCCTTGATTCCAAACTCTGCCCACTCTAAGGGAAAATCATGTCCCTGCAAGGGTAGCTCAGTCAGAACAGCAGGGTGGGTCTGCCCCCCGCCCCCCCAGCAGGTGACCTGCTACTCTGCCTTGACTGGACTCATTCCAAGCATCTCACTGGGAGAGGCAGACCATAAGCATGGTTATAATAGCTAGCACATCCTGGTAACAGCTCCGGTACCAGCAATATGGAGGTGGGTCTCTAGGGTACCAAGTTTAATGTAAGCAGATGAAAACTGTTTGCTCCTCCCTCATGTAAGATAAGAAGCAAGAAAGCAGCCAAGCTGGGATGTTGAGAAAGAGAGATCCAAGTTTGGTTCCCAGCACCACTGTAGGGAAATTCAGGGTCTCCTGATGCTACAACTCCAGGGGTTCTGGTACTTCTGAAAATAGTAGGCATCTATGCTCCATGTGCAAACAGACACCCACACACACAGGCAAACACACACACATATGTAGGCACACACATACATACACGTGTGCTCAAAAGTGCCCATGCGCATGCATACACACACACACACACGTGGATAGCTGCCATGTGCATTCCACTCTAATGTCCAGGGACAGGTTCACAGATAAGAGATAAGAAGTATGCTATTGTAAGTGTGTGTACCACACTATGGCAAGGAGCAACCTAGAGCACACATGTCTTGCTGTAGATCTAGATCCCAAGAAAAGGCTCCTGGGTCTGGTTGCTGATATTGAGACCACAGTGAGACTAGATCTGCAGTGAGGGACAGTAGAGGTCAGGTCCCCAACATGTCATGGAGAATTCTCTCAGTGCTTTAAGGATCTGAAGGTATTGAAGACAACTGAAAATTCTTCAGTGTTGCTGTATTTTTTCCATCAGAGGAGACATCTAATCCTTTTGTTTGTTGTTAGCATGTGTTAATTACACACAATAACAAATTTCATTATATATATGTATGTATGTGTGTGTGTGTGTGTGTGTGTGTGTGTGTGTGTGTGTGTATGCCTATTTTACTGAGTGAAGCATGTCTTTAATACCAATGCTTGAGTAGTAGAGGCAGGCAAATCTCTGTGAGTTTGAGGACAACTTGATCTACATATAGTTCCAGGTCAGGCATGGCTATATAGTAAGACCTTGTATCAAAAACAGAAAGGGGGAGGGAGGGAGGGAGGGAGAGAGGGGAGGGAGAGAATAGATTTTGATCAGATTCAACCTCTACTCTCTATTCTTCCTTTGAAGAAAAAGCAGAACTGTCCTTGGCTGGTCAACAGGGTGACAGTGTGGTTGTAACATTTTGGGGTCTAGGCATTAAGGAGACTGGCTGCTTCTGCACTGACTTTTAGAAGTCAACAGCTTCAAAAGTGGAACACTAAAGTTCACTTTAAGGACTTTGGGGTTAAGGAGCCCAAATACCAGACAAACTGAGTCTAAAAATGTGCAGAAGAGAAGCAAGCCAGCATCGGGGTTCCATCTTGAGTGTGCAGGGCCTCCCTCACTCTCCTTGCACATGGGCCCTCCAGCCCGCTATTCTCCTCAGGGCCATGGAGATCAAAGGAAAGCACTTGAGTTCAGACAGTGACAAAGTGGTCACTGTGGGCTTTTAAAACTCTTTAGTTTGGAAATGGCCCACATTGCAGCAATGTAGGGCTGGTGCAGAAGTACCTGACACCGGACACTTGACAACCTTGCTTCTAGGACAGGCCACTGGGACAGTGAGAAGATCCTTCTGCCATACCGTTTCTTGGTCAAATCCCTCCAGCTTGGAAAGGCTTTTGCTGGGGAAAGGTGCTTGAGTCACATTTTACCCCACTTTCCAGTCAAAAGGCTGTATGCATCCATTGTTCTGCTAGCTGGTAATGGAATCTACCGTTGTTCCCTTGAGGATAAGCACGCCTGCCTTCTCCATCAGAACAGTGTGTGGCCCAACTAAGAAATATGGGTGGATGGAGCACGGCACTTGATGACTATCATCCTTATCAGAAATCTCTCTACAGACAGAAACCAAAAGCCATAAGCAGAACTTTCCAGAATACTTGGTGAAACAAAAATCGATCTTCAAAAGAAAAGGGTTATAAATTCTAAGACTGCTGTAATGAAGAAAGAAAAAAAAAGCATTTATCTCTCATTTATTCGGTTCTTAGGGGTCTCACTTCTACGTAAGAGTGTAAAGAAGCGTTTTTGTTTCTTTTTTTTTATTTCATTTTCCGATTCTTCTGAGTAAGGGCCCAAACATTAAAATATCATTTACAACAGACATTACACCATAATACAGCAGTGCCCTCCTTACAAACTCAACACACTTTTGCCACTCAAGCCTCAATTGACTAGTGCACAAAGGTGCTGGGTAGGCCAGATTCCTGAAATCAGAGCTGTTACCACACTGCCCCCTCGTGGGTATTGCTGATTCTGCAGCTCGGGTTCCAAAATTCCATACATAATTGAGAGTCCACAATTCTGAAGCAGCTAATGTTCTCCTCCTCAGTGTCGTGGGTCTTGGAGATGAGGAAGGACCAGCACAGATATCCAGAAGTCCAACACCTGTTGTATGATACAATGTCCTGTGCCTTTTTTTTTCATTTAGGACTTGAAATCTGGAACTAGACATATGTGGGGGTAAGGGTAGGGGGTGAGAGCATCTTCAACAAATGATGCTGGTCAGACTGAATATTTGTATATAGAAAAACACAAATAGATCAGTATTTATTGCCTTGACAAAACTCAAGTCCAAGTCAAGCCTCTACATAAAATCAGACACACTAAACTTGATAGAGGAAACACATAGGAACAGGAGACAACTTTCTGAACAAAACATGAATAGCTCAGGCACTAAGATCAACAATTAATAAATGGGACCTCAAAGAAACCTATAATACAAATGACACAGTCAATTGAACAAAGAGGCAGCCTACAGAATGGGGAAAAAATTTTACCAACTCCACATCTGGCAGAGAGCTAATATCCAAATGACATAAAAAAAAATCAAGAAACTAGATACTTGAAAAAACACAAATAATTCAATATTAAAATTGTATACAGATCTAAACAGAAAATTATAAATTGAGTAATCTCACTAATGGCGGAGAAACACTTAAAGAAATGTCCGACATCCTTAGCCACCAAGAAAATGCAAATCAAAACGACCCTGAGAGTTCACCTTACACCTGTCTGAATGGCTGTGATCAGAAACACAAGTGACATCTCATGTTAATGAGGATGTGGAGCAAGGGGAACACTCCTCCATTGATGTGGGAGTACTCACTATGAAAATCAATATGGAGGTTCCTCAGAATATTGAGAATTGAACTACCTAGAGACTGCTCTATACCACTCCTGTGTATGTACCCAAAGGACACTCCATCCTACCACAGGAACACTGGCTCAACTATGCTCATAGCACCTTTATTCACATTAGCCAGAAACTGAAAACAACCTAGATGTTGCTCAACCTAAGAATCAACAAAGAAAATGGGGTACATGTATGCAATGGAGTATTCCTTAGCTGTTTTTCTTTTTTTAATGGTATTGTAAAATGTGTAGGCAAATGAATGAAATGAGAAAAAACTTCATGAGTGAGTATTGCGTCTCACTCGACCGGCAAGAAAGACGTAACAAACCAGAATCTTCTGCGGCAAAAGCTTTATTGCTTACTTCTTCAGGAGCAAGAGAGAGAATGGCAAAACCCCATCCCTTTTAAGGAGAATTATCTTCCGCCTAGGACGTGTCGCTCCCTGATTGGCTGCAGCCCATTGGCCGAGTTGTCGTCACGGGGAAAGCAGAGCACATGGAGTGAAGAACTACCCCTGGCACATGCGCAGATTATTTGTTTACCACTTAGAACACAGGATGTCAGCGCCATCTTGTAACAGTGAATGTGAGGGCGGCTCCCCACAAGTGAGGAAACCCAGACCCACAAAGACAAATATGGCATGCACTCACTTATAAGTAGACACTGGACATTAAGTAAATGATAACCAAGTTATAATCCATGAACTCAAGAGGTTAGGAAAAGAGGAGGGTTCTGCGGTTGGGAGGACACATGAACCTCCCTGGAAGGAAAATAGAATAGATTTTGCAGGTGGACTGGAGGGAAAGGGGAGTTGGGAGAAGGAGGCATCAGACTGGGGGAGGTGGGATGGAGTAAGGAGAAATAAAGCATGGGTAGAGACAGCTAAGACCGGGGGGAGGGGCATTTGGAAACCTAGTGCCTTGGAAACTCCCTGGAATCTATGAGGGTAACCCTAGTGAGGACTCCTAGTAACAGGAGAAGTAGAGTCTGAGCTAGCCATCTCTTGTAGCTAGGCAAGACTCCCAGTGGTTGGGACTGGGTTGCATTAGATTGAGTTATTGGCCAAGGGATCCTGTGGAGATTTCCAAACAACCCAAGCTGATGCTAAGACAGAGGGTTGCTCTCCACAAACTGACAGTGGGGCTCCATTGCACAGGACAACTTTCATCAGCTCATTAAATGTCAAGACGTCAAGCTGGTGCCTACATGGACCCTTCATACCTACATTCATGTCTCCTTGGTGCAGAAAGTACTCTGCAGCCTACTGAAAGAGAAAGATGGACACCCACACAGAAACAAAACCTTTGACCTACAATCCATTCTGCCTACCAGATGTGCTGTGGAAACGGTGGCACAGAACTTGTGGGAGTGGCCAAGCAACACCTGAGGCCCACTCCACAAGAGGGGACCCCATTCCTGACACTGCTTGGAGGTCCAGGAACCGGAGACCAGATAACCCAGAGACCTAGGGGGTGGGGGACAAAACATGACTGGTCTAAGAAAATAGACAGATTAAATGATTTCTAATGGTATTCTGCTATAGTCATAGATTGGCATCTTGTCCAGTCACCAGCAAGCTCATCATCTGCTACCTTGACCAAACATTATGCAAAGAGAGTCTAAATTGAAGGTTCCTATTGTGTCCCTCCTTCAGAGCTCGAGGAATCCCTTGGAAGAGAGGAAGAAAAGATGGCAGGAGTCAGAGAGGGTGGAGGACACCAGAACCCCACTGAGTCAATGAAGCAGGGTGTATACGGTCTCATGGAGGCTGAAGTGGCAAGCACAGGGCCCTGCATGAGTCTGCAACAGGTTCTACATGTGTGCTATGACTGTTAGTCTGGTGTTTAAGGAAAAGTCCTAAATGTGGGAGTGTCTTTACCTCTTTTTGTAGGCAGCCGGGCGCCTAAAAGATGGCGCCCGCCTCCGGTACACTGTCACCGTAAACACTGCGCAGGCCCTAGCCCGAATCTGGCGCCAACCCCTCCCGAGCGGTGCATACAAATTAAAGTGCCAGCACACTGACCAATCCCAGGAGGACACATAGCTCTCCCCAGTGCTGGGGTGTATATAAGCAGTCCTTGCTGGGTTTCCGGAGTTCCCGTAGCATCAAGGCGTTCCAGGAATAAAAAAGGCTGTTGAGAAGAATCCAACTATGTTGCGTTTTTTCCTTGCCTGACGAGGTGGGCGCAACATCTTTTGCCTGCTCTTGGGATTCTTTTCTTCTTGCTGGGTTGCCTTCTCCAGACTCAGTGTGAGGGTTTTTTGTTTCTGGGATTTGGGGGATATTTTTTTTTTTGCCCTATCTTATTGGGTTTTGTTTTGTTCTGTTTGGTTGCTGTATCTTGGAGGCCTGCTCTTTTCTGAATGGTAACAGAGGGAGAGTGGATCTTAGAGAGGGGAGATGGGAAGAAGCCGGGAGGTGTGGACGGAGGGGAGCCTGTGGTGTGGTTGTTTTGTATGAGAAAAGAATCTATTTTCAATTTTTAAAAAAGCTTTCTCATGCCTAAATTCTGCATCCCATCTTCGTGCCCACTGTGACTTACTGTCTTGCCCAGCTTACTGCCCAAATCCCAGGGAACACCTCAGGACAGAATGCAGAAAGGAATTAATACGCATAGGCTCGTGAGACATGTCATTAAACACTGCCACCCAGATCTGACATGGTGACATAGTCGTTGCAACCACAAGGACTTTAGGAAGAGGTGTCATTTCTCTGCTGAAGTAACCACTGGAAACTTGGGCTGGAAGAAGGGGCTGGGGGGAGGGGAAGGTGGGCAGGGGAAGGAGAAAGATGCCAAAGTGCACCGGAGGAGGTGGGCCGGTCAACACATTGTACTTATGTATGGGACTCAAAATAGAAAAAGGACTTAAAATGGTTGTGGGACAGTGACCCTTCTTGCATATTTGCATATAGGTAGATATGTACATAATGGCATTCCGTGCCTTGCCATCCATCTAGGAAATGGCGGTGTAGACTCAGCACAGCTGCCCCTGGCTCCAGAGTGTGTTCTTGCCCTGTTGTCCAGCTGTGCTTTCTCAGCAGGCTTAGAGGGCTCCAAGCCTGCTGAGCTGGTGCACGCTAGAGCTCAGAGTTCCAGCTCTGGAGCTCATTAGTGAGTAAGCCTTCTCTGAGCTCTAAATCCACACAGGAGTGCGCTAGGTGCACACACCAGGTGGATGTGTTCAGCTAGATTTGCCAGTGAAGCATGGTTACCGTTCTGTTCTTTCTGTGGGATGGGGCAGTGATCCACACCTCTCAGAGGATCCTGCATTGGTCAGTAAGCCCTGCTGTTTCTTTCTGCAGTCAATGCAACAAAACCAACTAGGCTCTAGTCAACTCTGTGTGTCTAGTCAACATGTGTCATTCACTCAGTCAGTCACACATCTGACAGGCAGACACCAGACACCTGCTGAAAAACCCACTGTGGACTCCCAAAAGCTTATAGCCTGGTCAGGGACACAAGCATTAATTCAACTGTCACAAGTAGATGCAAAATGCCTTAGAGTGGTCAATACTGTTCAAGAGAAATTGGTCCCCAGGAAAAGGTAGCAATGAGAATTCACAAGTTCAGAAGGTTGGAAGCTAGTCTCAGGATGTGATGGCCAGCCCCGTGGGAGGAGCTAGAATCATGCAAATGAAGAGAGGAGTCCCAGGTAAAAGAGTATGATGGGAGAGCAAACATGCCAGGATACTGAAGGGGGGATTCCATGAGCATGATCATAAAGCCAGTTATCCACTCTCCTGGGTTTTCTTTGCCTAAGAATGTGTTATAATAAACACTTCCTTATTCCCTTTGGGATGAGAGCTGTGCTTGCAGGGACAAGGCTATGTAAATATTTGCCATTTGTATAATTTAGAGAATAATGGCAAACAGACAAAAACGGCAGTAAAATGTTCCACTCAGATGCATTTTTTTTCCTCAACCATTTTCAATAGAGTTGATCAAATCCATAGATATGGAACCCAATATGGAACTTGTGAGTGAGCATGGCCTGAGACCATAGATTGTCCCAAGCAACATGTTCCACTGTCACAGTAGTTACATGACGTTCTCTACCCACAGGACAAAAGAAAGTCATAAATCAAGATATTACCCTAATGTGTTGGTGGGAACATCAGGTAGGTTACTAAAGGTATTCATGATATCTCAAGATGACCTGCAACATCACAACTCTCCATAATCATGATGTTCTAATCAGCCCTTGTAAATCCTTAGCATAGGTTTGGGTTTTCTCTCTGGGAACTTCAGTTTGGTTCACAGCATGCTTACTCCATTACGTGTATAATTAATCTACAGATGTCTGAGGTACATGGAAGAATTACAGAGGCTATATATAGATGCTGTGCCGTGTTAAGTAATGGTTCTGAAAAGCCTCAGATCATGAGTATCGAGAGATGGTTGTGAGTTCCCCTCTCTTCTACCCATTGTTTGGTGGACTCATGGTCTTCATGAGAAAAACTCAACTCAAACTCACAAACACAAAGAACATATGTAGACCCTAGCCAACAAGTTGGGGGCAGAGGTAGTCTACAATTTTATAAAGAAGACCAAGAGAAGGGTGATTAAGATGATAAGGAAGGATGGGGGATGGTAAAAGGACACAAGAGAGGAATGAAGGGTTGGGGAAGGGGTTATACTGAGGGGTCAGGGGGCAAATCAAGTGGAGGCATAGGGAATGGAGAGCCACAACGCACACTTTGTTTGAAAATGTCACAGCAGTATCTAACACACTATATTTTTTTAATTTTAAAGGATGAAAATAAATAATTATTTTAAAATAGGATCAAAGGGGCTGAAATTTGAAATTTCTTCTCCCATTTCTCCCCACCCCTCATCACCTAACCAAACTATCAATACAAAAACTCCCTGTGGTAGAGATGATAGTTTGACCCACTGTCTTAATACGGGAACTTTTCATTTCTTAGATTGTGTGTACGTAAGACAATTTTACAGCATTGGAACTATTTAGTAATTTGCTTGATTCATTTAATATTATAAATAAGCTCTTTATCATGCAAAACACCCACTTACCCCAGCACCCACATTCAGTGGCTCACCTGATCAATTCTAACAGTTTTAATTATTTTTTTTCCACCAAATTGCTCTACTCTTGAATGGATTCTTATCAAATTGATCAGTTGTATAAGAGTTGAGAAGATATAATGGGATAATTCCATTACGTTTAATTTTAGTGGAAAGATGGGATTCGGGGAGTAAGAAATATCGCTGGGGATTGTGTAGATAATTTTAAACCTGAGGAAATTGAGCTCTCTAATCCGGCTACTGGGAAAAAAAAATCTATTCATTCAATCATCATGTTAACGTTAATGTTATATCCACTGAGCGCACCGTGAGATACTACAGAAATGGCCCCGAATACAGTACAAAGCTCTGCCCCTGGGTAGTATACGTCTTTTCTGCCAATTGCAAATCCACCCTGCTTTGCCCGCACCTTGTGACGTTCTAGTCTGAAGCGGATGCGGTGCCGCTTTGACAGTAGAGGGCGCTGGAGAGACGCTATACGTGGAAACAGCTTCTGACACTGGGTGTGTCCTGCTTACAACTTGGCAGCTGTAGGCTGAGGAGACAGGAGGACACATCTGCTGATTCCCCTCATCCAGGGTGGCTCGGGCAGCACTTCCTGAGTGTTCAATGGAAAAATGAATGCACTCTACGGAGCTCCTGAAGTCTGCCAAGCCAACGTTTGCTAGCTTTAGTAGAGAAGCCAGAGAAGCCGGAAGCAATGTGATTCTGTAAAAGCCTATATCAAATCCCCTGTCTTTAGGAAGCAAACTCTACATTGTGGGGAAACTCTGGTACTGCCTTCCCATAATATTTTTTTCTTTTTTGTAGAGCTCTCTCTCTCTCTCTCTCTCTCTCTCTCTCTCTCTCTCTCTCTCTCTCTCTCTCCCTCCCTCCCTCTCCCTTCCTCCCTCCCTCCCTCCCTCCCTCTTTCCCTTTCTTTCTTTCTTTCTTTCTTTCTTTCTTTCTTTCTTTCTTTCTTTCTTTCTTTCTTTCTTTCTTTCTTTCTTTCTTTCTGCTTGTTGGTTAGGGATTTTCTTAAAAGGGCACCAGCCAGTTTATGGTCTGTCACTTTTTCGCTAAGAGTTTATAAAAACATCTATGGCATCATCTGGTATCAGTCCAGTGGTGCGGAATACATTTCCCAGCCCAATGTCGACAGAATGATTTCCATCCTAGTGATGCCTCCGAGTCAGGTCACAGGGGAACAATGAGGCTTTAGCTTCATGCTCTTCAAGTCAGAAAGAGCCACAGACAGGATCCACCAGGGAACCGCTGGGACCAGTCACCAGCTCTTGTGGAAAGTGAGAAAGCCCAGCTGTCATGGAAATATCCATAAAGAGAGCTACAGCAGCACATATCTGTGATTCACACCTATACAGAGACCTCTCAGGGGACACCCACACGGTAGAACCCAGCTCTGGGAGAATGGGATGGAGTTTAAAACTAAGTGTACCGGAGAGATGTTATGTAGCATAACAGAGTAACACAGAGCATAGCAACTGGAAAGTCTATGCATTTCTAGGGGTGGAAGGATAGACAGGGATCTGGTTCTTTGTGCCCCTGTTGGGGAGGAATTTGCCAACATGCCATTAACATTGTAGCATGCACACACTTATGAGGGTTAGTCCTGGTTGTCAATTTACCTGAGTATGGAACTAAAAGGTGCCCTGCTGGGCATGTTAACGAAGGAATTTTCTCCATAAGGTTATCTGAAGTAAGAAGACCCATAGTAACTGAGGTGCTGCCTTCCAGTGGCAATCGAGACAACTGTGACAGACTAAAGGGTTCCGGCTTATGCCTGCTTGCTTCCACTCTTGCTGGTGAGTCCATCCGTCCTGCTGCTGTTACTACTACATTCTTTCACTGATGTTCAGACCCAGCTTCAGGCTTCCAATATAGACTGAAGACCAATGGCTCTCCGGGAGTCCTTCGGGACTTCAGGGCCAGATTAGAACATCGGAGACTCTTCATGGACTTCATAGACCAAATATTGAGTTCCCAGCCTGTCCCAGTGTGAAGTGGTCATGGTTAGACTCCCTAGACCAAGCTAATAAATATTCATTAAATATGAGTCCAACCTATTTGTCCTGTTCCTCTGGAGAACGCTAACCCAGCCCTGTTAATGACTGGCTGTTTCTGAGTTATCTTCCAGCCCAGTTGACATTAGGAGCAGAGTGTTGACAGCGAGTGGACTGTATTCCAGAAAGTACCACATCCCAGACAACCAAAGAATGAGAGACGACCACAGGGAATGCTAATGAGGCATAGATGCCAATGCCTGATCACTTGACCAGAGGAGCAAACCTGTGTTCCCGAATACACTGCCTGTCTTTGTTTCCTCTGTCTCCATAAAGCCTGCAGACTGGAGATGAGAGAACACAGTTTGAGTGTGCTGATCCACTGCTTTCTCAAATCAAGGCCCTCTGAATAAAACTTGAAGATTCCATTCCTCTTCTGCTCACGGACAGGTTGTGACAGGCAAGGGTTGCGACAGCCCTTGGTCCTCAGGACTAATAAGCCCCTTGGGCCAGAAGATTCTTCAGGATTCCCTGCCCCTGGTTGGCTATGAAGGTCTGCTTCTCAGAGGAGCCTGGAGCTCTGACTACGGTGACTGGTGGGGTTGGGGGTCACTCAACAACCCAGGGATAACATTGAGCCAACTGTGTGTATGCTCTAGGACCCTCAAGGGTGACAGAACTACCTAGAGATTGGCAAGTGGATAGGTGGGCTCAGACCAAGCTCCACGGTCCTCTAAATCTCAGAAGTCCCAGGAGAAACCAGCTCTCCCACCTCAGAAGGTTGTGGGGACCAGGACAGCATCAGGAAGACTAAGACAGACCTTCCCACATTTTCTGGGTCTTCTTTTATGACTCCATAGATGGGTGTGGCTCTCCCAGACTAAGCCAGGTAGAATTTCCCACCCCTTCTGATGAACAGAAGGAGTCACCAGATCGTTTGTGTGTGTGTGTGTGGGGGGGGGGTTCTCTCTGTGTTTCTGAAGCTGCACTGTGAACTCCATACTGTCTGGTCTGAAAGCTTCCACGTGCTGTGTCTGTCTCTGCCTCCCATCTCTCAGTGGGTGTGCTGATATCACAGACAGACATGGGACACCATGCCTGGCTTTCCATGTGGGTTTTAGAAATGGGACTCGGGACCTCAGGCTCCAGTGCCTAGCATCTCTGCCTTCTGAGCCATCTCTCCCGTCGTCTTGGTAACACTGGTACTGCCTGCTGTCTCCTGCATCTCTTCCCTTTCTCTACCCCCACTGACACCAGCATTAACCTTGTAACTTCACATTCAAAATGAACAGATGCATCTTAAGTGCAGAAAGGCCATGTCACAGATCCCCTGAGCCTCAGTTTCTTTGCCTGAAAAGTGGGGACAATAGGTTTCTAGGAAGAACAGTAGAGAGCACCCAGCAAAGCAGTTGCAACTGTCACCTTCAGCATCTTTGTCATACTTCCTAATAGTTTTGTCTAGTCCACCAGACAACATTTTCCCTGAGTTCCCATGGATAGACGAAGCTCTTCTCGATGCGCCATGGACCTGCAAGCCTCTAATCTACTCTGTTTGCTTTGCCATTATAACAAGCGGCCATTGTGGTCACCTAAGAGAATCTCAGGATCACAGCCAACTGACTACCAACCTGGGACTGCCTAAACCAGCCACCGCAGCTGTAAGAGGGGGTGGGACAGGAAAGGAAGGGCTGGGGTCCACAGGGACACCTCACATGGACAGCCGGCCGGGAAACAGCCCAGAAGTCACTGAGAAGCATCCTGAGCTGGGCTGGGAGCCACCTGGGAAGGAATATGCCCTGGGCTGGGAGTTCAGGCTGGGGAATGAGGCTTCTGAAGGTGATGGTAAGGCAGAACTGAAGTCTGATTTGTGCTGCAAACATCTTTCTGGCCTCTGACAGTTTCCAGTGGATTTAAAAGCAGGTCTAAGACTCCTCGCCCTCTTCATCTAGTTTTCTCAACACTGCCATGTTCGGGCCTGCAGTGAGCTAGTGGTTCATTCCAGCCTGTGACAACTATTCCCTGAGCACCTCACATCAGGAATGGTGGCCCAAACCACCCAAAGGAAGCCTATCCTATCCAACCTGTCATATAAATTCAGCAAGGAAGACACAGCTCTGCACAAAACAAAAACTATCCTATATTCACTACTTCCCATTGTTGAAATTAAAAATGCCCTGACCAATGCAATTTATGCAATTTAAAGAAGATTAAATAAATAAATAAATAAATAAATAAATAAATAAATAAATAAATATTTTTGAGATTACATTTCCAGGGGGAAAGTCCAAAATGACAGAGGAGACATGGCAGCTGGACCTGAAGCAGATCACATCTTTAACCACAAGCATGGAGCAGATACAGTGACCTGGAAGTCAGGTTAAATGAGGCTAACTCCTAAGCCAGTCCCCATTGAAATACTTCTTTCAACAAGGCCCAAGCTCTCCCCAAATCACACCACTAACTAGGCATAGAGTGTTCAAGTACCTGAACCCATGGAGGACACTTCTCATTCAAACCAAAATGTAGTGTGGTGGTGGTGGTAGTGTTGCTACTGCTGCTGCTGCTGCTGTTGCTCTTTGCCTAAAATGAGAACATTTTTATTGATGGGGGAAAAGCATACCTTAGCCTTTAATTTCCACTATTTAATATCAATTTGTTCTCATCATCTGTTAAGTAAAGCAAGGCATAGTGACTCCTGGGACATGGATCTCTGGTGCTCCGCTGGTGATAAAAATATCTTTGAAGTATTTCAGACTTCCAGTTTCCTGAATAGAGACTCAGCTGTGCTTTGTTCCATAGCCACATCTTACCTATAAGGAAATGAAGCACAGAGATGCCCGGTTACTGTCAGAAGTAACCCAGCTCGTCGATGGTATTCCAGGACTTGATTGCAGTGTCTGTGCATGTAAGCACTAACTTGGGCGGCAAGCACTGTGTTTAGAACTTTCTATAGCACTGGGAAAGTGCCTATGGTAGAACCCATCCTCTCAAACATCATGTCTGAGCAACCTCTGTTGGCCATTCTAGACACATCTCCATCCCAGGCTCAGCCTTGAGCCTTATCAGCCCCTGGAAGCTCTTGGTCTCAACCTTGGCTGCTTTCCAGCATATCTGAAGCTCCACACACATCTGCCACCCTTACTGTTGCCATCCACAGATAATACGGCGAGAGGAAGGAGGACAAAAGTTTCCCCGGTGTCCAAACAGGGACTCAGGAGCAGGCATGCCACATGTATGACAGGGTGACACAGCACTGTCATCTACAAAGTTTGCAGTAGAGAAAGGCATAATTGAGTGTTAGAAAAAGAAAGAAAGAAATTACAGGTGAGGATAGCTCAGTTGGGAAAGTACTCATCTTACAAGCATGAGCACGTGAGCTCAATCCCTAGGACCTATTTGAAAACACCAAGGTACTTGATATCGCCTGTACTTGCATGCACTTGACATCACAGAACTAGGGAGGCAGAGGCAGGTGGACACCTAGGGCTAGCTAGCCAGCCAGTCTCCTCTAATTAGGATGCTTAGGACCAATATGAGACCCTGTCTCAAATGAGTTAGATAGCCTTCCTAAGGATGACACCTGGGGTTGTCCTCTGACATCCATATGCATGTACACACACACACACACATATATACATACATACTTCTGTATACACACACATACACACATGTGCTCCGAACAAACTGCAAAGCAAATATCAATGTTTTAAGTAGCGTTCCAGTTTTGAGTTGGGCTGCACTCAGGTCACATACGAGTAAGAGCCTGAAGTTATGTCTGTGAAGAGTGTGCATCTAGCCTGTCCTAAGGAGGCTCTGTCGGAGCGGGTTCGGATTCATTTTGCCACATCTGGCTAGCTTGGATTCACACCCAAGACAGCCCCTGCCCCCACAGGAACCCCAAAACCCACCAGAAGAAAAGAAGTTGGAATCGGGGACTCCCTTTGCAAGCCCATCCTCAGCCCACTCCCTACAGAGGCAGGTCTGCTTCATGTCCCCTGTCACACAGCATTGCTGGCATGTTGAATCACAGTTTGTTTCCAGACAGAGCCCAAATTGCTGTGAGGGCAGGAAAAGCAAATAGGGGCCAATAAGGGAGAGGTGGCCACAAAGACAAACAAACAGCCAGCAATCAATATAGCGGAAATAACAGTGTCAGAAGGCAGGCTGAGAACTCCAGTGGGCCTGCTGCTGCTTGAAGCATTTATCTCCCAAGCTGCGATGCCTACAGCTGAGAGAGCAAGTTTGCATTTCAAAGAAGCTTCTAGAAGTGGTACCCCACCCCCCCTCAGCCTGCCAACAAAGGCTTGGAATGTTCCTAATTCCTCAGCACTTAACAAAACAATCCCTCCAAGGTTGGGGCTGAACTCTGGAGGAGGCAGGGGTGTATGAGAGGGGTATGGAAGGTGGAAGCATCCTTGCCAGACATCTTGACAGCTTCTGTACCCTCAGGCTTAAGGTGGAGAAAGGTAGAAGGGATGAGCAGGGAAGAAGTGTGTAAGGCTTGTGACAGATTTTTTTCCAAAGACAGATGGAAATTTAAGAAATGTCGACAGAGTCCCATTAGCTGCAGAATAAAAATACCCTAGGTTGTATTGGCCATCAGAAGAGGTGATGAACTTGTGCCTATGAACTCAGGGGCACTGCAGCCTCATTGAGCATAGGAAGGGTGTAAGGATGGGGACAGAAAAGAAAGAAAAAGAGGAAGAAGAGAAATCCTCCACATACATGTCCACACACATGCACCCATACACAGAGAGAGAGAGAGAGAGAGAGAGAGAGAGAGAGAGAGAGAGAGAGAGAGAGAGAGAGAGAGAGAGAGAGAGGAAGAGCAGGGAAAGTGAACCAGATGCTGAAACCGATGATTGGATGGGAAGGGCCATTGAAAGAGGCAGGTGAAGGAAGGCCAGTTGAGGATGCAGAGAGCCAAGGTTATGAGAATCCAAAGTTCTCAATGGTCTGCGTGGTATAGGATGGCCTGCATTTCCAGCCAGCCAGTGAATAGATACCATGCTTGCTGAGGAGCTAGGTCGCCTGTATATATTGGCTATGCCAGGGAAACTACAGCTTTGGATTAAATAGATACAGTGAAGCTAAGAGCAACCACTAAGAGCAGGGGAGCTGGGCTGGGGGGATAGTTCAGTTGGAAAAGTGTGAAACACCCTGAGTGTGAAGACCTGTGTTCACAGCCTAGAAGCCATGCTTTGTCTGTTGCTGCTGTTGTTATTGTTGGTGGTGGTGGTTTTGTTTGTTTGATTGTTTGTTTGTTTGTTTTAGCCCAAAAGTAGTAATATGCTCCTGCAATCCCATCACTAGGCAGCAGAGATGGGCAAGTCCCCAAGGCTCACTGGCCAGCAAGCCTAGTCTACTTGGCAAGTTCCAGACTGATAATAGACCCTGTCTCCAAAAGAAGGTGAGCAGCACCTGAAGAGTGAAGGCTGAGGTTATCATCTGGACAACATACATGAAGACATGTGCACCTGCACACACACACACACACACAGTGAGGCAGTTCAGAAAGCCTAAAGAGATTTCTGTCCCCACAAGGGACACAGATCAGGGCCAATAGCACCAAGTACTGACTCTAAGACCTCAGGCACAGCAGCCCCACCCCACCCCATCCCCATGTCTCAGGACACATTAAAGCAAGTGTTAGGTCAATCATAGCTCCTTCTTGCCTGCTGTCATGCCTTCCTTGACACCACGGACTCCCCCCTCTGAGATCATAAACCAAAATAAGCTCTTTTGCTATACGTCACTTTGCAGCATGGTATTTTATGACAGTAACAGAAACGTGACTGATACAGTCAGCTAAACACCCAGCAAGAGCTGAACACACCTGTTTTACTGGCAAGCCCAGCAGGTGTCCTGGCCCAGTTTTATACACAATAAAACCAACATACACAAAATGTGGAATAATTATAACATCCATGTATATACCATACAACTGGCCCTGTGCCAACCTCTTCATGCCTGTCCATCTCCTATGTTGGTTGTAAAATAGGAGCCCTCACTCACAGATAGTGCCAGTGCTGACAGGGCCTTCCCATAGCCTCTAGGTCTGATATTTTACCATCATAAATTAATGCCCTTGGATCTAAATACAAATTCTTTTAGTACAATGTACAGACTCTAGGAGCAAACAAGCCACCCACCCTGTGAATCTATCCTCTCTAGGGATGAAGGCCGAGTCTCTTAAACACATTGGAAGGAGCTGGGAGAAGAACAAAGAGTCAAGAATGGGGGGAAACAGGACATCTGAAAGTGAGACAGGAGACAGAAATCAGCATGTGTGGTGTGTCGGTAGGGACTGTGAAAGGCAGCCTGGTTCCTGGTTGAGCAAAGGCTAGAAATCCCAGTGACCCTGAAGGGACAGAAGGCATTTGGCCCCGCTCCTGGGCACCTGGCTCCTGTCACATGGCTACAGCCTTCCAATAGATTTGTGGCCATCTGTCATGTACCGGCAACGCCCCAAGCCCCTCCATAGATAGAGGACAGGATGTGTGGTCACATTGATTCAAGACAGATCTCCATTTCAATGAGGTACCTAAAGGCCTAGAGGCTTAACCAATAAACTCTCCTCAGACACTCTTCCCTGCAAAAGGTATTTAACCTCAGGCCCGCCCTGAGATGTAGGGTACAGTTTTACACGTCCGCTCCCCGCCTTAAAACCATGGACTGCCTCCTTTCATCGGAATCCACCGCGGAGAGCCATGGCCTTTACCTACATAGCTGACTCCCATAGAAGGCCTCTCTGTGCTTCCTGCCAGCCAAGCCAAGCCCAGCCCAGCCCAAGACCGCTGCTGTCAAGTCAAGGATTCATTCCTGCAGGGTCATCAGGAGCTTCTCTCCTTTATGCCCCTCAGCCCCGAGCCAGGTCCAGCCCACGGCCCCCCACTCCGTTCTCAGCTCTTCCGCGGCTCCCAGCAGTGACTGGGTGTCCAAAAATCTGAGACTCAGATGGTTCCGGCCTCCCTGCACACCCAGGAATCCCCGAGTCAGCTCCAGTTGTCCAGCACCCACCTTGTTGTGCTCCCCCACCCCTTCCCCATAGCCCAACACCCTCGCAGCAATGGCGTGGGGTAAGCGCGGTCAAAACTCTGGCTTCCTGCCTCCCTGAGTATCGCGAGTCCTGTGGCAGAGCAGATGCAGGACCCCACTAACCCTAGATGTGCTTACAGCCTGCGTGCATGGTAACTACCATCCACTGCTGCCTGGAACTTCCTAGTTTCCTTGGAAACAAAGCTTGCCAGGTTAAAATCATGAATGAGCATCCTGAGCAGAGCCCTCGATGTTATTGATAGCACTGATTGATCGGTGCTGTGATGATCTAAGAGTCCTATGCAGTAGACATTAGGAAGAGACCCAAGCCTGTGGACATTTTACAGGACATTTGCCATTTTGCCAAGATCAAAATCAAGGCATATCTGGATTCAAGGCCAAACAAACCACGACAAGGAATCCCAACTGCCATCCTTCAAGCATGTTAAGGGCAATCCTGCAGGTTGAACAACCTGTGAGAACTCTTCTGAGCAGAGGGGAGCCATGTTTGATGGCTGGCACAGTGTAAGTCTTCAATCAGTGTCAGCTTCGGGAAGGAACAGTCTGTTTGGAATCGGCCATTTTGTTCCCTTACAAAGCGTCTGTTTCACACAGGAACCTCCTCACCTAAGCCAGTCTGGCTTGCTTGGAGAGCTCTGAGCCAATGAGAAACACCATCTCAAAAATGTAAGATGATGGCTCCCAAGGGGGCAATTCCTGATGCTGACATCTGGTAAACATACACACACACACACTACATATACACATACACCACACACATACATATACATATAACACACATACACACACACACTCCACCATTGTTTTGGTTCAATTATGTGGCTGTCTATCTTGCAAAATGCTCTGAAATTAGTCACAGAATGACATCCATTATGTTAGTTGGTCACATATTCAGTTGCCTGTGTTAAAATTTGAAAAATTCTTACCAATCTCTAAAAATTATTACCTATCTGTAAATTCAGGAAAGGAGTGGTCATGTTTTCCCTCATTTATGGCTCTTTTGTATTTAATGCTAAAAGAGGACATTAATAAGAATCAGTTAGGATATGGTGGGCTCCAGTCGTGTGGTGGCTGTTCAAATTCAGAAGACGGTACCTGGGACGGGGTAGAGGAAAGGAGACAGAAACAGAACTGGGGCTTTGTCATCCACTATCTCATATAACCACTAGATGGCACCAAACACAAACCATGCTGTATTCCAAGAGAGCAGGCCAGGTTAACCTTGATGCTAAAGAATTTCTGTACTGAGCTCTGGAAGAGTCTTTAAACTACGGTACGTACAAGTGACTCTAGCCCAAGCAGAGATGGCTGTTTGGATGTCACTAAATCAAAAGTATTTTGTATTTAATGCTAAAAAAGGATATCAAAAAGAAGCACTTAGGAGATGATGGGTTCCAGTCACGGGGTTGGCTGTTCAAATGCAACTCTGGTATACAAGCACCTGTATCTTCAGTATCTCCCTAGGACGGCACAATTGCTACCCCAGCTTTACAGCTAATCCAGAGATGTGAAAGACTGTTTCTTGCTCAGTGCCATGCAGGTAGAAAGTGGCCAACCTTGGATTGAGTCCATATTACTCGCACCTACATCATGACACATATCCCAGAGATATGACTGAAAGCCACTGGGCCACCAAGCCCACAAGTCACCATAACAAATACAAGCATCTCTTTTCATCCCTACATCCCATTATCCTAACCATCAATTTTACAAGAGCAGATTCTAACAGCTAGTGGAGGAAAAATGCTACTTCCCCAAGAAGCAAAAGATATTAACAGGGGATTCCCTAGAACTGTAGTGAACTGCTATGTGGGTACTGGGAAATGAACTCGGGTCCTCTGCAAGAGCAGCAAGTGCTCTTAACCACTGAGCCATCTCTTCATTCCCAAGAGTCTTTTTGACTGTTACCCCCCCCCCCACCCCCCGCCCGGCCCCTGCCATCTTCTTAGGACCCCGACTTCTGCAGCCACTACTCTACCCTCTGCTTCTAAGTTGAGTTGCTTTAAATTCCAGACAGAAGTGAGAACACACTGTGTCTACTGTGCCTGACTCATATCACTGGCGTGATGTTGCCCAGTTACTTTAATATTCTCAACGAATGACTGAACTCCCTTCTTTCCAAGGTTAGGCAGTAATCCATCATGCAGGTGTGGCACATTTGCTCTGCCCATTGTGTGCCAAGTGAATACCTCTGCTGCTCCCATTTCTTGCCTTTGTGAGACCAGTGCACCAATGGACTTGGGAGCACAGACATCTCATTAAAGGAGTCATTTCAGATTCCATGGGTAAACTTCGGATCGTCATTGATTACTCTTACTTGCATCGCTCTATTGGAGGAGTTGTACCTGTAGTTTTCATCAGTGGGTTTTATCTTTCAATGTCATTTCCCACTGGATAGCATGACTCTGTGGTGTAGTTATCTCTTCTAAATTGAAACATTTCTGCCTAGAGGGTGATGGGGGAGGCCCATGAGACGTGATGACCTAATGCAGCTTGCAAGGCTCAAGATGATGATGAACATGGGCTGGAGAGATGGCTTATCGGTTCAGAGCACTGACTGCTCTTGCAAAGGACCTGGGTTCAGTTCCCAGGACCGACACGCCTGCTCACACTGTCAGTAACTCCAGTCTCTGGGATTCTGGTGTCCTCTTCTGGCCACCAGTAGGCACTGCCTACCCATGGTCCAAATAAAGACAAGCAGGTGACACACAAAATAAAACTGAATGTGGTTTAAAATAAAGGCAACTCATCAAACTCAGGACTTGGGAAATTCGGAAAATTCTGAGATTTACAAGACTGCCCCCACTTCCCAAGAATATACAGGCTGTAAATGATTACTGGGGCAGAGGAGACTCTCCTATCTTCCATGGAGCTGCCTCCAAGTTGGGAAGGGACCTTTAAGGATGCAGCTTTTTGGAGTCCTTAACTGCTGTCTTCATCATTCATGGAAGTAACGCACCCTTGTTCCTGAAGTAACCACAATAAACCCACCGTTTCACTGCACTAGACTTGGGTGGAATACTTGCCTTGGTCAGTCATCTATGCTCTGTATGATATGTTCTGTGTGTTTTGTCTGATCCAGGAAGTAAGCAAAAATGAGGGTACAAAGAAAACACGGAAAGACATGGAATGTCTAGCTAGGGCCACACTTGCCCACTGAGGTGCAGGGAGAGGAAGAACAGCAGTGGTGTAAAGTGACAGCAGGATCCTACCTCTAGTATCCTCACTCGTGCAGGCAAACACTCTTGGGGAGACCCCAAAATGGCCAGGATGTGAGGCCAATGCTTGTTCTGACCCTGCTCCTGTAACAGAGAAGACCTTATGATACAGACTTGAGCTCCATCCCAGAGATAGCTGGCGGAGTGCAGAAGAGAGTCCAGGAGAAGTGACATGAAAAGTCACATCATGGCATTTAAAAGATTAATTCAAGGCCACTTAGAGAAATGACTGCCGAGCAACCAGAATGGTGACAGCTGAGACCTGGGCACAGGGATATGGAAATCCCACAGGATTTGGGGATCCTAGTGCTCTGGGAAACTGCGACATCAGGAGAGGTTAGAAAGGTATTGAAGGGCAGGCTAGCCCCAGTGCCAGGAGCCATTAGGCGATGTGGCTAGTCTAGACCAAGATGTGTGCCAAGTGTAAAACGCCTTCCAGATTTTGGAGACTCAGTGGGAAGAGAGAAAGTTAAATATTTTTATATTGTTTGCCTGTAGAGATGATAATATTTGGGATATATTTAGCTCAATAAAATATACTGTTAAAATTAATGTCACCTGTTTGTTTTTACTATGTGAAAGTGGCTACCAGTTGATGGCTGGTATTTGGTCTCCACAGGCCACACTGGGCCTATTGGTGGCAGGGGTTGGGGGAGCATCCAGTGAGACCATAAAGGGATGAAGGCTTAGCCTGGGATAAGAGAGACACCAGACTTTCTGCCCAGAGGAGGGTTTAGGAAGAGGGAGCTGGGGTTAAGGAAGGATATTTCAAGCCAGTGGAACTTTCTAAATCAGAAACAGGGCAGGAAGGTGAGTGAGCTCTTCAGAAGAGAAAAACATCCAGCAGGTCAAACTTGCATTGCTGCACAGTGAACAAAATCCAACAAAACCAAACCACGGGATCCCATTACATCCCTCTGTGGCTCATCCCTACTTCTCTACCCCCTACCCCCGCCCTCCTCACCACCAGTTAATCACAGAACCTAGCCTTCCTGCAGGATGTAAAACACAAAGCCAGAAAGATCACTTTCAGGGCACAGGAAAGTAAAGAGGAAGTGCTCAGGAGAAGGCTTTGCTCCTCTTGTTAAAGAGCCAAGAGAAAAACTGAAGCCCATGGGCCCACAGGCAGCAATTCCCAACAGTGTGGTCCTTTGTGCCTTCCTTCAAGCCGGCTGACAGGAAGGGCTGTTACCATGGAAATGGTCCCAGCCAGGAAGCACAGTGGAGCAAACACAGACAGTCTCAGGGCTTGCTCTGTCCACAGAGCCGACCAGTTGGTAAATATTACACCAGGCGCATACCAGAGACACAGAGCAAACAGTTTGTCATCTGGGAGCTGCACTGGCCTGGCTCCAGGGGGAGTGTTACGCTGGGAAAGTGCAACGCTTGGATCCCATATTACCAGGGCATTGCCCAATGGGAGAGAGAGCCATCGTAAGATGTAGGGGGAGGACTGTATTATACTTGTGCTCTCATAGTATGTAACCTTGTAGGCACTGGTACCTGAAGAGACATTAAGTCATTCTGACAAAGAAACAGGAAGTCGGTACCTTTCTGTTCAGTTTACTTACCTTCACCAGCGTTGGATGCCCTTGAGAGAGCCCAGGTTCAGCTCCCAGCACCCACTGGCAGTTCCCAGCAGTCTTTAACTCTAGTTCCAGGGTATTTGATGCCCTCTTCTGGTCTCAATGGAGTACTGCATATACATGATGCAAGTTTATACATGTAGGTAAAATACTCATATGTGTAAATTCATATATATATGTATATATATATATATGATATATATGATATATATATCATCTTTTAATAAACCCATCTTGTATACATCACAGGGTCAATGTGAGCATTTAACAGCTAAGGAATGAAATTAATATGATCCGATATACAGTAGGTGCTCGGTGAACATTACTTTCACTTTCTACTGCAGTAAACCCACATGTGCAGTACTTCCCTTCTGCACACAAGTATAGAACACCATCTTGCTTACTATTCATTGCTCTTAACTGCTCTTAACCTATTTTTCACAGTGCTTGGAATTGAATCTGCAGCTTCAAGCTGAGTCATGCTGTCTGCCCATGCGCTCTCATTTCAGGTAATACTACATCTCATGAAGAAAATCAAAGCTACCCTGACTTCCCCAGCACAGATGACTGGTTAAACTACCAGCTGATAAACCACTCCCCCCCCTTAAGCCACATCTTCTGCGTCCTCTGCCTATAGAATTGACAGTCTAGGTATAGACATGCCAGTCACTGGGGTTCCTCTAGCCAGAAGTCACTGCTCTAGTCTGGCAAGGTGTCCTTTGTTCTTGGAAAGTTTAATATCCAATGCCATAGGTATCAAAATATGTCCTCCTGACCCCTAGCCTGAGGTGACTAATACAAAAGCAGGTTCCTGGGCCTAGTTCTAAATCGGCTCAATCAGATCATCAGGGGACAGAGGCCAGGCACCTACATCTTCAGTGTCATTTTCAGAAGATATCTATGCCCAGACTTTCAAGAACTCAATTCTCTGAATCATTCCTGCTTTTTTTAAATCTTGGGTGCTTTATCCACTTGTTGTTTGTTTGTTTGTTTGTTTGTTTGTTTGTTTTTGGCTGGTTGGTTGGGTTGGGTTCTTGATTTTTTGAGATAAAGTCTCACTAAGTTGCCCGGGTAGGCCTTGAACTTACCACCTTCCTGTCTCAACCTTCTTTCCAGATAACTGAGATCAAGCCTGCCTTCTGCATTTCTTAAACTAATTCTGGGACTATCTGTGTCAGACTCTCTCCATGGAGGCTAGGTATGCAAGATGCAGGCATTACCTCATCTGAAGAGTGGTAGCCACTGGACTCAGAAATGGCAAGGAGAACAAGCCACAAAGGTGATTGCTAGACACACTAAGAGTGGAGAGCAGTTGGCCTGGTGAACTGTACTTCCTCTTGTGGTACACACATTTACAGCCTGGTGTAATTATCATTCTTACAGAGGTCAGGAGGACATATTTTGATACCTATGGAATAGGATAATAATAAACTTTCCAAGAACAAAGGACAGCTTGCTCATGACCTTGCCAGACTAGAGCAGTGACTTCTCGCTAGAGGAACCCCAATGACTGACAGGTTTACACCTAGATAATTATCATTTATTAGAGTTCACTCATCGGGGAAGGAGAGATCACTCAGTGATTATCAATACTTGGTCTGGCAAAAGAATAGGGTCCGGTTCCCAGCACCCACATGGCAGCTCACAACCATCTGTAATTCCAGTTCCAGGTGTTCTGCTGCCCTTTTCTAGTGGCAATTGCAGTTGCGTCCACACAGGCACACACAAACACACAACCACTCCCCAGACTCATGTGCAGACACATAACTTAAGACTCTTTTCAAAAGTCAGAATGCTGTGCATCGGCAGAGTTCAAGGCACTCTGGTAAACTTTGAGACTGGCTTTGGATTGTTTAATTGGACAATTTCCTATTAAAATTCTCCCATCCAAGTAAGCAAGAAATAACTAAAATAAGCACTTCCCTTTAGAGACCTGGAATGACTGTAGTATTTGGTGTTTCCTATAATTGGGAAATGTGTTTCTTTTTTTAAGCGTGCATTGCCTTCTGATGGAATGGGCAAATAACCAAATAGCCAAGTGTCTCTAACTCGAAGAATGAGGGGGTAAGGGGGAGTGAACCTGAAAGAGAAAACAATGGCAAAGCTTAGCTACTTGGTTTGTAACCAATTGTCCCCCCTGACTTGCTATGTCACCTCTTGAAGTACTAGGTCAGCCAAACAAAACAGAAATACAACACAGCCGTGACCGTGACAACCCTTGCCCAGGCTACCAATTTAGGATCCCTGCTTCAGTTGCTCCTTCCCTTATTCTAAAATGAACCAAGTATCTTAGTTCATGACCATTTCTAATCCAGAGGACCAAGTATGAACAAACTTAGCAAGCATAATCAAGTGGTAAGTGAGTGCCTGCCCTGTGCCTGGGGCTAGGGCTGGGGCTGGGGCTGGGGCTGGGGCTGGGGCTGGGGCTGGGGCTGGGGCTGGGGCTGAGGCTGGTCCAATTGCTATGCTCAAGGAGGTGGAAGGAGGGAAGTAGAATCAGCTGAAGAATATCTAAGAGAGCTGGTGGATAGCGCTGTCTTGGCAGGAGCAACAACAGGCTAACTAGTATCAATAATCTGTGCTCTATACCTCCCGAAAAGAGCTCTGAAATAGCTTGTATTTTAAAAAGATCATAATGTTGCTAATAAAATAAATGCTGCATTAATGAATTCTCACAAGGAAAAGGAATTAAGAAATAAGATATACAGTGGAATAGAGAACCCAGAATCTATGAGTAGCAACAAACGTACCTAAGCTCTTCCTAGCAGCCAGGTAGAAAAAACACACTGTAAGATTCTTAGTTTCATACATAGACATTCTTTTAAATTTTTTTCTAAATGAAACGTTTTCAAAGACCATTTTCAATGAACTAGAATGTCTCCTAGTGATTCCAACAGAAAGATTTGATGTTTTCCTGAAGACTGTCAGGCTACTTCTTCTGTTTGGATGGACTGCAAGCCCCATGAGATGCTAGAAAGCTACATATCATAGTCAAGTGAAGGGGACACCTCAGCAGTGTGCTGCGATGGATGTGGGGACTCATTGTTTAGGCTTCAAACACTCTGATAGAGCCATCACCAACATCAACACTGGTCTCTGCTACACATCCCCAGGAGTGGAACAACTCCAGGGTTGTAGATAGCTTTCCAGGAAAAACAGAATGGAAACTCTCCAAGACCCAGAAAAAAAAATAAGAACAATTCCTTTTTTGGAGAGGAAGAGCTACACGCATATGAAACATGGAGAAATATGGACTGTGTCTCCTCAAGAGATGATGACTCCAGAGGCAATAGATGGTCCCACTACCAACACCCAGAGAAGTCACAAAGCTTTCCACAAGAGGATCACTGAGGGGGTAGAAGAGGACACAATGGTTTTTGCTACACAAAGAGGAAGACCTACGTTCAAGTCCCAGCACTCACCCAAAAAGCCAGGCATGGTAGTGTGTATCTGTAATCCTACCCCTGGTAGACTGGAACAGATGGAATCTTGGAGCTTGATGACAAGCCTATTTAGCCAAATGAATGAGTCCCAGGTTCAGGAAGAAACCCTGATTTAAAAGCTGAGGTGGAAAGCAATCATGAAAGATATTCCATATTAATCTCGGACTTCTATACTTGGGCTCAGGTGTACACACATGCTCACACACATATACACACATATACATGCACACATGATCACAAACTTGCATGCACATACATGCATCACACACATACACACACATGCATACACATATGCATCATATATCATACACATATGCAAAGAAGAGGGGGCTGAGTCTTGTATTTAACTAATTCAGTGATCCCCCACTGCCTGAGTGACAATAAAATTGCCTAAAGACTATATACAAATGTGGGAAATAGGAAGACTGAGAACAGATACAAGGAGAAGGAACGTGGAGCTCTCCCCTTTCTTCTGAGTCTGGATGCTTTTCCGGGCTTGGATGACTATTACCAAGCCATAAAACTGAACAGATTAATCATTGTGTCTGTGAAGTTCTTTCATGGGAGACAACAGAAACAGATTTGGGTTAACTGAAGCAGAGAAGAAATTTATTAAAGGACGTAGAGTCTGAGGATCAGAAAAAAAGAAACTAGAAGAAATAAAACGGACTCAAGAGGCAGTGACCAGAGCATCTACAGTGTGATAGCAAATTCACAGCCAGTGTCTTCAAGATTGAGCCTCCTCAGCCAATCAGCAACCATGGATCTTTCAACTCCAATAAAACTCTATAGCACAAATGCTTGATATAACCATGTGGCTCTGAAGCTTATCCTCTGCAGGGAAGGCACATCACCTTGACCAGAGGTTCTCAGTGGAGCGTGATTTTCCTTCCATGAGGCACCTGGCACTACATGGAGGCATTTTTGCAAATCACACTTGAGGAACATTGATGGGTTGTTGTTGCCATGGATCCTGGTGAATATTCTGCAGGACACACACTCCTTTCCTCCAGTATCAAGTGTGAAGACTTAAACCTTCATGCTGACCCCAACAGAGCACACAAGAGGCATCTAGCCAAGGTTTGCTGTAGACACTCCTACATCCCTATCCACTCCACCATGACTCCCTGGAAGCCCTGGGACCCGGAAGTCACAGTTTCCCTCTTCCACTTTGCTTTTAATCATACTGCTCCCACCAACTATCACACACAACTTTCTTCAGAGGACAATCCTGGACCACTGGAGCCACTTGAGACCCTACAGAGCTGAGTTTGCAAAGTGTGTACACATATATGGTAAGCCAATGCAAAAGCAGGCTTGATCCAGGCATGGTGTGCATGCCAAAACTCCTCCAGGTGAGGGTGAAACTTCACCAAAATGATATTCATATTCGGTATTTTACATGCCAATTCCTTCTAATTCTTCCTTCCTTCCTCTCCCTCCTTTCTTCTATACTTTGAGAAAGTATCATGTAGGCTAGGATGGCCTTTAACTGGCTATGCATTTGAGGAGAGGATGACCTTGACCTTCTGACTATCCTGGCTCTGCCTCTGCCTCTCAAATGCTGGAACTGCAGACATCTACCACCACGCCCACTTTATGTTGTGTTGAGGACTGAACCCAGGGCTAGGTGCACCCTAGGCTAATGCTTTACCAACTGAGCTACATCCCCACACTCTCAACACATCCTAAATAATGCATTTGTATCTAAGTCCCTCCTCACCATGGACTTTTAGGGACTTGTCCTGAATCAAGAAGTTATTACAAGAACAGAGTATGAGAGATGATTGACACATAAAACAACAGACAGCACCGTTTGAACTTTCCTGCTCTGATTTTCCAGCTCTCTTCTGGCTCCATGATCAAGTGTGCTGAACGGACACTATCCAGAGCCAGACCTTCACTGGAACCAGACTCAGGGCTCCATGGCAGAAGGCAACGAGGAAATGTATTTTAATCATTCAGAACAGATTAATGATTTCTGATGGCCAGAAGCATGGACAACCAGAGTCGCCCCACAAGTCATGCAGCCCACTTCAGCCGTTCAAGCAGCTATAGCCAACTACTTACCCAGGGAGAATCACAGATGATACAGAGCGGGAATCATGTCTCAGGTGTGAAGTGGGACAGAGGGGCAAGCAGGGGAGGAAGAAGCAGGTCAGTTGGACTGACGTTCCCCAGTGTAACAGAGTAGCATCAGAAGGTTTTGATGGCCCGCTCAGGAATGAAATTGAGAGGAGACAAGTCTATGGACAAGGAGTTAGATGTGGGCAGGCAGCAGGCACCTTCAAAGGAGATCAGGCCATCTTCGTGGGTCAGTGAACCAAAGCCTCCACATGGAGGTGAAACCAAAGATATTTAATGTATGTGTGAGTGTGTGTGCATGAGCATATGCATGTGGAACCCAGAAGGCACTAGCTGTCAGCCTCACCCACTACCAACCTTATTTTTTGAAACACAATTTCTCACTAGCCTGGAAGTCACCAGGAAGGTTAAGTTGGTCGAAGCACTGCAGAGATTCACACGCCCCTGCATTCCAAATGCTGCAAGGCTCCTTCTTATGCTTGCAAGGCAGGCACTTTTGGACTGATCTATCTTTTCAGCCTGGATGTTTAAAGTGAAGTTGCTTAGAGTGTAAGACAACTTAAACCTCACTGGATCCTACTTACAGCTCAGTGACCTAGTTAGAGAAGGCCATTCCATCCAGAACTTTGAATCCGTGTTGATAAACAAAGGTTCTTCTAGGTCTGGGAATACTTGTTATGTGGAGTAGAAAGAACAATTCTAGGGGAACCGTCAATGGAGTCTGCAGCCCCAACAGCTTCCTAGGCGCGTGTCTCAGAGGGTCTGTGCTAACCCATGCCCTCCACTGGGGAAGGAGAGTCTTCTGCATCCAGTTCTTGGCTCTTTGGTGTCTGCCTGAGCTGCAGAAATGTCCTAGACCTGATCATGGCCCTCAGAGATCAATTTATATCAAGACAGGTCTGGCTACTTCTGCACTGTGTACAGTACAGCTGTTCCTTGGTGGTCCTGGGAGACTGGTTCCTGGGTATGTTGTGAAAACCTGAATCCTGGCATACTTAAATCCTTGTATGAAATGGAAGATATTTGCATGAAAGAGGCACGTCTTCCCATACTCATCAAATCATCTCTAGATGGCTTGGAATACTTAATACAATGTAAATGTTATGCAAATGACTGTTGCATTATCTTGCTTAGAGAATCACAATAAGGAAAAAAAATGTCTTTATACATTCCATGTGATTGCAGGAATTCTTATTTCTGATCCTAACTTGGTTGCATCAGCATGCACCTTCTGCAGACAACAAGTCCATCCACTACTTCTGCCCCTCCCACTGGAATAAGGGGTCTTTGAAGACCATGGAAAACACCTCAGCCCATATGCTTTCCTACTCTTTCAGTGGGGTTGATGCCTAACAAAGGAACAAAGCAATGCTATACATCTAGGGATCTGCTTCTAGAAAACCCGAATTATGACAGCCTGGTGCCCTGAGGTCTTGGCAAAGCAGAATAGGCAAAACAAAAGGAGGCTGAGAGGATTTGATTGCAAAACTATGTCAATTAATAATAATACTAATTGCCTACAATTAGAAGATGCTAACCACGTGTGGGATGTGGCAGCATGAAGCTCACACATTAACTCATTGGAAACACTGCTCAGTGTTTCAGGGGCTATGAATAAAGGTAAAGAAACAGGCACAGACACCTTGAGCAACAGCTCTGAAGTCCCATAAGTACAAAAAATAAACAATATACAGAGTTTAGAAATCTGGCCTATCCAGAGGCTGTATTGTTTCTTAGCCACCTATTTACACCGTCACTATCCCACTAGTCAGAATTGATTATCTTCCCAGGCTTCAGTTTTTTCTTTTATTTTATGTTTGGATAGGACAACCCTGAGAGCTTTCCAGAACTGATGCTGGGTGCTCTTGCTCAGTGTATCCATGGAAACAGAGTGATTAAAGGATCAGGCCAAGAACTCAGAGGTAGCCACTGCCTCTAGGCACAGAAATCTTTGGATTCCTCTTGTCTGGCTTTACAGAAAAGTGGAGGAGGGCTCTGAATGAGGGGTCCCAACCACACTTCATGCTGTTTGGGAGCAGGAGCAAGATACTCTAAGCACTTTGCCCCAGTACCTCCTCCAGTACTCAGATAGAGATTCCCTCTGACTTCGCACTTGCAATCAGCCAGGCACTGGATACTTGTGCAATCATTTAATCCAATGGTGGAGGCTCAAAGAAGAGTCACCCTCCCAAGGCAACAAAGGTGGTCACTAAGGCTGCATGTGCTCAAGGCCCAGCAGGCTCCACGAGTTCTCACCATCTCTGCCATGGTTTGCATATGGCTTGAGTTTGTCATCCAGGGTTTATGCATGGAAAGTTTAGTCCTAGATGTAGTGTCCTTAGAAATGGGGCCTAATAAGAGATTCTTAGATCATCAGGGTTATTCATCTAGAGGATCTTAAAGCAGAGCTCAGGAAAATTTTAGGCTAATTATCTCAAGAAAGTTTTTAGAGATGGACAAAGGCTCTTTCTCCACCACCTTCTTGCTCTGACCTCTGGATTTACTATGCAATCCCTCCCCCTCTTGGAGGTGTTCCCACCATGAGAGCATCACCATTAGGCAGATCCTTTTCCCATTTATAGAATGAGCTTATGAGATGAGCTGAGGCACAAGGAGTAGTTAGAAGAGTGTGGAGATGGGTGATGTTGGAAGTACAGTGCCAGAGATAACAAAGTCATAACACAGCTATAGAGAAGAAGCAAGATTAGAGGCAGTGGTCAACACAGCCATGGAAACCATGAGGTCACTAAAAGAAGGAGAAGAATGCAGAGAGGAGGAACAGGAAAGGGAAGGCGAGGAAGAGAAGAAGAAAGGAGAGGAGAAAAATGAAAAGTCCTCAACACTTAGGGAAGACCTCCTATGAACCACTCACAGCACCAAGTGTGCCTTATAGACTTAGTCCTCACATCTATCCTGTTAGGGAGCTCTGAATCATTATGTACATTTTACAGATAAGTAAACTGAGGTCTGAACTCATAAATATCACCCTTTGCCAAGAGGTAGTAGAGTATGAACCGTGGCACTTCACATTCCCAGCTGCCTCGCTATAGCGGCCCATACGGTGCTCCCACAAGAATGGCTATTTCTTTCCAACTTCACAATGCTCATTCCAAAAGTCTTGCAGCATCTAATGAGGTGACCCTGCTGTCCTCTGAATTAGGAGAAAACCTAGAATTAACTTCCCTCAGATAAGAGTCTTTATAAATAGTTTCCATGGAATGGCCCCTGCTTTATTGGAAAGGTCGGCATGAGACTGGTTGTCACCCAACTCTCTGTTGACGTTTCCTTTTTAAAGAACATAGCATACATTCTTGGATGGGACTCAAACATTCTTACATTTTGCTTTCTTTTTAAAACTATTTATGGAAAAAAAATCCGGATGATTATTAGAAACGCTAGGTGGAAGCCCAGAGTTCCTTCTTTCTCTGTGATGAAGGCATCAAATGTCAGACCTTCATAACCCTTGAAGTAGCTTCTCTCTCTCCTGCTGGCCCTAAAGACCTCCCAGATGTTTATACAGGTATATGAAAGCACAGAATAGATGGTGAGAGAATGACTAAGGGTTTGCTATGTAAAGCATGCCATATTCACCCTACACTGAAGTCTCACTATGACCATATCTTCTGGAGGTAAGTAGGTCAGGAGAGCTCTGCTCTCAATTCATGAATTTATCCATTCATGAACGCATGGATGAATGAGTTCTTGACAGGGTAGTTGAGCTATTAAAGCAAGCACTCCATGGCTCTCTTGTTCTCTCTCACCACATGAAGCTAATACTGTTAAGAAGTTAGGGCAGGAAGACCTCCTCGAATGCTGAGGACATGTTGGCTCCATTCCCTTGGACCTTCCAGCATCCAGAACTGAGAACCACATGAACTTCACGTGTTCTTCAGACACAGCTTGGTCCCAGGAATCTTGTTATAGCACACTGAAAATGAACTCTGGCACACAATAAGTAAATGTAAATGACTCTTAAACACAGCTCTGTTTGAATCCAACCCTGGATTCCACGTAGAAGCCAGAGCTGAGCATCACAGGTTCTGCTGGCCAGGAAGGGGATAGAAAGAGGAGAAAAGAACTTGGTCACTGTCTGCTTTCAGGACTATGTGTCTGTCATTCAACAGGGTTTCTAAGTTGGAGGAAGACACTGCAAGAGCAGGTATAAGCTGAAAGAAAGAGAAATCAGCACTCAAACTGGCTTCAGAAAAGAATAAGTCATGCTTAGTGGTTCATATAACAGAGAAATTCATGTTTGTCTGCTTTCCACCTTTCATTAGGTGATATTTTGTTCAACAACAAACAATATATGCAACTATCCAACTGCAAGAGTGGATTCATAAGATATCATCGTTGCTGCCTTAATTTTCATAAGCACACTCTATGACATTCACACAGGTTAATCGCCCCACAATGTATGTCTCAGAACGCACCCCCCCCCCCCCCGCCATTGTCAAGATCTCTAAAATTGAATTGAAAGAAGAAAAAAAACTTTCGGCAATGTCTCAGTTCATCTCTAAATTCTACTTTAAAGGAGACAACTGCAGGTGTACAACCTTCACAGTCCGTCAACCTCAACAGAGAGAGATTTCTTCCTCCATCTTCCAGCACAAAACCAGGCTGTATAGCCTCACTCAAATTACCTGCCCATCCTTCCTACACAGGCAAAATCTAGTCAGGTAGCATTGGTCAGCAATAGATGACACATCCATCAGTGTCTGGCTCATATGACCTCCAATGACAGAGAAGAGAAGGAGGGGGTTAATGAAGGAGACAGAGGAGGTCCTGCAACAAGACCTGGGACACCAAAGGGCTGGAGATGAACTGTGACTCAGCTCTGGCCCTTTCTCTTGATTCCTGGTGATTTTTCTTTGGCAGGTAGGAGTCAATTGAGAAGTCAGTGCAATTCCAACATCTTCTCTCTCTGCTAAACAAGAATCCATTCCAAGAATGGTAGACTGGGAGCAGGGTGGGCGGATGCAAAAAGACATCATGTTTTGTTAATGAGAGCTGACAGTCCTGAGATGATCTCAGTGGAGAAAACTTCCCCCAACCCAGGGAGACTTTCTACAAAGTTTTCCTTTCCGTGGCCCCAGTGAAAGGAAAAACAAAACAAAACAAAACAAAACAAAACAAAACAAAAAAAACCAAAAAACATGAACTTGCATCCTTTGATGAGAAGGTGAAGGTGACATGTCCAGATAGGGAAAGTTGGGGCTGGGGTCAGAGCAGAATAAATGCAGCAGGCGCATTGCAACAGTGCCTGACATAATCAAGCATGCCAAGTTGGCTGAACACTTGGGAAGGAGTGAGGCCTGGTACCTGAGTGGTTCTGTGGAAGTGAGAAGAAGCCACAGCAGTGCAATCATGACTTTCCTGCAGGAGCCTACAGGAGACATAACATATCACACCCTCTGCAACGATCACTTGAGGAACATAGGACACATGCCACGAACATTGATTGAGGCTTAATCTCTTCCTCTGTATGCTCCCTCTGTATGGTCTTCACTCTTGCTGTTCAACACACCTGGTTCTTGCACCCCTCTCTCTGTCTCCATCTGCAGATACCAACTTGAGTGTTACTTTGTCAAAGAGGCCAGGCTCACCATGAATTCCATAAGGCCTTCTGCATTAGTTCCTTTTCTGTTGCTATGAGAGAATGCTATGACCAACGAAACATATAGAAGAAAGGGTTTGGCTGGGCTTACGGTTTCAGGGGATAGAATCCACAATGGCAGAGCAAAGGCAGGGGATAGGTAGGTAGCTGGAATAGCAGCTGAGACCTCCAATCTCTGACAACACCCAGGAATCAGAGTGAAAACTGGGAACAGTCTTTGGACTCTGCCAGCACTGGTCTAATCTTAGTTACCAATAGTTGGCCAGCAATAGATGGTCACCAAAAGATGCTCTATCATAGCCACTAGCCCTCAAGTATTTGTTGCAAACATAAATCAACTTTCTCTGGACACTTCTCAGAGTTGCATGAGCTACATCAGACTCTTTTTTAGAAATACCTACTTAATTTACATATATGTGCACGTGTAACATCTGTGAAGGCATTGGAGTTAAAGTTATAGGCAGTTGTGAGACATCCAGTTCTCAATATGGGGACCAAAATAGAATTCTCTGGAAGAGCAGAAAGTTCTTTTAATTACTGAACTATCTCTCCAGCCCCCCACAACAGATTCTTTACATAGGCTCCAAACACTTGCAGAGGTCATTCCTCTATCAAAAGCAGACATGTTCTCTACTGTCACATGTCAGGACTACCCAGTAAGTCATAGTCCTTCTCCAAGACTACTGTGGCCTCCTTACAATAGCTTACCTGATCCCCATCTCTTCTATGAGAGTAGATAGAGCACATATCCTGGACACAGCCAGCTCACATTTAACCTTTGCTCCAATACTTGCTAATATGGGTACTTAGGACTTGCAACGTAGCCTTTCAGAGCCTATTTCTTCATTTAGAAAATGGGGATCATAATAACATCAGCTGCCAGCAGTTCTCTGAGAGCTAAATGAGACAATTAAAGATTACTTTACATTCAATTAAAGCTTACTTTACATTCTTCTGACTTTCATTTTGCCTCACACATAGTAAGTACTCAACAAGTGAGTACTGAATGAAATTGGATGCCATTCTAGCACTATCCAGGCACTCAGGGGCCATCTACACATCTCATTGTCTATAGCTATCCTGAGAAAGCATCCCCATGTGGCTCTTGTCTTCCACAAAACTCTAAGAAGTTGCATCACCAGCCATGAGAATACAATCACACTCCGAGTTCCCACTGCGAAACGAATTGTTTTCCGTTGACCTCCAGCCTGTGCCCTCTGCTCTTCAAGCCCATGTTTGTTAGTGTAAACCATGAAAAGCAACTACAAAAGACAAGCAGGAAATAACACTGGGACGGCATATGTCACTCTCTCAGATGAGCTCTTCGCAAGTTTAACTTCTGAGGTTTTTCAGAAGCAGAAGATCCAGTGCCTCAGGCTTTTGTTGACTGGAACTGCCAACACCTCCATTCTTCAGCCTCAGGGACTGTGTCAAGTTTAAGGTTCTGACCATGGGTCATAGAGGAGCCAGACGTCCTAACAAAATATTATTTGCTTCCCTAGTCTCCTGTGTATTCAACAGGAACCTTCAGTTCCCAGAGGTCAAAGGTTCTAATTGATTCTTGCTCTAACCCATAACATCACTAGCACCCCCGGAACTAATCATTTTATCAGACACCTAGGTTGGGTCCAGTTCTGACTCTGCTCTCCTTATTCTGACATTATGAATGTGTTTCTTTTTAAAACTGTGTTTTGGTTGGAAAGCTCTGTATGTCCTTGCTGAAGTCTTCCAGAATTTACTGGCACCTAAGGAGGCCCCTTAAAAAGGCAACTGCAACAACTGAAATATACCTGCAGTGAAGCCATGTGACAGGCGGGAAATGAGATGAACAAAACCAAGCAAAATGGTGACAGAACGGGAGGGGAACGTGGTGACAGTCCTCGGGTTGTCAATGTGCCACCCAGGGGCCACTCCTCACTCAGCAAGTGCTTATTTACTTGGCCAGTGTCCTCCATTCCACGGATGTTCGGCATGTTTGCACACTCAATGGGAAAATGGAAGAAATAGGTCATTGAGACCTTTCATTTTTCTCATTCCTCTCATATAAACATGAAGAAACTAAAACACTGCTAAGTTAGGGCAGTCCAAGGATAGTTCAAGCCTGCATCCTGCACGTTTCTCTCTGATGCAGCTCTCTGCTCTCACAACGGATGAAAATAGTTCTTTCCATGGCAACGTCACGTAAATATATGGCAGGTTTTCTTAAAAAAAAAAAAAAAAGCCACGCTGTTTATCTTGAGTCTGAACCAGATTCTCTCCACGTTTCTCTCACCCACAGTCACACCAGTGTTGGCAGGTTCCCCGAAGGGCACATGAGGATGCTGAGAAGGGCACATGAGGATGCTGAGAAGGGCACATGAGGATGCTGAGAAGGGCACATGAGGATGCTGAGAAGAGAACATGAGGATGCTGAGAAGGGCACATGAGGATGCTGAGAAGAGAACATGAGGATGCTGAGAAGAGAACATGAGGATGCTGAGAAGAGAACATGAGGATGCTGAGAAGAGAACATGAGGATGCTGAGAAGGGCACATGAAGATGCTGAGAAGAGAACATGAGGATGCTGAGAAGGGCACATGAGGATGCTGAGAAGAGAACATGAGGATGCTGAGAAGAGAACATGAGGATGCTGAGAAGAGAACATGAGGATGCTGAGAAGAGAACATGAGGATGCTGAGAAGAGAACATGAGGATGCTGAGAAGGGCACATGAGGATGCTGAGAAGGGCACATGAGGATGCTGAGAAGAAAACATGAGGATGCTGAGAAGGGCACATGAGAATGCTGAGAAGAGAACATGAGGATGCTGAGAAGGGCACATGAGGATGCTGAGAAGAGAACATGAGGATGCTGAGAAGAGAACATGAGGATGCTGAGAAGAGAACATGAGGATGCTGAGAAGGGCACATGAGGATGCTGAGAAGAGAACATGAGGATGCTGAGAAGGGCACATGAGGATGCTGAGAAGAGAACATGAGGATGCTGAGAAGAGAACATGAGGATGCTGAGAAGAGAACATGAGGATGCTGAGAAGAGAACATGAGGATGCTGAGAAGAGAACATGAGGATGCTGAGAAGGGCACATGAGGATGCTGAGAAGGGCACATGAGGATGCTGAGAAGGGCACATGAGGATGCTGAGAAGAGAACATGAGGATGCTGAGAAGGGCACATGAGGATGCTGAGAAGAGAACATGAGGATGCTGAGAAGAGAACATGAGGATGCTGAGAAGAGAACATGAGGATGCTGAGAAGAGAACATGAGGATGCTGAGAAGGGCACATGAGGATGCTGAGAAGAGAACATGAGGATGCTGAGAAGGGCACATGAGGATGCTGAGAAGAGAACATGAGGATGCTGAGAAGAGAACATGAGGATGCTGAGAAGAGAACATGAGGATGCTGAGAAGAGAACATGAGGATGCTGAGAAGAGAACATGAGGATGCTGAGAAGGGCACATGAGGATGCTGAGAAGGGCACATGAGGATGCTGAGAAGGGCACATGAGGATGCTGAGAAGAGAACATGAGGATGCTGAGAAGGGCACATGAGGATGCTGAGAAGAGAACATGAGGATGCTGAGAAGAGAACATGAGGATGCTGAGAAGAGAACATGAGGATGCTGAGAAGAGAACATGAGGATGCTGAGAAGGGCACATGAGGATGCTGAGAAGAGAACATGAGGATGCTGAGAAGGGCACATGAGGATGCTGAGAAGAGAACATGAGGATGCTGAGAAGAGAACATGAGGATGCTGAGAAGAGAACATGAGGATGCTGAGAAGAGAACATGAGGATGCTGAGAAGAGAACATGAGGATGCTGAGAAGGGCACATGAGGATGCTGAGAAGGGCACATGAGGATGCTGAGAAGAAAACATGAGGATGCTGAGAAGGGCACATGAGGATGCTGAGAAGAGAAAGGATGCTGAGAAGGGCACATGAGGATGCTGAGAAGGGCACAGAACATGAGGATGCTGAGAAGGGCACAGAACATGAGGATGCTGAGAAGGGCACATGAGGATGCTGAGAAGGGCACAGAACATGAGGATGCTGAGAAGGGCACAGAACATGAGGATGCTGAGAAGGGCACATGAGGATGCTGAGAAGGGCACATGAGGATGCTGAGAAGGGCACATGAGGATGCTGAGAAGGGCACATGAGGATGCTGAGAAGGGCACATGAGGATGCTGAGAAGGGCACATGAGGATGCTGAGAAGGGCACATGAGGATGCTGAGAAGGGCACATGAGGATGCTGAGAAGGGCACATGAGGATGCTGAGAAGAGCACATGAGGATGCTGAGAAGGGCACATGAGGATGCTGAGAAGGGCACATGAGGATGCTGAGAAGGGCACATGAGGATGCTGAGAAGGGCACATGAGGATGCTGAGAAGAGAACATGAGGATGCTGAGAAGGGCACATGAGGATGCTGAGAAGGGCACATGAGGATGCTGAGAAGAGAACATGAGGATGCTGAGAAGAGAACATGAGGATGCTGAGAAGAGAACATGAGGATGCTGAGAAGAGAACATGAGGATGCTGAGAAGAGAACATGAGGATGCTGAGAAGGGCACATGAGGATGCTGAGAAGAGAACATGAGGATGCTGAGAAGAGAACATGAGGATGCTGAGAAGAGAACATGAGGATGCTGAGAAGGGCACATGAGGATGCTGAGAAGGGCACATGAGGATGCTGAGAAGAGAACATGAGGATGCTGAGAAGGGCACATGAGGATGCTGAGAAGGGCACATGAGGATGCTGAGAAGAGAACATGAGGATGCTTCGTTACCTTTACCAGAAGACTTTGCTTCTCCCCCCCCAGCTCCCTGTATTATGCTGGTCCTGAACACTTTTGTAAATGCTTTAAATGTTGGATGCACAAGGCCAAGTTTTTGGTTTGCTGTTCACGGCTCTCCGCTATGGTCATGCCTCCATCTCTATCAGCAGTTCTAAACCTATGGGTCGTGACCCCACTGGCAAACCTATATCTCTGAAAATATATATATTATAACTCACAACAGTAGCAAAATTCCAGTTATAAAGTAGCAACAAAAATAAATTTATAGCTGGGGGCCACCATAACACAAGGAACTATTTTGAAGGGTCTCAGCATGAGGAAGGCTGAGATCTACTGCTCTGTATGTTCATATCCTGCAATGGCTCACATCTTGCCCTCTATGCTACCACTACTGAGCTACTTAATATAGGCACCTAAATGCATTTGGCTTTCATGGTAACCTGATGTTCTATTACAGTGAAGTTTCAACCTGACTTCATCACTGCATCCATAAGCTGACACCCATGAATACAGAGTTACATAGATACATATATCCCCTTCCCTATCACAAGCAACTGGAGGCTAAAGTTAAAATTCACTGAGGGTCCAAGGAGAGAATATAGACAAGAGGATATCACTTGTGAAATATTACTTCATGAGCTTCTTTCAAAATAATTCCTCAGAATTCACAGGAGACCTGAAGTGTCTCTTTTCTCCTATTGCAAAACCGTTACCTAGTTAGAGTCAACTCCTTCTCCTTATCTTTTCCCCAGCACCATCGCCCACTGAACAGAATGAAATTCAGGGACCCAGTTGGGAACTTTCCTTAACATCAGCTCATTAAGCAAATTCTGACCATTCATAATCCCTGGTTAGTTCAAGATCAAGGAAAGAGTGAACATTAACGTAAAGCTACGCCCAAAAAGTCTCACCAACGTGACTGCTTAAACATGAGCTGAATACAAACAATAGCAATATACACGCTGATATGGACAGGGCCTGAGAGAGCTCAGGAGGCCTTGAACCTATACAAACCAACAAGGAACTAAAGAATGCTGAGAGAGAAAATAAATGGTCTTCCCCAGAAAAAAAGCTCACCAGTTGGTTATCCAACACCAAGTAGTCAGCCCTGAAATAATACATACAAGTAGCAGTATGAAGATTGAGAAGGTTGTATTCGTGCGCGCGCATGTGTGTGTGTGTGTGTGTGTGTGTGTGTGTGTGTGTGTGTGTGTGTGTGAAAGAGAGCAAAGAATCACACATGGTAGGGTTTTGAGTGAGGAAAGGAAAAGCAAAATGATATAATTATATCATAATCTCAAAAATAAAAGAAATCGTTAAAATAAATAATAAAATAATCAGCTCATGCTTGGCTCTGTCTTCTTTCCTTTTATCTAAGAGGACCTGCTCCTCCATCATACTGAGACCCAGAGTAAAGATGGTAAGGGGCAGAAATACATTTGACCCATCTAGCTGTATAGCACTTTAGTCTGTAAGGCACTGAGATGTCAAGGTTATGTGATACCTGTCTCAATTAACTGGCAATTTGATGCAACCTAGAATCAGAGTTGAGGAATTGCCTAAATCAGATTGGTCTGTGGGTATGTCTGAGGAAAACTGTCTTGATTGTTAATTGATATAAAAAGACCAAACCCACTGTGGATAGCACCATTCTGAAAGCTATCTTGGCATGAGCCTTCCGAACAGCCTACAAGGAACACCCTTCATAGCTCCTGCTGTGTGTCTTTGACTGTGAAGGGAATTCCCTTGTCAGTACTGATGTGTGAAATAGCAAGCAGGCCTGCCTTCCAGTTCCTATCTAGGCTTCCCTCAGTAAAGGACTGTAACCTGTGAAATAAAGTTTTTCTCCTCCAAAGTCTCTGTGTGTCAGGATATTTGTCACAATAATAGAAATGAGGCTAGAGCTTTACATCAACATAACATAATCCAAGCTGACTAACGAACTCTAATACACATCTGGTCCTTTTGTCGTGCCCCAAATGTCAAAAGAAAGATTAACATCCATCTCTTAATACAAGCATTCACACAGTATAGCATCAATCACATCATTATGCTATTTAAGAATCATTTATGCCTCTCAATTATTCAAGTTTGGTAACAAAATCTCCCAAGACCTGACTCTGTCTTCCTCACCAATCACTTTTTGTTCCACCTTCCCGTTTGCATTCAATGGTCCATCATGGTAATCTTCTCACTCTCAGACAAGCTGCATTATCTCTAACATTCAGGTTTGCCTGTGCTCCTACTTGAAATTCTCTGGCCAGCCCACCTTCATTTCCATTGTGTTATTTAAATGGCACTTCTTTGTTGAAGATGTTTGGCACTCTACAGTGAGAATTATGGTCAGTCCCACTTATTAGGTTCGTCCTTTGAAGCATGTATTTTCTTTCATAATAATTTGCAATTTTAGATGTGTTTATAGAGTTGTTTAATGAAACCACTTCCACAGTTAGACCATCTGTTTCCTGGCAATAGGAACTACATCAAATTTACCCTACCACCTAGACAGCCAATTGCTTAAACATGGTAGATATTCATGGTGCTTAATGGATGAGGGAATGCATGAACTGTGAATAAAGATCATTTTGTAGTATTTGGCTCCTCACAAGACTTGAGAAATAAAGTAGCTGTTTCCAGCAAGCAAGAAACTCAGAAAACTCTCCTCATTCAACAATCTCTTAGTTCAGAAAACTCAAGTCATTATATTACTGTCACTGTTTCAGAGGTACCTCTGCATGTCACCTCATCCACCTAGGTTTTCTGACCATGCAGACAAAGACAGAATTCAGAACTTCTTTGAACACAGGCTCTGGACCAACAACTTGTAAGAGCAATGTGAATACTCAACAAGCAGAGCTGGTTTGCTGCATCTCACAGTTAACACACTCATGAGCTAAAATGGACTGTTTGTGTTTTGGAATGTGTGCGGATGGTGACCAGAAATGGAGTACTGGATGCTATTTTCTCTCCACAGCCGACTATGGTTTTAGGCATCCCAGGGGCACGGTCTAAGCAGTTTCATATAAACAACCCAGAGGCCCAGAGCAGGACCCCTCTGTTTTTCTAGGCCACTGGTCAAGACATTGGCTGTGCCACTGTTCTTAAGGACAGCAAGGACTGGGCCAACTGCCACAAGATGCTCTGTGATCAGCAAGCCTCTGCTTGTGGTTACAGAGCTCTCAACTGAGTCCTAGAAAATGGCCTCACCAAAAGTCACAAGGCAGGGTAGCCCAGGTATGATAAGATGGTACCACCAAAGAGCCACATTTACTCTGTTTTGGGGATCAAATCCAACACAGCCAATGACTAGTGATGTGAAGCTGGGCATGTCGCTGTACTTCTCTAAGTCATACTATCATCAAACAGGAGATGAGAGGACTGGGGAGATGGCTGAGTCAATAAAGTGCTTGCCTTACAGTGTGAGGACCTGACTCCAATTGCCAGCGCTTATGTAAAACAGCCAGGCACGATAGCATTAATTTGTAATTGTAATGCTGGAGAAGTGGAGACTGATAGATCCATAGGTTCACTAGTTAGCCAGTCTAGCCAATTAGGCGAACTTCTGGGCAATAAGAAACCCTGTTTCAAAACTCAAAGTAGCTGTCTCCTGAGGAATGACACTAGAAAAAATATCACACACACACACACACAAGCAAGTAAGCAAAAATCCTTTCTACTTTCAGGCATGTTAAATGATTCAATGTTTAGGAAGCATCCACCATGTAGCAGGCTCTCATTGATAGTCTACATCTCTCCACTTTTGTTTGTGACTTTTCTTGTGGCTGACAGCAGCAATTGAAAGGAGATAGGATTTTTGTCTGTAGTTTCAGAAGTCGACCATCATAGTAAGGAAGGCATAATAGCACAGTGGATCTGTCCATGGTGGCAGGTGTATGTGGTGTCCCCATGTTAAACCTCGGTAGATTGGGAAGCAGAGTGTTCAAGCCAACACTTAGTAATTGATATAACCTTCAAGGTTACCTGGTTACCCATTTCTGCTAGCGAGGTCCCACCTCCTAAAGGTCCAAAGACATTTCAGACTCAGACCATAAGCTATCCCTAGTCCTTCTTTGATCAGACAGTAGAATCAAACCCTTATTTTCCATATGTCTCAATAGCTAACAGGTTGTTCTAGTGTCATTCTGTTGCTGTGAAAGCACACTGATGGAAATGAACTTGGGGAGGATGATATGGTTTTAGCCAGTCTATACGCTTCCAGTCTATAATCAAGACAAGTCAGGACAGAAACTCAAGCAGGAACTGAAACAGAAGCAGCAGCGTAATGCTGAGTATTGGCTTGCTCTCTGGCTTATGCTCAGTAGCTTTCTTGTACACATATCTAGGAATGATGAAGCCCACAGTAGACTGGAGTCTGCTACTTCATTTGGAAACCAAGACAATGTCCCATAGATATGTCTACAGGCCAGTCTATTGAAGCAGTTTTATTGTGGTTCCTTCTTCCCAGGTAACCGAGGTTATATCAAAGTAATATTAAAAACCGTCTGTGACAGAGTCTAGACCTCAGGCTTTTAGCTCCAGTTTATTGGAAGGGACCAGGTGTTTAGCTTCTTTTTAAGTATGACAGCTAGGTAGGGGTAAACTCCATGAAAATCAACATAACATGGTAGAAATGACCAAATAATAATTAATGGCCATCTCATGAAAGAATCCACCAGGGGCCAAGCACTGAAGTGAATAATTTGCACTCCTATTGACAGAATTACTTTAGTAAACTGCTTATCTTTGCAACTGTGTTTAATAGACATAGTGATAGTATCATCATTTTGGTGGTGTGGTGTGGTGTGGTGTGGTGTGGTGTGGTGTGGTGTGTGTGTGTGTGTGTGTATCTATGTATGTATGTGTGTGCATGCGCACAATTAGATGCCACAGATCAAGCTTGAGTACCATTTCTCAGGAGCCATTCTTCACCTTGTATTTTGAGACAAGGTGTGGTGTGAACTCTGTGGCACTATTTGGGTTTGTTTAGGAGGTGTGGTCTTGCTGAAGGAATGATGTCACTAGGGGCCTAGATATGGAATGTTCTCCAAGATTCATGTGTTGAGCACTCAATCTCCTCCTACCTGATCAGGTTTTGGAGGTCCTGAAAGTGTTAGGATATAGGCTTTAGGTGGAAGAAGTAAGTCTCTCTGTGGTTCCCATAACCGTCCTCATTTTCTAAGTCTTGTTTACCCTTAGATAAGTAGTTTCCTCCTCCGCAGGGCCCTACCTACCACTATGATGCCCTGCCTCCTCACAAACCTAAAACAAAGTTGAAATCAGTAAATGGAGATCTCCAAAACTGTAATAGAAAATGTGTCTCTTCCCCTTTATGTTACCTATGTTATCTCCTTTGCCAGGTTGTATAGCAGTTTGCTCAAAGAATAAAACCTTTCCTCCTGTAAAATATATGAGACGCAAAATGTTTCACAGAGACGTGAAATAATAGGATGTTCTAAGGAGGGGTAAAACAGTACACCTTTCAAGGAACTCCTCAAGCCCAGGAAGAAAACAACTCAAATGCTTCAGGAAGTTCCTGAAACTGACCAAATTCACTATAACCCACCCATTCAAGGATACATAAACAATAAGAACTGCTGTGGTACACTCTCTGACAACCTGAGCTATGTAGAAGAGCTGAGCTGTCTAGAAGAGGGTCAGACCAATTCAACAATCAAGAAATAATACTCTCCAATCAGTTGAATTGCCAGCAGGCTGTGCAGTGAGCTCTAGGCTTCCAGCTTTCATGAGCTATATACATCCATGCTAGGCAATGCTTTGATGATGCAGCAGTCTGAGTATTTCTGCTCATTTAAATTACCCCTCACCCACATTCCTGTAAGTAACCCCAAGAAAACTCATTGGTTCACCAAGTTGGACTTTGGTGGTATCCTTATTTTGGTCTGTCATTGGTTCCTTACCCGGAGTGAGTAGACGTTTGTTCATGTTTCTCAGGAACAGTGTCACAGAACATCACAGGAAAAACAATCCTAACACGGCAGGTTTATTGCATCTTATATGGGTCTCTTAAAGAATCAAACTGCCGGACCTATTGTTATGAGATTGCAAAATACCTTTACGATAATATTTTTCTTTCATTCTCTCATAGTGCTTTGCTAGTGTTCACTGAAACGTCCTAAGAGATGCTTTTATTATTGTCCCATCTTGCAGATATAACAATTGAGGCTTATGGTTGTTATGTGATCACACAGCACAGAAGAAGCAAGTCTAGATAATTCTAATTCCAGCCATTGCGTTCTCAGTCATAGTGAGAGACTGTGACTCCATGATAGCCAATATTTCTTCCAACTCTCAACACAAGATCTGACCCTTCCTCAGCCCTGAGAATTTAGTGGCACTTTTTCCAAATATTTATGGATAGCTTAAAACTTCACCATGGGAGCAGAAGACACATGGGTCCAGTATGTGGAGTTATTCAGTCACTGAAATTCTGATTATCTCCTGGGACTTTTCTTTAAAGGAGCTGGATGTTGATGGCTGAATTCTCAAAACAGGCAGCCTCAGACTGATGTGTGGGAAAGATCTACAGAGTGGCTTTGACTTTTCACTGGGTGAATCTTCAGGCATTCGCACATAGAATATACTGATGACTATTTATTTAAGAACCAGTTTCTTATTGTGCCTTTCTTATTTTTCTTATTTGTTATTTTCTAAGGTAGGGTCTCATGTCATTCATGCTAACCTCAAACTTACTATGTAACTGATGCTGGCCTTGAACTCATGGTCCTTCTGTCTCAACCTCCCAAAAGTTTAGATTACAGACATATCCCACCACACACAACTGAAGACTGAAACCTAGTGAGTTTTAAGCTACAACATTAGGAGGAAATGAGATAAAAACACATAAGATCTGACTGTGCATACTTCTCAATCCTTGAACCCAAATCCAAGCCCATAGCATCATTACAGAGACCAGCATCATCTTTGAGAGTCTTTGGGCTTTTGCTCAAGTACCATCAATTCTGTTCCTCACAAAGTAGTCACAGTGGGATGAACCAAATGTAAACAAGATTAGACAGTACCTGGCTGAAAATCCTGGGTAGCTTTTCATTGGCCAAATGCCATATCCTTGCTCTTTGGTGCAGCCCATAAAGCTTGTGAGGTCAGTCCTTGCTGTGTTCTCAGCATCCTCTTCCATCAGCTCTCCTTAGTTTCTCCCATCCAAGCACTAACCAGGCCCAACCCTGCTTAGCTTCTGAGATCAGGCACATTCAGGGTGGTATGGCCGTAGACGAGAAGCAGCCTCCTTGGTTTCTCATATCCAATTCATTAACCAGGCAAGTTCTGGCTCCTCAAACAGAACACATTATTTTCTCCTGCCTCAGAGCATCCCTGCTTTCAGGGAGACTTCCTGAATCACCCCATTTAAGACCCTCCTCTTCCTGTTCCATCTATAATTTAGAACCAAATAGCAGTAGCCACTTACTACGTATATTTCTCTGTTGGGTTGTTTAGTGTTTATATTTATTGTTTGGTTGTTTATTGTTCACCTTCCAGAATGTAAAGTCCAGGAGAGTGGTGGCTTTGTGGTGCTCAAAAGTGTCTTCTCTACATGTAGAGTGGTAACAAGGGTTAAGTTCATGTGTGCTGAGTGAGCTAATGAGTAAAAGAAATCCAATATACAACACCAAGTGTGATGGTATACATATGTAATTCTAAGATTGGGAAGGGTAAGACAAGAGGCAACAACAGGATTATGGATCTGAGGCCATCCTGGGATGCACAGAGTTTCAGATCAGCCTGAACTGCATAGGTATTTGCCTCAGAAGGAAGAAATAAAAAGAGAGAGGGATGAGAGTGAGAGGGGAGGGGGAGGGGGAGAGGGGAGGGGGAGAGGGGAGGTGGAGAGGGGAGGGGGAGAGGGGAGGGGGAGAGGGGAGGGGGAGAGGGGAGGGGGAGAGGGGAGGGGGAGAGGGGAGGGGGAGAGGGGAGGAGGGAAGGAAGGAAGGAAGGAAGGAAGGAAGGAAGGAAGGAAGGAAGGAAGGAAGGAAGGAAGGAAGAAGAGTGGACTCAAGGAAGGGAAGAAATGAGAGAGGTTTCAACCCTAAGACTGGGGAAAGGAAACAATAAATCCTGATTTTCACAATGTGTGCCCCTAAAGTAAAAAAGGAAGTAAAAAAGTAAAAAAGGAAGCCCCTGGTGGGCCCCAGGATAACACTTGACCTTCTTTCTGTGCCCCTCGTGGAATGAACCGTAAGCATCCCCCAACACCAGCTGCTTGGGCAGGAGCTTGTGACATGTTCAGGTCACTCCCTGGTATCCCAGCTCAGTGAGTTAAGCTGAGCTCTCTGGAAGTACTTCTGTGGTCTTGTATCATGCTAATCTTCAAACTGACTCTAAGAGCAAGCTGGATTTGAGGTTGCCCTTGATCAAACTCCTGGGGCCTTGAACTCAGAAATTCACCTGCCTCTGCCTCCCAAGTGCTACACCACCATGCCCACCACACACACACTTTTTAAAATGAAGTACAAGGATGTAGGACAGATGCAAGAAAAGATAAGCCATCAAGAATAATCAGGAGATGCACATACTTCCTAGAAAGTCATCTTTATATGGCCACTCATCTCCATCCTGAGTGTGGAATGATTGTATGGTTGAGTGCGCCCCAACCATACTTTAGGTTCTAGTACCTTCTGGAAGTGAGGAGAAAGGGAAACCAAGACAAGAAAAGAGGAGATCTCAGGATAGTGTGAAATAGCGGAGATATTTACAGAAAGAAGAGAAACATGTGAAAAGAGAGACACATGTGTTAGAACAGGTTAAAGATGAAATTAAAGGGATAGGGGCACTGAACTTAGGCAGTAGAAAGGTAGAATGGGAGATAAGCCATGAAAAGAAGGACGAATGGATTTGAGCTGTTAGAACTAGAAGATAGAGACATGGCATTCTTGTTCTCTGCTCCCATTAACCCCCTAAACAGATGTCCAGGGGTCTCTGCCCCAGTCAAAGCCACCTCCACTCATTCTTGTACTGACCATAACATCCATATGATTTGCCTTCTTTTTGAAAGTATGAAGGGATGTGCAGTGAGGTCAGACTATAGCAACCTCCTCTGGTGGGAGGTGATGAGATGCTGTTTACCTGGGAATGATTAGCCCCAGGCCCAGATCACCAACCAAGATTTCGGCTGTGCAAATAGTTGCACTGTGAGTACATTCTTTACTGGAGGTTGTTGCAGTAAATTTTCATGTATACTTCTACCCAGCTGTCTGGGTACCTGGATGGTGAGCCAAGGCGCAGGAGCTCATCTGGCACATGGCCTCCCATTGACATCCCAGAGACATGTATATTCTAGTTTGAATGCTCTTTAAAGAATAAATTAAGGAAAGTTCTGAGTAGTCGGAAGTAGGAACATAGATATTTTCAGGACTGATGGGACAAAGTACTGAGATGGGACAAAATATCTTAGATATTCAGCAATATACTCTTCATTCTCAGCTCCAATTATCTTGGTTTTTCCTGGACATGCCAGTATCTCCTGGTTTTCAGTGCAGTAACGGGGGTTGGAGGAAGATACCCAGTATGGGAATAATAAAGAAAGAGATGAAAGAAGGGAGACAGAGAGGAGAGAGTACTGTTGTCTAAGGGCCTCTTGTGTGTTAGTGGTTTATATAAATCACTTTAATCCTCCTCCAAATGCTATATACTTATATTCAGTTACAGATGGGAAACTTGGAACTCAGGGAGGTAAAGCAACTGCCATGTCCTATTCTGCTTCCCATTGGTGTGATAAAAACACTGACCAAAAGCAACTTGCAGGAGCAAAGAGTTTATTTGCCTTACACATCAACATCACAGTCTATCACTGAGATATGTCAGAGCAGAGTCTCAAGCAGGAACCTAGAAACATGAACTGAAGCAGAGGTTGTAGAGGAACTCTGCTCACCAGCTTGCTTCCCATAGTTTTCTTGGCCTGCATTTTCATACATCTCAGGACCATCTGTCCAGAAGTAGCACCTCCCACAGTGGGCTGAACCATCCCCCATTACTTTAAAAGAGAAAAATCCTTATGGAGGTACCAATAGACTAATCTGGTGGAGGCAATTCCCTCAGTTGAGGATCCTCCTTCTTAAACAACTTCTATTTCTGTCAAGCTGACCAAAACACTAACTAGGCTACGCAACTGTTACCCAGGGTGGAACCCAGACTTCCCCAGAAGCCAAGATTCACATTGGTGCTATCATCCACAACAAGAGCTACCTCATTTTATTATCAGTTATTTTACTGTTGATTCCTTAGGGTAACAGAGGATCTTGTCCTTCTTAGGCTAAGTTTTATAAACACTGTCTCAAGGCTCTTCTCATAGCTAGTGCCATCCACATTTCACAGATGGAAAATAATAAAGCTGGGGGAGGCTAAACGGCTGACCTGACAAACACAATAAGCCAAAGAACCATGACTTGAAGCCATCTCATTTCAGAACCCATATGCCTAATCAGGAGGCCATCCCGCACACTGTTAGTGTCCACACACTGTGATCCAATTATACTCAGCAAAACTGCTAAAAAGCCAAGAAAAAAGTGCTATGAAGAATATGGCTTTCAAGTGTTAATAGACGCGTTCTCACGCCCGGCCAGGAAAGACGCAACAGACCAGAATCTTCTGCGGCAAAACTTTATTGCTTACATCTTTGGGAGCCAGGAGGGCAAGCGCCCAGCGCCCAGCCCCAAAAACGAAAGCCCCTTCAATAATTTTAGGAGCCAGAGCTCCGGCGCGCCAAAGCGCAGAGCGTGCTCTATTGTTTACATCTTTAGGCAGCGAGCGAGCGCAGGGCGCGCAGAGCCAGAGAGATGCCAGCGAGAGAGAATGGCGGAAACCCCGTCCCCTTTTTTAGGAGCGTTATATTTCGCCTAGGACGCATCACTCCCTGATTGGCTGCAGCCCATGGCCGAGCTGACGTTTACGGGAAAGGTAGAGTACAAGTAGTCGTAATACCCTTGGCACATGCGCAGATTATTTGTTTACCACTTAGAACACAGGATGTCAGCGCCATCTTGTGACGGCGAATGTGGGGGCGGCTCCCAACATCTCCCCCTTTCCTTTTAATAAGAGCAAATAGGCCACCCAACTAATGAGAGTGGAGATAGAGGTCAAATCCCCAGTGTGTAGGTAAAGGAGCCATGTACAGGATTAGCTCTTAGGCTCACAGGCTTTTACCCAGAGCAACCCTGACCTGCTCCCGTGTCGTTTTTCCTGGGGGAAGGGAACTAGGACACTGAACCTTCATGAAAGATGACATGTCTCCCTAGAATAGGCTCATATATGCCGCAGAGCCTTTCCATTGCAGTGCTTAGCCGTGCAACTCTCTCGGGCTGCTGAAGCACACTCACTCTATCCCGTGCAATGAGACTAGCCTCATGGGATATAAGAGCTGAGTGGCCAGCGACCTATTGCCTAAGCATAGATATATCAGGGGAAGCTCCATGTTCTAGTCCTGCAAGCGCCTGGGCAATAACCACCTTGTCTCTCCTAGTTTGGGCCTTAAGCTTACAGACCAATCAAAGAAGCAACACTAATCCACAGCAAAGTGTATCTCCAAATAATATTAATCCCACCCATTTTTTAAAGAAAGAAAATGCTGAGGAGATCCAATTGGGTAATCCTTTGGTCAGCGACAGGTCCAAGCGCGTGGAGTTGACCTGAAGTCTCAATTCCCGAAGGATCTGTTCAAATTCAGCCATCCAATTCTGTAACATATACTGAAAAAGACTTTTTGACAATTTAGCTGCCCTAGTAAATTTAACATACTGAATGGAAATAACACACAATCCCGGAAACTTTTGTTCACAACCCTGCTGAGTTATTTGTCATAATACATCTAGTTGTATCTGGACAAGATCTATGAGTTGATTAACCAGCATGAGACCTCTCTGTATCTTGACATTAGCTGAGGCCTGTTCATCTATGACTGTAGTCACTGAGGCTGACAAAGTGTTAATGGTGTCAGTCGTCTGGACCTGTCCAGACAGAGCCAAGGCTGTCTGAATTAAGGCTAAACCCAGTTCCTAGTTAGTGGTAAAAAAGCAGGAGAATACTTGAGCATTATACATCACCGTCATTGGGAGTGGAAATGTCGACATTATCCCCCAACGCTGCTCTCTCTTTATTATTGACGCCCTGGACATCACCAAGACGAGGGACATCAGTATTCCCTTGGTCAGTCTGGATTTTTCGGGTGAGTCTTTCTGGTATCCAAAATGGGTTGTCTTCATTCTGTGGGAAAACACAGATAGCTCCCCTGGATCTTATCAAAATAGGATCCGGGCCATACCATTTATTATCAAGGACATTTTTCCATTTAACCATCTCATTGGGCCTATCTGGCTCTGTACAATGACGTTCAGCCGCAGTATGGCCATGAGCATCAATATTTAAAAAATTGAGTGTAAAGAGTGCCAAAGACACAGACACTCTTGGTGCTCGGGGTACAGTCTCCTCAAAAGTTCCCCTCTTCTGTTTTATAAGATAGGTTTTGAGGGTGCGATGCGCACGCTCAACAATACCCTGTCCTTGAGGGTTGTATGGAAGTCCAGTCAGGTGGGTCACGTCCATCTGACGGCAGAACTGTTGGAATTTTTGAGACGTATAAGCTGGTCCATTATCAGTCTTAAGGAGTCTGGGTTTCCCCCAAGCACTCCATGCCTCAAGACAATGTTGAATCACATGTGAGGCTTTTTCTCCGGTTAACGGAGAAGCAAACATGATGCCAGAACATGTGTCAATGGACACATGGAGATATTGAAGTTTTCCAAAGGAAGAAACATGTGTAACATCCATTTGCCAGACCTGTAGAGGTCGAATACCGCGTGGGTTAATTCCCACATGAGGAACTGGCAAGAACTCACAGCAGCTTTGACATTGAGTAACAATGTCACGGGCTTCTTTTCTTGTCAAGGAGAAACGACTGCGTAATGTTTCAGCCGTCACATGAAAATTGTTATGAAAATTTCTTGCAGCCTCTACCGGGGATGATAGGGCAGCAGCCACCACTTTAGTGGCCTTATCTGCCAAATCGTTTCCCAGAGCCATGGGGCCAGGTAGGCCTGAATGGGCTCTAACATGAGTAATATAAACAGGAAATCTTCTAGATAACAAAACTAATTGTATCTGCTGAAAAATATTGGCAACTCTACTGGAAGGCTTAATCACTCCAGCCACTTCTAAAAGATTTACTGCATTAACCACATAACAGGAATCTGACACAATATTAAGGGATTCTAAAAAGGTTTTTAAAACTTCTAAAACCACTAAACATTCTACCACTTGAGGTGAATTTTCATTATATTGTTTGGATACCACTTTACCATTAGCCACATAGGCACTTATGCCAGTTTTTGATCCATCAGTATATACCACAATCCCATTTTTAAGTGGGTTTCTTCTAAACATGTAAATATTGATTTCTCTCAAAGGAGGAAATATGCGTGACATCCATTTGTCAGACCTGTAATGGCCTGACGCCACGAGGGTTTACCCCTACGTGAGTAGATAAAATTTGACAACAATCTAAAGGCATTATTAAGTAATCAGAATCATTTTCAGTAGAACCAATCTCTCTGGCAGCTCTAGGAATACCAGAGGAAGAAAAAACAGCCATGTAGGCTTGGCAAAATTATTAGTTGAGCTATTCTGTCTCTTTGTGATATAGAAAAGACAACTTGAGGACAAGAACAGAGAACCTGAAGTTCCCCTTTACAATCCTGATCTACAACTCCAGGGTGGACAATAAGACCTTGTAGGCTGCAAGAGCCTGCCTCTGTCATTATTGTCCAGTGGCTTCACCTGCTCGGGAGAGCGCCTTCCAGGCCCTAATAGCCTTTTCATCTGATTCAGAACTACTAAGAACTGGCTTCTCTAATTGATCTTTTTTCTTTTCTTTTTCCTTCTCCTTCCTTCTAATCTCTCCCCAGGTATTCTTACCTGACCTAAACTTTTCCTCAGGTTCAAGACCCTTGGAAAGGCCTGTATACTTATTTTGTGAACCATATTTTCTCTTTGCTCCTATTCTCTCTCCCCGCTTTACTTCTGATAGATTGTCCTGAACTTCATCCAGAATCCGCCCTGCCTTAACCACTTGATAACATGTGAAAAGGAACAAAAGGGCTTCTAACACTAGAGAAAGTTCAAGGCCAAACATACCTTATAAAGCTATTTTCCACTTTACTTCTGATAGACTGTCTTGAATTTCCTTAGAAAGTTCAAGGCCAGGCTTACCTCGTAAAGCTATACTTACGGGTTACCGCCGTTCCCCAGCTGAAAAGTTCTGAATTCATGCAGTTGAATCCTTCTTAACAGTCTGCTTTACGGGAACCTTTATTACCGCGACCCGCAGTTCTGGTTCTGGAATGAGGGATCTTCCTTGCGCCGGTGAAACTCCCGTCCCGAGTTTCCTCCCGGGTTTTTTCTTCCCGGATTTTTTCTCGTCCCGGAATTTCTCGTCCCGGATTTCAGCACCAATTGTTAATAGACGCGTTCTCACGCCCGGCCAGGAAAGACGCAACAGACCAGAATCTTCTGCGGCAAAACTTTATTGCTTACATCTTTGGGAGCCAGGAGGGCAAGCGCCCAGCGCCCAGCCCCAAAAACGAAAGCCCCTTCAATAATTTTAGGAGCCAGAGCTCCGGCGCGCCAAAGCGCAGAGCGTGCTCTATTGTTTACATCTTTAGGCAGCGAGCGAGCGCAGGGCGCGCAGAGCCAGAGAGATGCCAGCGAGAGAGAATGGCGGAAACCCCGTCCCCTTTTTTAGGAGCGTTATATTTCGCCTAGGACGCATCACTCCCTGATTGGCTGCAGCCCATGGCCGAGCTGACGTTTACGGGAAAGGTAGAGTACAAGTAGTCGTAATACCCTTGGCACATGCGCAGATTATTTGTTTACCACTTAGAACACAGGATGTCAGCGCCATCTTGTGACGGCGAATGTGGGGGCGGCTCCCAACATTCAAGGAGCCACAATATATATCCAAAATCTCATAGATGCATGTGACTCTGCTAACATATACATACATACATACATACATACATACATACATACATAACACTCATAAAAATACAGTAAATAAATGGCTAAGCTTTTTAAAAATCAAGAAAATCTCTTGTCACAATTCCCCTAAGTTTACAAATGAATGCAGTTCTCTATTCTTATGGGGTACACGACTTTAAGCAGCTTCCAGCTCATGTCTGGGGGATAACAAGCCCCAGTTGCTTGGAGAGCAGGGTGTTTTGAACAAGGAGTCCATAAAGCTGCCTGGATATTTGGGACCTCCTCTTCCCTTCCTACCACATGCCCGGCTTGCTCTCTGCCATAGCTGTGGGATTTCACTTGGCCTGGCCTCTGGCTTCCACCCAGCTGTTGGTGAAAGTTTTCTTGCTCCTCCCACGTGACCCCAGGAACAGAGAAGCCATTTAAGCCTTATAAATACTGGCAGGCTCAAAAAGCAAGTCTCCAGCCTTAAAAACATGTCTCTGTTTCCTTTGGCAGATTGGCAGATCCAGTAATATTTTCAGATAAGAAGGTAAACAGTGGGTGGAGGGGATTAAGGCACCCTAACAAGGCCAGCATCTTTACAGAGTGGTAAAGAGAAGAACTGTTCCTCAAGTCAAGTCCCTTCCTTTGCGGGAAAAGGAAAGAGCCAAGTCCAGCAGAATCCCCAAAGCCTGGAGAAGTGGGGGGCGGCTAAGTGGCCACTCCTCTGTACTTTCAAGAAGAAAAAAGAGAGAAGAGAGAGAGAGAGAGAGAGAGAGAGAGAGAGAGAGAGAGAGACTTGAGAACAGGCTGGATGACACAGTTGTGGCACATGTCACCCTCAGAGCTTAAAGACAAAGAGCCGCGTTAAGAAAAGAAATTGATTCATTCTATGGGCTCAGTTCTGGAGTGTGATGGGCTTTGAAAGCACTAGCAAGTCCCACTCTTTACAAAGAAAGAGGAAGCCAGAGGTGGATGCTCTCAGCCAACCATTGGACTGAGCACAGGTTCCCCAATGGAGGAGCTAAAGAAAGGACTAGGAGCCGAAGGGGTTTGCAGCCCCATAGGAGGAACAACAATATGAACCAACTAGTACCCCCAGAGCTCCCAGGGACTAAACCACCAACCAACAAGTACACATGGAGAGATCCATGGCTCCAACTGCATATGTAGCAGAGGATGGCCTTGTTGGATATCCATGGGAGGAGAGGCCCTTGGTCCTGTGAAAGTTCTATGTCCCAGTGTAGGGGAATACCAAGACAGAGAAGCGGGAGTGGGTAGGTTGGTGAGCAATGGGAAGGATGAGACAGGAGCAGGAAAGGGGATAACATTTTAAATGTAAATAAATAAAATATCTAAGAAGAAGAAAAGAAAGAAAGAAAGAAAGAAAGAAAGAAAGAAAGAAAGAAAGAAAGAAAGAAAGAAAGAGAGGGGGAAGGAAGGAAGGAAGGAAGGAAGGAAGGAAGGAAGGAAGGAAGGAAGGAGAGGGAGGGAGGGAGGGAGGGAGGGAGGGAGGGAGGGAGGAAGGAAGGAAGGAAGGAGAGGGAGGGAGGGAGGGAGGGAGGGAGGGAGGGAGGAAGGAAGGAAGGAAGGAAGGAAGGAAGGAAGGAAGGAAGGAAGGAAGAAGGAGAGGGAGGGAGGAAGGAAGAGGACGTCAGACCCTTCAGCCCTCAGAAGTTGGAGAAGCAGGGAAGATGGTCTCCAAGACAGAATAGGAAAGTCTGCAGAGCCCAAGTGTGGATGCAGATAGAGATTCTGTGATAGCCTTGAAGAAAGATAATAATCGATTGAAGATAGATTATCTTCAGGGTTCCTCTCCCTTAGCCCTCACTCCTAAGACCTCCTGTGTATCACTGAATTCAGGCTCAGGAAAGCAGGTACTTTTTATAAGACATAAAGATACACTCTTAGAAGGGAGACTCAGGGAAGAGGGAGATTCTGCGTTCCATTTACTGCCTGTACATCTTAGCACATACAAGGTACTCATAAAAATATTTATGAAGTAAGTGAACAACTTCAGCCAGAGCCTGCTCTTTTATTTGTTTTTTTGATGTGGCTTGGCATAACCCGTAGATGGGTTATGCAGGACCTTAGGAAAGACGTATCTGTAAATCATATCTGTACTGAGCCAATGTTAACCCCCACAGCATGTTCTAACAATCATGTCTGGAATTCAGTGTCTTCACTCCCCCAAAGCAAGGCCATCACCCCAACATAGAAAGGAAGATGGTAATCATGGCTCTGAAAGCCAGCTTTATAAAACGCTTGCCCTGTCCTGGGCTTTTGAACTTTTGGTGCTATTGACATTGAAACCTAATTGTATTGACCTTGGTATCCAAGGTAAACAAGCTGTGTGGAGGAAATGTTTGGACCCGAAGATTCCTGTTTGTTTCCAGTCTGTCCTAATGGCCGGAATCCTGAATGGCTCCATTCTCTGCCTTTTACAGTGCTCTTCACATGCAGTAAAATGAAGAGTCCCAAACTACTGGTCCTTTTCACACTCACGTTCAGACATACTCCCTCGTCCCATGATATTGCACTGACAAAGAAACACCAGGAGCTGGACCTCTCCAGGGGCCCCAAGATACTGAGACAGCTAATGGGAAATGGAAGGAGAAAGAGTGTGACAGTCAGGAGCTGCTGATCTATTGTGAAGCTTCTGTGTATATATTTTAAAATTCTTTTAGTGCGCGTGCGCACACATGCGCACGCATGTGTACATGTGAGTACACTCAGAGGCCAGAGGTTAATGTCAGGTGCCTTCCTCAGTCGCTCTCAACATTTTTTGGAGACAAGTTCTCTCACTGAGCTTGTATCTCAGCGACTAGCTAGGCTGGCTAACCAATGAGCATCGATAGCTAGGCTGGCTAACCAATGAGCATCGATAGCTAGGCTGGCTAATCGATGAGCATTGAGGATTCACCTAATCACCTTCCTCACCCCTGCAGGTGGGGTTACAGTCTTAAACCGTTGGGTCTGGCTTCTTATGGGGATTCTGGGGATTCAAACCAAGTTCCTCCGGTGGGGCCAGCACTTCATCAGCTGACCCATCTTCCCAAAGCCTGTGGGTCTAGGCTTGGGTTTTGTTGCTCTCTTACCCTCCCCACCTCCACCCCGTGTGTGTGTGTGTGTGTGTGTGTGTGTGTGTGTGTGTGTATTTTGCTGGGGCCTAGAGATTAAACTTGGGACCTTGTGTAAGACCTTACAAATCTGAACACCGATAACATATCTGGAGCAAAGTTACGACTTTCAAATAAAAAAAGGGCCTCATTGAATCCTTTCAACAGTCCTAAGGCAAAGGCTTCACTTTCAACTTGAGAAAACTGGGGCCCAGAAATAGTCCAAGGGCACGTAGCTAAAGTGGAAACCAGAATACGCCTTTGTGACAAAGCCTTAGCTAGGTCATGCTGTCTCTCCAGGCCTTCCCGTCCCCTGGCATCATAGCATTCCTTCCCCTAATCAGGGGGTGATTTCTTAATTAAACAGTCAGGTCTTGGGCCTGGAGAGAAGAGACAACGAATGGTTAGATGAAGCGCCTCCTCTTAGAGGTTTCATCTGGGAAAACAAGGATGGCAAGGCTGGAGCTGGAGCAAAGTGGAGTTTTGAGATGGGAGAAGTAGCTCAACCCTCTCTAAAGGGCTCCAGGGACCAGAGCAAGGTTCAGAAGGAGGTAGGGAGCGGCTAGGACTGTGTGTTGGAAATAACATGCCAAAAGAGGCATGCCAGGCCTCCTGGTGTCTTAAGCAAGACACACACTGCTGGGCTGAGGAAGTTGTCTAGCCCACAATTGGCATTGTCGGAAGGGGCCTGCCTGGCAAACCTTGGCCTCCTCATAACCCAGTCTGGAAAGCTGGCCTCTGTTGAATTTGGCTGGGAGCCCTTGATGATCTCAGCAGCAGAGAATGCCAAGTGTCACTGCTTTCCGATGCAAGAGACTCTGCTCAATCAGGACCACAGCTGGACCATCGTATGGGGCCTTGGGAATGTATCCAGGGCTGACTGTGTTTTCTGACACATGTGGTAAAAGATGAGCTGAAGTCAGGCTCATCCTTGGCACAAAGAGCCTTAAAACTCTGAGCATGGTCCCTGGGAACCTTGCTAGTCTACATGGGATCTGGGTTCCAACCCTGTGAGCATCTCCTGCTATTCATTGGGAAATGAAACTACCAGGGCTGAGGAGATGGCTCAGTGGTTTAAAGAACTGACCATATAAGCTGATGACCCAATTCTGATTCTCAGAACCCATAGAAAGACAGGCATTGTTTCATGCACCTAAAATCCCAGCACCCCAATGGCCAGGATCATATTATATCATATCATATCATATCATATCATATCATATCATATCATATCATATCATATCATATCATATTTATTATATGAAGAGAAGATAGGAGAAGCCACAGAAGCTTTCAAGCCAGCTACTCCAATGCACACAGTGGAGAAAAAAAAAGACTGTTTCAAATATGTGCAAGGTGAGGTTTAGCACCCGAGGTTGTCCTCTGACCCTACATGCATACACCATCACACATGTGAGCACACACACATTCAGACACAAACACATACCACACCCCCCAAAACATCCCCCCCCACACACACACCACAACACACACAAAGAGATTCATTTTTAAAAAGGAAAGAAAGGAAGGTAGAAGAAAAGAAAGAAAGAAAGTACAGGCTCTGGGCTCTACTCAGTCCCACTGAATCCAAATGTGTGTTCCCAAACTCGCCATGTAAGGAGTTTGAGACATCCTGTCCTTGACCATGCCCTGATAAGATGAGTCAGATGTTGTGAAACTGTACTTCTCCAATCTGTATGCTTTCTGAGACACCCCCACCCCAGGTGGCTCAGATACACAGGGGAGTTTGGTCCTCAGCACTAGAAACCTTAGAGACATCCTAAGATCAGCCATGCTGCATATAGGCAATGTCCTGTGCATGCCTCCCACAGGCAGCAGTGTCACAGTAATTCCCTTTGAGATGCTGTGGAAAGCATCATCAGACAATTTGTAACATGTCTTGTCTCTGCAAAGGCTTTGAGGCTGTCTATAAGCATAATGGATGGCCTCTTGGGGAGAAGAATAAAGGTATCTTGGGCAACTCCAGAGTTCCATTGCCCACGAATTCATGCTGATGGGTTACCTTTGTGATTCCTTAAAAAAAAAAAAAAAAAAAAAAAAAAGATGGGTCATGTGGGCTGGAGAGATAGCTTAGTGATTACAACTATATTCTGCTCTTGCAGAGGATTTCTGTTCCCAGTATCCATGTTGGATGCTAACTCCAGCTCTAGGGGATCTAACAGTTCTAGCCTCAAGAAACGCCTGCACTCATGTACACACCCCCACATACAGAAGCCCATGTAGACACATCATTTAAAAGAAAAAACTCAAGTTAGTTTGGTTTTTTTTTTGTTGTTGTTGTTGTTGTTCTGTTTATTTATGGATGAAAAAGTATACTTAGCCTGAAAGTAAATGGCTTAGGGTTTCTAGCTGTGATAAAACACCAGGATCAAAAGCAACTTTGGGAAGAAAGGTTTTGTTCATTGTATGTTTAGAGGTGACAGTCCATCACTAAAGGAGGTGACACAGTGACTCATCCTGGACAGGAATCTGGAGTCAGAAGCTGGTGCAGAGCCCATGGAGGAGCACTGCCTACTGACATGCTCCTCTTGGCTTACACAACCTGCTTTATTGTAGCACCCCAAAATACCTGCCCATAAGTGGCACTGCCTACAATGAGCTGGACCCACTCACATCCATCATAAAGCAAGCAAAAGTCTCGCAGGCTTGGCCACAGGCAAATCCAGTGAGGGCACTTTCTCAGTTGAGGTTCCCTCTTCCCAAATCACTATAATCTGTGTCAAGTTGATGTAAAACTAGACATCACACTAAATCACTAGTGACTCCAGAGTCTGGTTGTGTGTGTGTGTGTGTGTGTTCATTTAAATACATGTATGCACAGTAGATATGTGTATATGTGTATGTGTATGCATGAACACATATGCCTGTGGAGGCCAAGGATCCACATCAAGTGTCTTTCTCAATTGTTCCCCACCCTAGTTTTTGAGGCAGGGACTCTCATTAAACATGAAGTTGGCTGATTTGGCTAGACTTATGGCTGGTAAGTGTACAGATTCTCCTACTTGCTCCTCCTCAACTCTGAGATCTCAGGTAACCACCACCATACTTCACTTTCTTATGTGGGTTCTGGAGATCTGAGCTCAAGTCTTCATGTTCACTTGTCAACACACGCTTTACAAGCTGAGCCGTTTCTCCATTCCCGAGTCTGCTTCTCTTGATGACAGTTTCTCAGCCAGAAGAAAATCCTGAAGGCTGCCTCCTTCCCTCTTCACCACCTGTCACACCTCATCTGTGCACTTGCAAGGTTCCCCAGCTGATCTGTGCTGCTATGCCTGCCCTCTGCTCTCCAGTCCCTGAAGCAACTAGGAGGTCACTGAAGAACAGAAATCAAAGATGCTTGAAATCCAGCCAAAAGCCAAGACCAGCCTGGTCCCCAGCTTTTCTAGGCTGCTATAACAAATGACTGTAAACACAGGTGGATCAAAACAGTAAAAATGTATTATCTCCCAGGTCTAGAAGCTGGAAAAAAATCCAAGTCCCACCAGGCTAAAATGTCCTTCTGGATGATATAGAGTCTGTTGAGGACCAGGTCCGGCTTCTAGAAGCTACCATTATTTATTGGCTTGCTTGTGGCTACATCACTATCTCCATAGTTGCATGGCCTTTCCTTCTGTTCTCTGTCACATCTTTCTCTCTCTCCTTCTGATGACCATGTGTACACATGAGTCTATTTAGGGCCCACTTACTTAAGCATCCTGATTCCAAACCCTGACTTTGTCTTGTCTTCTAATATTTATGGTTCCATGGATAGGATGTGGGATTTGGGGAAGGGGCATTTCTCCATCTACTGCAAGGTTATTCCAGTTCACTTTAACAAAACCTAAACTCTTTATTTACAGTAGTCACTAAGGTGATATGACCCCTGCCCACCTCTGAACTCATCTTATTCCACCTTCTTCTTTTCTTATCCCATTTCTCTAATCTGCTTTCAGATCTTCAAACCAGTATGTGCCTAGAGGTTCTTTGCTAGGGATATTACTGCTTTAGGCATAATTTTCTGAAAGAAGACATGAATTAATGAATGAAAATGAATGAATGCATGAAGGAATGAATGCTGTACTCCCCAACATATCAAAAATAGAAATGGTACTTTGCTCAGTCTGAATAAAGGCATTTCCACCTAATTCTTTCAGTCATCAAACATTCTAAGCACCCATCAGTATTAGCTATCTGCAGGCTGGCTAGACTGGAGTCACCCTCTGTCACTGTAACAAAGCATGAACTAAGGACTGTCAGAACTGATGTCCAGAACCACACTCATCTCTTTGTTCTTTCAGAAGAAAAGGCCAAAGTATAGACTCTTCTCTTCATAGGCCTCATCCTACCTTGCAGACAAGATGCCTGGCTATAGCCTTGAATTTCTTCCTGGTTTTGAGAGCAGGACTACAATCAATGAAATCCAAATAAGCTACCAAGATAAAAGCATAAACAGAAATGGTAGATTTTGTTTTTGTTTTTGTTACTAAAATAAGAATTCTAACATGTCTAGATGTATAAATTAGTAGCACTTATTAGACTATAAATAGATAGAGAGAGAGCAACTCATCTCTCTCTCTGGTTTGTCTGGAACTTTCTCTGTCAGCATTTTAGATCCTGTATCCCAGGGGAAACCCCCTTAGTCCCAAATAAGCCAGGACAGCTGGTTACATAGTGGTAGCTTACAGGCCTATCCCTACCATTTGAGGGTCAAAGCAAGAGGATAGAAGCTGGGGTTCACATAATGTATGTCTAAATATATGCAAGTTATAAACCAAGCTAACATACTGTGGAATAAAAATATGCTTTCTCTTCCTACAAATGGTCTCAAAACAACATGGAAGGTCAGGTTTGGACTTCAGTTTCATAAGTGTCTACCTAGTTCCTGCTTTTCTTTCACTTTATCTTCACACTTTTATCTCTGTCCTATACCTTAAGGGATATTGCATAGATGAAAATATTCAAACTTTATCCACACACACAAGAATAGCCAGCTCTTGAATAGTCCTTGGTCCTAGGGTAAACTGTTATGGACCTATAAAATAGAATTGAAGCCATGCCTCCCAAGTCTCTTGGTCTTACTGGCAGGTACCTCTCCATGGAAGATCCACATAACAGAAACTCATGGGTGGTTTCTAACTCCCAAATGCACCATCTACTTCAGCAAAGCTTAAGCTCACAGTTATTCAACTAGTGAAATGAATCCTGCAGTAAACCTTTATAGTTCCCTCAGGCTACACCTAGAAAGAGCTTTCTAGAATATTTGAAGTTATGATAAGAGCTAAGAAAAAAAAGTAATGTAGCCAACGAGAAGGACTACTTGAGGATAATTCTCACTTCCCAGAAATTCGTAAAGAAAAGGACTCCATAAAGAGTCCATAAGTTTCTCCCATCTCTATTTTGAGTCCACACAAAGGCTAACATTCCTGTTTCATTTCGTGGAATTTACTTTGGTTGGTTATGGTCAACACTGACAGACAAAAGACCATGTGGTCAAAGGCTCTGGTTTGCACCTGCAGCCTTGCCTATATGAGTTAATAAAATTAAGGAAACAACCACATAGCTGATACAAGGTGGTAAAAAAGATGATGTCTTAGAATTTCTATGGCTGTGATAAAATATCATGACAAAAAGCAACTTGGGGAGGAAATAGTTTATTTGGTTTACACTTCCATACCCCAGTCCTTTATCAGAGGCAGTTGGGGCAGGGTCCTGGTGGCCAGAAATGAAGCAGAAGCCTTGGAGGAGTGCTTGTTTGCTGGCTTGCTCCCCCATGGTTAGCTCAGCCTGCATTTCTATACCACTGGGACTACCTGTGATAATGGGATGGATCCTCCTGCTTCAATCACTGAACAAGAAAATATCCCGGGTAAATAGGGAAGCTGACTACCTGGGCCTGACCTGGGGCACAACCCCCTTCGGCTCCACTCGAGCCCCAGGGTACCTTGCCAGCGGACTCGCCCAACACCCGGAAGGGCCCACACAGGATTCCCCACGGGATCCTAAGACCTCTGGTGAGTGGAACACAGCCCCTGCCCCAATCCAATCGCGCAGAACCTGATACTGCAGTAAATAGGGAAGCAGACTACCCAGGCCTGACCTGGGGCATAAGCCCCTTCTGCTCCACTTGAGCCCCGAGGTACCTTGCCAGCAGAGGCGCCGGACACCCGCAAGGGCCCACACAGGATTCCCCACGGGATCCTAAGACCTCTAGTGAGTGGAACACAACTCCTGCCAGGAGTCCGGTTCGAACACCAGATATCTGGGTACCCTCCCTGCAAGAAGAGAGCTTGCCTGCAGAGAATACTCTGCCCACTGAAACTAAGGAGAGAGCTACCCTCCCAGGTCTGCTTATAGAGGCTAACAGAGTCACCTGAAGAACAAGCTCTTAACAGAGACAACTATAACAGCTAGCTTCAGAGATTACCAGATGGCTAAAGGCAAACTTAAGAATCCTACTAACAGAAATCAAGACCAATCACCATCATCAGAACGCAGCACTCCCACCCCACCTAGTCCTGGGCACCCCAACACAACCGAAAATCTAGACCCAGATTTAAAAACATTTCAAAGGTGATGATAGAGGACATCAAGAAGGACTTTCATAAGTCACTTAAAGAATTACAGGAGAGCACTGCTAAAGAGTTACAGGCCCTTAAAGAAAAGCAGGAAAACACAACCAAACAGGTAGAAGTCCTTAAAGAAAAACAGGAAAACACATCCAAACAGGTGATGGAAATGAACAAAACCATACTAGAACTAAAAAGGGAAGTAGACACAATAAAGAAAACCCAAAGAGAGGCAACGCTAGAGATAGAAACCCTAGGAAAGAGATCTGGAACCATAGATGCGAGCATCAGAAACAAAATACAAGAAATGGAAAAGAGAATCTCAGGTGCAGAAGATTCCATAGAGAACATCGACACAACAGTCAAAGAAAATACAAAATGCAAAAGGATCCTAACTCAAAACATCCAGGAAATCCAGGACACAATGAGAAGACCAAACCTACGGATAATAGGAATTGATGAGAATGAAGATTTTCAACTTAAAGGGCCAGCTAATATCTTCAACAAAATAATTGAAGAAAACTTCCCAAACATAAAGAAAGAGATGCCCATGATCATAAAAGAAGCCTACAGAACTCCAAATAGACTGGACCGGAAAAGAAATTCACCCCGACACATAATAATCAGAACAACAAATGCACTAAATAAAGATAGAATATTAAAAGCAGTAAGGGAGAAAGGTCAAGTAAAGGAAGGCCTATCAGAATTACACCAGACTTTTCACCAGAGACTATGAAAGCCAGAAGAGCCTGGACAGATGTTATACATACACTAAGAGAACACAAATGTCAGCCCAGGCTAATATACCCGGCCAAACTCTCAATTACCATAGATGGAGAAACCAAAGTATTTCACGACAAAACCAAATTCACACAATATCTTTCCACGAATACAGCCCTTCAAAGGATAATAACAGAAAAGAAGCAATACAAGGACGGAAATCACGCCCTAGAACAAACAAGAAAGTAATCCCTCAACAAAACTAAAAGAAGACAGCCACAAGAACAGAATGCCAACTCTAACAACAAAAATAAAAGGAAGCAACAATTACTTTTCCTTAATATCTCTTAATATCAAGGGACTCAATTCCCCAATAAAAAGACATAGACTAACAGACTGGCTACACAAACAGGACCCAACATTCTGCTACTTACAGGAAACCCATCTCAGGGAAAAAGACAGACACTACCTCAGAGTGAAAGGCTGGAAAACAATCTTCCAAGCAAATGGTCTGAAGAAACAGGCTGGAGTAGCCATTCTAATATCGGATAAAATCGACTTCCAACCCAAAGTTATCAAAAAAGACAAGGAGGGACACTTCATACTCATCAAAGGTAAAATCCTCCAAGAGGAACTCTCAATTCTGAATATCTACGCTCCAAATGCAAGGGCAGCCACATTCATTAAAGACACTTTAGTAAAGCTCAAAGCACACATTGCACCTCACACAATAATAGTGAGAGACTTCAACACACCACTTTCATCAATGGACAGATTGTGGAAACAGAAACTAAACAGAGACACAGTGAAACTAACAGAAGTTATGAAACAAATGGACCTGACAGATATCTACAGAACATTTTATCCTAAAACAAAAGGATATAACTTCTTCTCAGCACCTCACGGGACCTTCTCCAAAATTGACCATATAATTGGTCACAAAACAGGCCTCAACAGATATAAAAATATTGAAATTGTCCCATGTATCCTATCAGACAACCATGCCCTAAGACTGATCTTCAATAACAACATAAATAATGGAAAGCCAACATTCACGTGGAAACTGAACAACACTCTTCTCAATGATACCTTGGTCAAGGAAGGAATAAAGAAAGAAATTAAAGACTTTTTAGAGTTTAATGAAAATGAAGCCACAACATACCCAAACCTTTGGGACACAATGAAAGCATTTCTAAGAGGGAAACTCATAGCTCTGAGTGCCTCCAAGAAGAAACGGGAGAGAGCACATACTAGCAGCTTGACAACACATCTAAAAGCTCTAGAAAAAAAGGAAGCAAATTCACCCAAGAGGAGTAGACGGCAGGAAATAATCAAACTCAGGGGTGAAATCAACCAAGTGGAAACAAGAAGAACTATTCAAAGAATTAACCAAACGAGGAGTTGGTTCTTTGAGAAAATCAACAAGATAGATAAACCCTAAGCTAGACTCACTAGAGGGCACAGGGACAAAATCCTAATTAACAAAATCAGAAATGAAAAGGGAGTCATAACAACAGATCCTGAAGAAATCCAAAACACCATCAGATCCTTCTACAAAAGGCTATACTCAACAAAACTGGAAAACCTGGACGAAATGGATAAATTTCTGGACAGATACCAGGTACCAAAGTTGAATCAGGATCAAGTTGACCATCTAAACAGTCCCATATCCCCTAAAGAAATAGAAGCTGTTCTGTTCAGGAATTTTTCCCCTGTGCCCAGATGTAGCTGTCTCTTGTGAGACTATGCCGGGGCCTAGCAAACACAGAAGTGGATGCTCACAGTCAGCTAATGGATGGATCACAAGGATATTCATGTGAATAGCATGGAACTGGGGACAAGGGGTTTAGATTTGGCCTCTGCAATTTGCTACCGCTGTGACCCTAGGTGAGTTTCACTGCTAATGTGATCTTGATTTCTTCCTAATCTAAATAAGGCTCCAAACAGCATGTATTACATAGAATTGGAGGGAAGGTGGGCACATAGGATAGATAAAGGACATAACCAGTGCCTGGGAAATCACATTTCAAATCCCACATCTTCATAGTAGCAGGCATGCAAGTATCTAGTGCCAGAGAGCTACACTGGCCGAGCAATTCTAAGCACCATAACGACAAGCTATAGCCATGGTGCTGTGAAGTAGATTCATTAGTTCTGAGGCTTGCTGTTAAAGAGAGACAGCTTCAGTGATGACTAAGATATTAGGTAAAGACACCCGGTAACAACACCCAGGAAAACAGCTCTATTGGTAAAGAACTTGCTTTGCAAACACAAAGGCTTAAATTTGATCTCCAGAACTCATACATCTCTAACCTCAGCTGGTGGAGATGGAGACAGGGGGCTTCCCAGGACTGCTGGCTATCAAGCCTCAAGCCACATGTTCCTGTGAGAAACCCTGTCTCAACAAAAGAAGACAACAGCTTCTGAAGAATGACATTCAAGATTGATCTCTAGCCTATACACCACATGAACTTAAGCACACACACACACACACACACACACACACACACACACACACAAAGAAATTCCACTGGAGTCAGAGTTGGTAGATGACTTATTTAATACCTATGAAACTACCAAGAAGAACCCATAAGGAGATACTCGAAGGCACTGACTAGTCACACCTGTTCTGGAATATGTGGCAGTGAATGAGCAGTACCCATGAGCACAGAAACATGTCAGACCCTGTGGGACACCCAAGAGATTCACAGTCACACTGATGCCACCTAAGCCATTTTGGCCATTCACTCGACTCTCAAATAACAGAAGGCAGGTTACTCACAGGCAAGCCCTGGTCACTGCTCAAGTTGTGCATGAGTCACTTCTAAATTAAATGTGAGCATCACCAAATTAGCTCAAAAATGACCTAACATCTGGACCAACAGTATCACTACTAAGTTGAAGGAAGGAAACAAGGAATCATGGGGAAAAAATAGAAGCCCACATTCTTTAAAACACATACACACACACACACACACACACACACACACACACACACACACACACAAACACACACACACAGAGTTTATTTTCTTTTGAAATACAGGACTATTTTTGTAAGAATGACTGACTCACTTTTGTCTTTTTTTATCATTGTAAAGGAAAGAGTGTGTGTAATAGATGGCTTTACTACCAAATGAAGATGTCCTGTGGCCATTACGTTCTCCGGTTTGGTTTTTATTATCTTAGCAACATCCGGAATGTGCACATGAGCCTGATTGATTCGTTTCTGCGTTGGATTGCTTAAGGCCTCTCCATGGCCACAAGGAACTTCCCGCAAAGCTTTCTCGTGCTTCCCGGGAGGCAGGGGCATGGCTCACCCCCAAATACTCTCTGGCCTGCTCACCCTGTGTTCCCGCACTTGCTCTCATGGGGTAAGAGCCTTACTATAGGGCCTTGAAAGTAAATGAAGAAGGTCTAAAGATGCTTCCTGCCCTGAGTTCTTGCCACCCATTTACCAAGCTTTGCCAGTTTGGGGGAGCAGGAGGACAAAGGGTGTAAAGTCAGACAGATGAGGGATTTTCTCCCAGATGACAGTCTGCCCGCTATCTCTGAGCTTCAGCTTCCTCATCTGTGAAATGGGGGGGACTGGGGAGGATTAAGTGTGACTATCTTTGTAGAGGGCTTGGCTCTGTGCCCAGACACCTGGCATAAACTACACAAATGTTCGCTCTTCTTCTTTGTAATGTACAAGTGCTCAGGGTTATTTATGTAGACACTCTAGAAGCTAAGCCCCTGGAATCTCAGCTTTGGGGTAATAGAAAAAATTTTAAAGCTCCAGCCAAAGTAAGGCAAGGCTCTTCCCATCTCTGTCACAGTACTCACCATTCCATTCATCACCTTTTGCCATTATTACTTGTTTACAGGGCCTGTCTTCCCCTAGAATAGCAGGTCCTGTGTGTGTCTTACTTCATTGCTGCCCGATCAACACGCAGCACAGTAAGGTGCACTGAAAAAAAGAAAAAAAAATGCAATAGTCATCTGTCCAGTGAATGAAAGACTGGACAGTAATAGAGCCATGGAATGACAGACTGAATGAAGCACGGAGCAAGGGTAGTATGGATGAATGAATGGTTGTTTCCGATGAAGGAAGTAATGAATGAATGAAATAAGAGAGTGAGGTTGGTCATGTGTTTGTCTAAGTAAGTCAAATGAAGGTATTTTGCATTCATGACACAAGATGAATCTAACTAAATAATAGATCTTAGCTTGGAAAGGGTGAGTTCTTCAGAGATAGATGACAGTTATTTTTGAATATCTTGAGGAGCTGGATTCAGTGCTAGGATAGGTGATAATGCCCTACTGGAAAGCGTGACTCACTTCATGCTCACGTGGTACACAAATTGCACGTCCTTCTTACCTTCCATCACAATCCAGGATCTATCTGGCAGCTTCTGGCTTTCGCACATCTATTTATGTCAGATGACATCACCACCAAGCCATGTGCCTAGGGTTGTGACAACAAGTGGGGACATCAACAAGAACCTCCTCCTAGGCCCCCCCCTAGACTTTTTACAACTCGATTTCCAATAACTAAGAATCTTTCCTGAAATCTCTTACCCACCCCTTCTTCTGAGTGAGCTCATCTGATCTTTCGAGAAGGCTGATCAACAAGGAAGCATCGCTGGACTTTGTCAGGGGGATTTGGTGTCTCCATAGCCTGTGCATCAGCCATGGACACACTCATCTTTCAGCTGCTCTGGAGTACTGCCCGTGGCTGTCTGGGCATTCCATTGCTTCCCCAGAGGTCTCTACAACACCCAGGGTTAGCCAAAGGAGGTCTGAATGATGACTTCAAATCGCAACCTGCCTTGAACTGATATATTTAAAGTGACCATTGAACTATCCAAATCTTCAAATGTCTGTGACTATAATAGGGTAGGGGAAATACTTAATGCCACTTTGCTATCACAAAGGAAGACAGACCCCACATCCATGTAGACTACAGGTCACTAAGAAGACTTTTCTAAGATAACAAAGCATTATGACTCCTCCCACCTGACAAACTAGCAAATCAGCTGTTACTTACCTTCCCCAGGCCAGGCATTAGAGCACATGCTTTCAATCACCTGCACATATGACCCTGAAGGCCAGTGACAGTAGCTTGTTATCACTGTCTCTATTTTATAGAGGTGAACTGAGTAGGTGCCAACCAGAGATTTGAAGAAAGTTTTTCTGGCTTATAATCAAGTGTTCTTACTATTCTGCACACTGTAGCATGGTCCACCAAGATAGGAGGAAAGGGTGACATCTCACAAGGTGGAATATATCATGGAACATACCTCAGAAAGAAAACCATCTCTTTATCTGGAGGAAAATGGTGAAGGAGATCTCTTGAAGATGCAATCACAGTTTTTATGCATGCACATGTGTGTACGTGTTCATGCATGTGTGCATATTTATGTGCATATGCATGTTGTTTGTCAGATGTCCTCCATCTTGTTTTTCTTTTTAAAACAGGGTCTCTTCCTGGCCAGGAACTCACAAAGTAGGCTAGGGTAGCTGACCAGTGAGCCTCAGGACCTATCTATCTCTGCCTTCCATCCCACCATCACTGAGATTATAAATAAGTCCCACCATCCCTGACTATTTTAACTGTGAACTCTAGGGATTGAACTCACATCCTTCTTTGCAAAGCAAGCACTTAGCCAAATGAGTTATCTCCCCATCCTTGATTGATCACTGTTTCCTAATAGTTCTACTGTCCCCATGTCCTAAAGGGCCTTTCATACACATCGTACAGGCAGGAAAGGGACAGATGATTGACAGTTTCAGCAGATGTCATCTCATGCTAAAATGGAAATATACATGTGAGAGACCCACACACCCAGAACCTGGGTTGTAAGAGGATAGGCTCTTCAACAGGGATGACACCAAGCAGAGAATGGCAGATGCTGTCAGGATGACAGACATACGAGACAGGATTCCTCAGAGATTCCTCCAACTGTTTCCTCTTTGAGCATTAAGCATCCAAGAATATATGACCTGCACTGTAATAAATAAGCAGCGGCCTCCACTCAGCCACTGCTCATTATACCTGTATGTACAGGAACAGCTTGGAGAACTCGTCCAAGGTGGCAGTGCTGTGTACTAGGGAGAAAAATAACAACACAGGCAACAGCTACTCTGAGCTATTTGCAATCAAGGAATAACTGGGTGGACATTAGAAGGGAAAGAATGTTTGTTTTTGTTTTTGTTTTTGTCTTTTTGGAAAAGACTATATTATTATGTCCCCGTATGCCAGCAGTGGAGAAGTACTTTATATGCCTGCCCTCACTTCAGTGGGCCTAATCTCTCCAGGACAGGATCCCAGTCTCACTTCACAGCTAGAAAAATCAGAATTAAGTGAAGAATGTCCACAATGGTATAACCTCAAAGCATAAAACTATAGATTCAGCCTCAGACATTCCTGACTGAAAATCCACGCTTTCCTCACCAGCATTTGTCAGACCCAGTGGAGGAGGCCTGAAGAGGATCCAGAGACAGCAGTCCTCAGCATAGACTGAGTCTCATGGTCAGAGAGGGTAAAACAAGTCTGAAGCATGGAGAATGCCATAAAAGACAAGGTTAAGAGGGGATGCTTGGGCAGGGAACCTAATCCCCAGGGAAAGTTAAGAAACAGGAAATGACTGGATTAGATGCTTTTCTTGCCACTGTATGACTTAGTTTGACTTCTGTGTATATGTGATAAAGCTCTGACCAGAAGCAACTCAAGGGAAGGAAGACATCATGTCATCTTATAACTTTCTGGTCCCAGGTCATCCTTGAAGTCAGGACAGGAATTCCAGGAAGGACTGCTTACTATCCCACCCTGTAGCCCCAACCATAGCATTGGGAGCATGAGGTGCCTGTTCACATCATGGCAAGTCAGGAAACAGAGAGCACGAGCTGGAAGCAGAGCTGGAAGCAGAGCTGGAAGCAGAGCTGGAAGCAGAGCTGGCCTGTCACCCACAAAAGTCCGCACTCAATAACCCACTTCTTCCAGCTAGACCCTGCATTCTCCCAAAACACCACCAATAGTGGTAGGGACCAGCTGTGTTGGTGAGGGACATCCAGGGTCAAGCCACAATGTAGATCATATCAGATATCCCTTCATTTACAACAGAGTCTAATTTGAGCCTTAAACCCAGCCATAGAAATGAATCCAAATCATAATGATGCCAGCTTATGGGTGAGACTTCTGATAGCCACAGAGCATGCACATGTTATTCTTGTGGCCAAAAAGACACATGGGCATTTTTATAAGCACCCCACAAAGAGATGTTACCAGCTAATAAACTTTCAGAGGACCCTGGAAAATTTAAATGCCAATACAGCAAACAGGGTAGAAAGTTAAGATGTGGAGAAAGTTATTAAAGACAGTGTCAGCGTACCAACTTTTATATTTTCCCTGCCTTTTCAGCTCTCCCTGGAATGAGGAGTGCTCTACTATTCACCTCTAACTCTCACTGATGAAAACTCTCCTGAGAAGCTGAGTAGACTAGATTTTTTCCCCATTACCTGTGTTCACGTTATTCTAAAATAGAAAGTATTCTAAACAGTTCGCCAGAGCTGATTAGACAGCTCAGTCCAGAAGTGCTTGCTGTGAAAACATGAGGCCCCCAGAGCAACCCCCAGAAGTTAAATTCAAAACAAAGGTGTGTGTTGCTCTGTATACATGTAACTCCAGCACTGCAGACAGGCTGAAAGACGGGCAGATAGCTGGGCCAATTAGCCAAGCCAAATTAGCAAGACTCAGTCCAGCAAGAGACCCTGCCTCAAAAAAAAAAAAAAAAAAAAAAAGACATCTGAGGTTGACTGCTGGTCTCCACATACATTTACACACATGTGCATGCCTATATACATGAACTCATACATGCACAATAATAAATAAATGCTACCTATAACTAGCACTTTGGGGGGCATATACACTCAGCCACAGGTGTTAAGATAGAATTATTTTCATTTCTAAGCACACACACACACACACACACACACACACACACACACACGTGTGTGTGTGTGTATGTATATGTATGTGTATGTGTATCTGTATGTGTATGTGTTATAGGGTCACCAGGGACATTGCTAATGCCTCAGTGGGAATTGCTGGCGTTTTTGCTGTAGTTTATAGTCTTAATCAGTATTGACATTGGAATATTAACACCATTGTAAGTTCAAATCACAGCTTTTCCATCAGCTGTATTACCATGGGAAAATTACTTAATGTCTTCAGGTATCCTAGTTAGCATTAACTTTCAATTTGGCACTCATAAGAATAGCCTGAAGTGAGTCTCCATAGAGTAATTGCCTTTACAGGTCTATAAACATGTCTATGAGGGACTGCCTTGACTATCTTAGTTGATGGCCAGTCTAATGTATGTTGTACCATTTCTTAGGCAGGTGGTGTGGACCTATATCAAACAGTGATCCAGAGAGCAATCCAGCAAGCAGTGTTCCTCTGTGGTTCTGCCTCCAGTTTCTACCTGGAATATCCCTCAAATCAACTGTGATCTGGAAGTATAATCCAAATAAACTCTTTCCTCCCCAGTTTGTTTTTGGTCAAAGTGTTTGATTATGGCAAAAGAAATCAAACTAGAATGTTAGAACTCAATGAAAGGAAAACAAGATCATGTTCCTCAGGGAGGTTCCATAAGAAAATTCCATGAAACAGTGTGGCTAGAAGCTGAACAAGTCATCTCAGCATCAACCCAGAAATGATACTTCATATGAACTAGCTTGAGTATGTCTTTCAAAGTTGAGATGTCCTCTCTTCACCAAGCCACTATAAATCTATGAGGCAACCCTTCTAAGCTAGTCTGCTTCTACTACTACCCCCCCCCAGCCCCAAGACTCACAATGATTCCTAGGGTAGGAATTTTGGATCCTCATCATTGCCTTTTAATCCTACTGAGTGTGCTTCTTCCTTAGTGAGTCATTACAACATCTCCCTCCCACTGGAGCACAGAGAACATGACCAGTATTTTCTACATAATGTTTGCAAACTGCTTGTCAACTAATCACCCAGTGATTCAAGCTCAGTCAGAGAGTCCAGAAAACTTCCCAGATAGCCCCAGTGTCTCATGCACAAACCTAATCCCCAAAGAATCAAGATGAGACTGATATTAGCAAACCCCTCCTCTGAGGAAGAGTTTGCACGTAGAGAGAGGAGCCATACTCTTTTAATCCATGTACTATGGTTTGACTACAACCTTTATGTTCTTATAGTGAAATGTAACCCCTGCCCCAAATCATATGTTTATGGTGTGTGTAGGTAGCACCTTTGAGGGGTAATTAGGATTAAATGAAGTTTGGAGAATGGGAACCCATGGTCGCCTTGTATAAGAAGAGGAAGAGAGGGCCAGTGAGATTGCTCAGGACATAAAGGCACTTGCTGTAATGTCAAGCCAGAAGATGTGACTCTGATTTCCAGTCTGCATAGAGTAGGAGAAAACCAAACCCTGCAAGCTATCTCCAGATCTCCACATATAGACTAAATAATTAAATATAACTCAAAAGAAAAAAGAGGAAGAAGAGGAGGAGAAGGAAGAAGAGGGGGTAATGGTAAAGGAAGTGACAGAGAGAAGTAAGGGAGAAAGAACTGAGGAAGAGGAGGAGAGAGAAAGAAGAGGAAGGGGATGGGTGGGGTTCAGAGAGGAGGGGACAGAGCAGGGCACAGAGCTGGGCTGTTTTCTGCTTCACTACATAATGCCTTCCATAGTGTTGTCATGTATCCAGAAGACACTATACTATGAGCCAAATATATGCCAGTCCCTGCCCCAGGATTTCCCAGCCTCTAGGACCATCAGCTGAAGTAAGTCCATTCTTTATAAATTACCTTGTTTCAGTATTTTGCTATAGCAACAACAAAAAGATGGACTGTGATGCCAAGCTCTTATCTAAGCCCCACATTCCCCCATCCACTCCTCAAAGCAGACAAAATTTATTGACAGCTATTTTAATAACATTTTCTCCTTACACTCCCTACCCTGAGTTTACACAGCAGTTCTCTGTAGGCATTCCTGAGCATACGAAGACCCATGGCCTAGGACAAAAATAGTTTTCAGCTGAGAGAAAACTATGAAGAATTAAGAAACTCCTAGCAAGCAAGAAGGCTTTGTACACCTGTAGCCTTATCACCCAGGAGATACCTGGTAGTATCCTGTGGTACCCTGGTGCCAGTTGCCGTGCCTCATGAACACTGTGGGTGATAACTTGCTACACTTCCCACTCTCTTCTCACTCCTTTAGTAAAACCCCTGAACTAGGATATGCTTTATTTATGAATTAGTTATCTTTTTGATGATTCTGGGCATGGAACACTGGACCTCCAGCATGCTAGGCAAATGCTCCAACATTTAGCCATATCATGAACCCAACTACATTATTTTTAAGAGAGGGAGAGTGAGGCACAAAGGACTTATATGTCTGAAGTCACTCTCCATAGTTGAATAATGTCACACTTGTTTTCCTTGTGACCTCAAAGCAGCCAGCAAGCCAACCTATAACGACCTCAGTTTCCACCTTACCTTCCCCTATCTCTAACTGGTTTTCATATTCTATTTGATCACCAGACCTCACATCCTGAAGTTGACTCATACAACAGAGAACACAAAGAATCTTAAAGAAATCAGTGGGAGTCTACCAATGAGCTATCCAAACCAATCAAGGAATACTGCTTTGTGTGGGTCTGAGTTACAGTTAGGAGTCCTGGTAGGGCTCGCTGAAGGGAGCCATTGAAGGAGTTTATGAGAACATTAAGGAATTGGGGATTCCTTAAAGAAGAGGAAAGCATTCAGATGAAGTGACCAAGGGACAGAGCTGTCACTGGTTCATAAAAACTGCTGTATGTGGGTATTCTGGCTTCATTTCTGTTGCTCTGTTCAAAACACCCTCTCCCAACCAAAGCAACTTGTTTATTTTAGCTAACAATTCCAGGTTAAGGTCTATGACTTCTGAAAAGTCAAGACTCTGGCAACTTGAAGTACCTAGTCAAGTCACATCACATCTACAGTCAAGAGCACAGGGGAAAAAATGCATGCATGCTTAGTACTCACTGCCTTTTATCCTTATGTAGCTCAGGATCTGCCTTTCAGGGGGCGATGTTGTCCACAGTGGACTTTATCTGCCCAATGAATTAACATAAATAAAAAATCCCCCCACAGACATGACCACAGGCCAACCTGGTCTAGACCATTCTTCACTGAGACTCTCCTTCTCAGGCTGAGAAGATAACTCAGCTGTTAATGGCTCAACAAACATCTCTTCCTAAATGATTCTGTGTGATGTCAAGATGACAAGTAAAGCTTGTTACCATCAGGGGGACAGGCTACATCAACCCCTGCCCATGGGGAGGATTAACATACCAACATCTAGTCTACCACTGCCTGGACCTAAGGGGAAGACAGTGAAGTCCATGTGAATGGAGTTTGAGGATCTGTTTCTGGGCACAGAGTTAAAGGAAGAAGGAAAGGTGTAACCAAAGCCATGTGGAAAATATCCACACCCAAGACTGGGAGTCCCATCTACCATTCTTCCCCAGCAAATCCTCACCCAGAAACCGGACAGCTCCTGAGTGGTCCCAGCATGAACTTTCATCCCCTTTAGCTGGGAGCCTTGAGCAGCTATGCCGGCATGGCTGAGCTCCAGAGTCTCATCTGGAAATTCAAAAGACAACCTTTGGTCCGTTCTAGGATTTCACTCACGAAACACTAAGGATACAAAGCAAGACAGGCATTTGTTCACTTTCACCCTGTTACCCAGGTTTACTATGAAAACAAGACAGAGCAGATAGATATACACACATGAATGTACACACACATGCATGAGTGAGCACACACACACATACCACATACTCATAGTTGTATGTGGTAGAGATTGGAGGTTGGAGAGTCATTAAACAACACATTTAGTTAAAATCTTCCAAGTTTCTAGCTAAAATTTTCTCCATGGGGCTAGCTGTGTGCTGGTTAATCTTAGTCATCAATTTGAATAGATTTAGAATCACCTAGGGGACACATGATTGGTGTGTCTTTGCGGGCATTTTCAGAGAGGATCAACTGAGGCAAGAAGAGCCACTTTGAATGTGGGTAACACCAATCCCTTGTAAGGGAGAAAGGAGAGAGCCAACTAGGCACCAAAATTCCCCCTTTTCTGCTTCTTGATGCATACAGATGTGTGCAAGCAGCCCATCCTCCTGCTGCAACAGATGAAAGCCAGTTGTTCTGCTGTGCTTTCCCCTCCCCCAACACACACTGTCTCTCTCTCTCTCTCTCTCTCTCCCTCTCTCTCTCTCTCTCTCTCTCTCTCTCTCTCTCTCTCTCTCTGTGTGTGTGTGTGTGTGTGTGTGTGTGTGTGTGTGTATGTGTGTGTGTAGTATGTGACAAAGGTCAAAGCTGTCACTGGTGAAGATGATAGCCTGCATCCATCAGACCTTTATGTCCTTTAGATTTCCTGCTCTAGAGTAAGCATATTTGTGAGTCTGTATCTGATGGCTTATTTTAGTATAAGGTTGAAACGCTGAGCCTCAAGCATGCTTGGCAAATGCAGGTGTGTGAGTCTTCCTGCAGGCACGTGCACAAGTGTGGGGAGACCAGAGGTGGGTGTCAGGTGTCTTTCTCAAACATTTGCCACTTTATTTTTTGAAATGGGGTCTCTGACTGACACTGGAGCTCAGAACTTAGCTAGATTGATTGACCAACAAGCTCTAGGGCTCTTTTTGTCTCTGCCTCCCTAGTATTGAGGTTATGGGCATACATTGCCTAGAATCTGAACTCAGGTTCTCATAGCAATGAGGTAGGTGGCCGAGACAGGGGAATTCCCCAAACACTTGCAGGCGAGCTGACATGCAAACAAAATACTCCATCTCAACCAAGTTTATGAACTGAATTCTCTTCCTAGCTCCTTAAATTGCTTTTTCCAAGGTATTTTGCCACTCCAATGAGAAAAGCAACTAATAAGAGTAATCTAAGAGCAAGTGACACTGTTAAAGATACTTGTGACTGGGAGTGTGGCTCGGTGGAAAGCACCTGCCTAGCATGTGAAAGCCCCTAGCACTGGAAAAAAAATCCATTGATAAATCAATCAATTAAAAGGAAGGGTACCCTATTTATTGACTTTCTGCTCAGGGAAGTTCTAGGAACTCAGAGAAATATCAGTTTCAAAAGGACAGAGCAAAATTGTTCGCCCTAAGAAGTAACAGTCAACTAAAGCTTTAATACACTTCAGTACTATGAAGCAACGCTGCTTGGAGCCTCTCTTCAGTGTTACAAGTAATCAGAAATCTAGCCCCTCAGTGTTCGTCTCACATCCAGATATCCCTTGGTTTCCAATGGGGTGGATCCCTGTGTCAGTTACCTCTCACTGATGTAACCAAATGTCTGACAAAAAAAAAAAGGTAAGAGAAGAAGTGTTCGTTCTGCTTTACCATTTGAGGGGTTACAGTACGTGATGCCAGGGAAGGCATGAGGACAGGAGTTTCAGGCATCTGCTCACATTGTATCTGTAGCCAGGAAGCAGTGAGCAGTGACTGGCAGTGCTTAGCTGACTGTCTCCTTTGTATACAGTCTGAGAGCCATGAGAGACCGCCATCTTCATTTAGGGTCTCTCCATTTCAGTTAACTTAATCTAGACAATCCCTCGGAGACATGTCTAGAGGCTTGTCTCTTATGTGATTCTGGATCCTACCAAATATACCATATCAACCATCTTAACCACAACATAAACTGAAGATATCTTAAGTCCAAAATGCATTGAATGTCCTAAGCAAACGTCCTAGTTTGACAACAGACACTTTAGAGTATCAGGTATTCGCTTACTCCTGAGGTTACGTGGCTGGCCAAGAGCTGTGGGTTCCTGACCAGCATCACCAGAAACAACTGAACCATAGGCTGAGACCCTTAGAAAAGATAAAAATTCAAAGATGTAAATCCAGACAATTACTTCCATATATCAAAAAGTTAAAACAAACCAGAGGCTTGGAAGATATCTCAGTGGGCAGTTCTTGCCACACAAGTGTGTGGATCTGACTTCAGACAGCCAGAGTCTATGAAAGAGTCAAGTGTGGTAGTATATGTCTGCAATCCCAATGCCCTGGAAGCTTTCAAGGCAGCTAATCTGGTTAATGCTGGAGCAAACAAGTAGTCCTGACTTAAACAAGTAGAAACTGAATTCTGATGCCTGAGATTGTCTTCTGATCTCCTCATGCTGTGCACCAACACACAGGAACACAGAGAGAGGAAGGGAGAGGGAGAGGCAGAGAGAGAGACAGGCAGAGACAGACAGACAGACAGACAGACAGACAGAAAGACAGTCACACGGGGAGGTGGGGTAAAATGAAAGCAAGTCCAAACCATTGTTACAATGGTTTTGGGATTCAGGCACATTTAACTTGTTAATTGGGTCCCTGGCTCAGAGCCTCACAAAAGTGAGTTCCAGCTGTCAGCCTGGCATGAGCCATCCTCTGAGACCTCCTCTGAGACAGGCTCTGGTCCTCTTCCAAGCTCATCTGCTGTTGGAAGAATTCATTTTCTTGCAGATGGAGAACTGACAGTGGCTGCAGTGGCTGACTCCTTAGATCTAGCAAGACAGAAAGAAGGCCCTCACTAATAGGCCTTCTTTTTGTAGGCACATACCAGGTCAAGGGCACATAGAAACATCTCCTCTCTATAGCTTATCCTAGACCTTACTTATATCTGTAAGATCCCTTCATCTTTGCCAGAAGACACAGCATATCACGGCATCATTCCCAACACCTTCACTGTCTTGTGTTTGTTAGAAGTAACTTACAGTTACTAGCATGGGGGTCATTTTAAAATTCTGCGTGCTGCAGAGGGAGCAAGAAAAATGTGGATGCATTTGCAACCAGAGGGGAACAACCATCATCATTCTCACTTTTCAGAGGCAATGAGACTCTCAGGTATTTTCTCTTCAGTCACCCATGGTAGAATCTCTCTATCTGTCTGTCTATGTATCGATCTATCAATCATCTATCTATCATCTATCTGTCTATCATCTATCTGTCTCTCATCTATCTATCATCTACTTATCTATCATTCATATATATGTGTGTGTGTGTGCGTGTATATATATACATATATACATATACATACATATATATACATATACATACACATACATACATACATATATATATATATATATATATATATATATATATCAGACCTACTTTTTAGGTATATATCCTGTGTTCTTTCTTTATGCTCCGTACTTTACCTGACTAAATGGGGAAAGGTTGATATTCTACCAGCAGCTAAATTACAAAGCTGACACTAACGACAAACTTATCAGTCACTTCGAGTAACTCACCGCAAATTTGAGTTATAAGGTGAGGGTCAGCAACACTGATGTTAGCAGAATTGGGCTCAGCATTCAAGCCTCTAGCTCCTGGCCCAGTGTGATTTCTAAACAGGCAGAGCCTCCTCATGTCTTTCCCCACCCCTGTCAAAAACTGTGAAGCAGAACACTGGTTGGATCCAACAATCATGGTTTTTTAATCCAGATGTTTTGGCCCTATAGGCAAAGGCTTTCTGAATCTGGGAACCTATCCAAAAATCTGGAGAAAATTAGATCTTTATTCTAAAATTAAAGTTCCTGTAAAAAAAAAAAAGCAGGAAAGAAATCAAAACATTTAAGTTGTGGACAAGTCACAAAATATATGGCACAAATGTGGGTTGAAAAGAACACAAATTAAGCTACAGTATGTCACTCATGCATATTTATAACAGCTAATTAAAATAGACTATGTGGTCTGTGGATTATTTATATCTACTAATCCTTAAGCGTTAGGTGCTTTTAATGAATACAGGATGTTCTTAAAAATCACAACCAAATAAAAGCCATTATTCATGTTCACACATGGAGACAACTTGGGCCAGGACTGCTCTAGCCTAACAATGAAAGCTCTTGTGAGCTGTGATCGTGGAGATGCACGAAAGTGTCTGGTGTGAAGCCAGGAAATCTGTGTTCAAATCTTGCTTCTGCTTCTCTGTGCCTTTGTAACTTTGGGAAAGTCACTTGTCCCTGTTAGACAAGAGTCACAGCAGATCATAAGAGACCAGTCGATAACTGACCTCACAATTCTGTCACTTCTCCAAGTGGTAATACAAGAATGTTAGCTATCAGCTGCATTCCTATTTGCTGGTCATGAACTTTTTTAGTTTGCAGAGAAATCTTGCTGTCTAATATGGAAGCCTCTAGCCACTTGAGGCCACTGAATATTTCCAGTGGGCCTAATCTTTAGAGAGATGTACTGAGAGAATAAGATTGTTCAAAGATGCAGTAAAAGAACAGAAAGGGTTGAAGAGTTGGCTCAGCAGTTAAGAGCACTGGATGCTCTTCCGGAGAACCCTGGTTCAATTTCCGGGACCCAAGAGGAGGCTCACAATTGTCCATATCTCATCTCAAAGGATTGGGTGCCTTCTTCTGACATCCAAGGGTACAAAGTATGCACATGGTGTACAGACCTGCACACTGTGCAGGCAAAACACTCGTGCACACACAATTATTTAACTAATTAGCTCTTTAAAAGACTAGGAAATGTCTTAGTGAGCCTTATATCAAGCACAGCTGGAAATGTCAATACTTTGCTGATATCGTGTTAAATAAAATTTATTATGAATATCTCATCTGTTTCCTTTAGCTTTCTGTAAATGTAGCTATCGGATGTTCTAAGTGTCCCATGTGGCATCCATTGTATTCCAGTTGGAAAGCAGGAGCATGGAATGTCTCAGTGTCCTCAGAGAGGAGTCTTAATTTCTTGGTGTTGTTTAAAGGACCCTGCCTGCCTGCCTTCCTTGCTTTCCTCTTGTTCCATCCAGCTGCTGCTGCTCTTCTTCCACACTGACCCTTCCATTCCTCACTCACGAAGCCCATGACCACCCAGGGGCCTTTGCTCTTATAGCCCTAGGCTCCCAGAGTAGTCTCCCTTTGTCAATTCTACTCATATTTAACTTATTCCTGTTTCATGTCTCAGCCAGCATGCTGCCACCTGTCGGGCTTTCTTGCACCACCACAACACAGTGGAACAATATCTGGTAGATTTCTCCTCTGTTTATTTTCCCCTAGACACCCTGAGAAATCTGTAATTTTCTTAACTAAAATCCTCCACCCATTGGACAGCAACCTGTGTGGACAAACCCCCTCCCAGTAGGACTGTTTGCTGCTAAGACTTCACCTCAGTACTGTACCCACACTAGTGGCCAATCCAGTGTTTGCTTCTTTAGTTGATTCATTCATGAATGATAAAAGGAATGTGAGATTCATTCAAAAATCTCAGATAAGATAAGGAGAGGGATGTCGATGGTATCCACAGCATTATCTTGAACCAAGTATTTGCTCTTTCCCTGACAATGGCTCATGAGCCTGTGATAATGACCAGGGCCATGGGAAGACCACGTGGGACAGGAGACACCACAAGATCTCCAATTTAGAATTGGGAATTGAAATTTCACTGCTGGCAATTTCTAGTTTTGTTATCCCAGATTAAGAAAGTCCTTGAGAGCTGGAGAGATGGCTCAGTGGTTAAGAACACTGGCTGCCCTTCCAGAGGTCCTGAGTTCAATTCCTAGCAGCTAAGTGGTAGCTCACAACCATCTGTAATAGGATCTGATGCCTTCTTCTGGTATGTCTGAAACAGCGACAGTGTACTCAAATACACTAATGTGTGTGATTGTGTGGTGTGTATGAAGGTGTGTGTGTGTGTGTGTGTGTGTGTGTGAATGCCCTTGAATTTTTATTTTCTCTGAGTGGCCAAGATCTAGTAAGCTAAGAGCTTTCTCAGGTAAAGAACCCTGATGTTATTTATTGGAGCAACAATCTTCAAGGAGAAGGATTTGTCTCTAATGTATGGAGTATCTCCAGCACTTAGGCCAGGGCTTGGTTAAGGCAGGTGCCTGAGACTCTCTTACGAATGAATGGACATTTCCAGCCCCTCAAAGCAATGAACCTTGAGAAAATCAGACCTTGCTACTGTTCCAACCCCCCCCCAAAAAAATGTCCAGAATTCTATTTTCTTCCCTAAAGAAATAGAGAGCTCATCCATTCCATTAAGGCATAAACCCATAAAGCCACACAAGCAAAAGAACCAAAGTTCAATTCACTGTACCCATGTAAGAAGCCAGGCATGGTAGCACACGTGCTTATAATCCCAGCCCTAGGAAGATAAAGACAGAGGATCTCTGGAGCTCACAGTCACCAGCCTAGCCCAACTGACAAGATCCAGGTTCAGTGAAAGACTCTATCCCCTCCAAAATGAGGTATGACACACTAGTTTGACCACTGACCCCCACATGTATATCCATCTAAGTACCCACATACACCATACATAGAGGAGGAAGAAGAGGAGAGAGAGGAAGAGGAAAAGGGGGGAGGAGGAGAAAGAGGAGGAGAATGAGAACAAGAAGATCAAGAAGTGGTATAGTGTTGGTGTTGGTGATGGTAGTGGTGGTGGTAGTGGTGGGTATCTCAAAGCTCTAGTGAAGCTGAGATACAGTGGCCGCATTCCCTCCTCGTAACTGAACAGACACAAGCTTTAATTTGGCAGCCATAAAAGTCCATGGCTATGGGGCTTCCTTTACTGCATAGGTCTGCAGAAGGATTTAAAGGATAGGAATTGGAATCTGGAGCTGGGATGGGGACAGGTTCTACAGGACAGCAGGGATCTCTTGTCTGCCCATGGTAAGCAATTCTCTAGATATTAGAAGACAGAGCACCCAAGACAGTAGCTTAGTGCTCTGTCCTGAGAAGGTGTGGCATCTGCATCCTTAAATGTTCCTGGAGCCAGAGGTAAAGATAAGGAGAAGAGAAAGGCTGAAACTACACAGTGTGAGGTTAATGCAACTACCAGGATGTCCAGAACAATGCTTTCTCAAGACAAGGAAAATGAAAAGTGGCTGGGACAGGAGTGGCCAGTGACATCACTGGGAAGGTCTCTGCCCAGGCTGAAAGGGATAAAGCCTGCCTTTGTTACACCTCCTGGCTTCTGTTCTCATTGCTCTGAAACATGAAAGCTTCTGGCATGATGTCTCTCTTTAGCGCTGTTGTCCTGAGGATCTGCTACTGAGAGAGCTGCTCATGGGAACACTTCCATCCAGGGCCACACTTCTGCTGAAATGTTAGTGAAGTTCTAAGATTTCACACACAACCCACCTTGGAAGTTAGAACAAAATGGACGAAGTGTGCCTGTTCTGTTGGTCTCGCCTGTCCTGATTGGTGTTAATAAAAAGTCAGAATCCGCCGGGTGTGGTGGTGCACACCTTTAATCCCAGCAATCAGGAGGCAGAGGCAGGCGGATTTTTGAGTTTGAGGCCAGCCTGGTCTACAAAGTGAGTTCCAGGACAGCCAGGCCTATACAGAGGAACCCTGTCTCGAAAAACCAAAAAAAAAAAAAAAAAAAAAAAAAAAAAAAAAAGTCAGAATCCCAGTAAGGGAGATCACTTGGTAAAATGCTAACCTAGCAAACATGAAGACCTAGACTCAGTCCCCCAAACCTATGTAAACCAAACCTGGTGAGGCATGAGATTATGGCATGCTCATAATCCCAGCACTGGGGAGACAAAGACAGGTGGATCTCTTGGAGCTCACTAGCCAGCTAGCCTAATCTACCAGACAGGGTCCAGGTCAGTGAGAGACCTTATCAATGGTGGCTGGGACTTACGATGGCCAATGATGTCCTCTGGCCTCTTCATACACACACACACACACACACACACACACACACACTCAGAACTAGATCTCCAGGTCTTTATTCGTCCATCCATCCAACCATTCATCTATCCAACTAATGTGCTCTGAGCTTCCCTTATATGCTTGATGGTTGTAGTCAAAGGTACAAAAACAAAAGTCAAAGTTAGCCAAACTAATTGTAGCAGACACCTATGAGAAAGAAATATAGGAAGGTCACCAATGGAAAACCTTCTCCAGGAGTCTGGAAAGGGAATCATGGTTTGGGGCAGAAGGGACTGGCGATGATTTGCGACTCCGGAAGAGCACGACAGGTTAAATACTCAGCAATAGGAAGTCTCTGATTAGAAGACTGAAGGATATACTTTAAGATCTATATTGGATCTCCTGCAGGCAATCTTTCACTTTCACCCACTGGAATCCCAGTTTCTGGCAGGAGATTTTGCCCATGTGGGTTGTAGAAAGGCCTCCTCACCTCATGACAGGTGAAGCAGGATTGTTCTGGATAAAAAGGTACCTGTTCTGTATTCTCTTGTGGCAGGGGAGTCGAAGTCGGGAAAGCAGTCTCCGAGAGCAACGTGAGCTCCGGAGCAAACAGCCTGGCCAACTTACAGAAACCATTGTTAGATGTTTCATGGATACTTCATTCCAAGGGTGAGAAACAGATAGATTTTGCTCATCCAGACTTGCAAGACTTAATTACTAATTTTCACAGTCTATCCTTTACAGTCTCGTGCTCCAACCCCTGGGGCCAGTTCCGATCTCACCGTTTTAGACTAAACAAGTCCTATCGAAGAGCACACCTTTGATCACCTGACTATCTCTCCTCGTTTTCTCAGTTGGAACCATAAAAATAATTTTGAAGCTATAATATGGGAACGGCTCCCTGGGTATGGATATTTGCTGCTGCCAAGCCTGATGACCAGAGTTTGATGCTGGGAGCCCACTTGGTGGAAGGAGAGAATTGATGTCCACAAGTTATTCTCTGACCTCCACACACATGCACTCTCTCTCTCTCTCTCTCTCTCTCTCTCTCTCTCTCTCTCTCTCACACACACACACACACACACACACACAGAGAGAGAGAGAGAGAGAGAGAGAGAGAGAGAGAGAAAGAATATTGTTTTCTTCCTCTGAGAAGTTTAAAAGTTATTTTTAAAAAAGATATTTTAAATTTTTAAAAAAATTTTTGTGGCTATTGTTTTTAACAAATGATAATGTACTAGAGTCTTTTCTCTCTGGTTACTAGAGACCTTAGCCAGGTTAGGGTCAGTTGAGGCTTCTGGAGACCACCTGCCCCCGCGCACCCCCCTGGGACAAGGGGGAAGAGGTGGGCAGAGAGCACTGCTCAGCATTTATTTTTGGACCCAGCTCTCTAAAAATACCTTGGCTCTCCTATTTGCTCTCTCTTTTGACCTGAATGGATCTGCCTGGGTCTCCTCTGCCCCTCCCTCTGCTCCTTGCCCTTTAAAGGAGAAGGGCGTGGGGAGGGATTCCTGCCGCCTAGGGGACAGCTGTGAGCCCGAGGTGGCAGGGCAGCCGGCTAAGCTGACGTCAGGGTAGAGTTTAGCCAAGTTCTCAGCCTCCCTGCAGAGGCCACCCTAAGGGAGGGATGCAGCTTTTTGCTCTGATTGGCTGGCCTGGAGTGGGTGTCCACGCGCATTGGCTGGTCACTTTTTAGAGGGAGTCCCGCTCTCCAATTAAAGCGGGCAGCGGCGCGGCTCTGAGCACAGAGCCGCCGGCTGCACACAGGCAAAGGAACCTGAACTTGGCCATTCAGCAGCGCTGTCCAGGCTGCGCGCTCCCTCTGGCCCCTGCCTGAGAAGCCAGGTGCTGTTTCTGCACCGCCAGGATGGCAAAAGTGGCTAAGGACCTCAACCCTGGAGTGCAAAAGGTGAGCGAGACCCCTCTGTATTCCTGTATCCTTCAGATCCCACTGCTCTCAGACGCACTGAGTACCTAGGGACACTTTAATGGTTGCATCAAATCCACAGAAAGCACAGAAAACAGAATAGGTGACAATACTTATTTGAGGTGACAGGTTGACCCCTCTCCAAATTGCCCTTAAAGCCATTGTTAAGAAAGTATTTGCACTGTGCCGTAGTTCTTTATTGATGCTGATTAAAGGTGAACTAAAGTTAAAATTTAGAGGGAGGGAATAGACGCTTATTTGTGGTCATGGGAAACGTCTTGGCTTTCCCTTGCCTGTACCCTCCAACCCCCTGATGTGCCTTTAGTGAAGGTTGGGGGACTGTGATGCAGCCCCTCCCCCTTCGCTAGCCTCCCAGAGTTGTGTGGTTTCCCCAGCACACAGAATAGTTTCTTTTGGTGCAGTTGGCAATAGCAGCCATTCTAGCTCAGGGGAACTAATTTCTGTCCCCAGAGTCTGCACGTTTCCCTTTCAAGAAGGGCTGGCCCAGAGCCCAGAAGGTCACGGGTAAATTGCTGCAGGCGGGGCCAGCAGCTGTGCCTACAGCTCTAAACTGGCTGCCTGCTTACCTGAGGTACACTGAAAGCAGAAGACTGGGCTATGAGAAGACGTAGGGGACAGGAAAGCAGCAATGGCTTCCCAGATGGGGAAATAAGAGGCATGGGTGAAAGAGAGGTGGCTTGCAGGGGACAGAGATGTTCAAACCCTGGCCCTTGGTCTGGCACATTTTAGCTGTACAACAGCGATAAACTCAAATCCTTAGCCGCTCTTTCCCTATCTAGAATGTAAGGAGGAGAGACAGCCAGTACTTTTAACAGCAATCTTGATAATGTAGGCTAACATGCCCAAGCAGTAATTATTAAGCTATTCTCTCAGAGTATTCAATCTTGCAGGGCAAAGTTCTCCTTTGCTGACATTTGGTGGGAGGTAGAAAAGCAAAGGAGAGAAAAAGAGACCGTAGAGCTCAGGGAGAATGGAGGTGGGAGAGGGGAAGCCCCAGACCTCCTGCCCTCCCACTCCTGAGCCTAGTGATTCCTTCTGCACATGGCATCCAATCAGACTTAGTCTGGGCATCTCCCTGATGCATTCACCAGACTATTTGCAGAATCAAGTGTCATCTCTCATCCAGAATTCACAGAGCACTGAGACCTGAGTGTGGGGGATACCTGCTAGTCTCTAATTATATATGGACTTCACTTTTCCTGCTCTCTTTCCCCATGTGTTTGAGGTCAATGATTTGCAAGTGTGTTGCTATAAGCCGGTTGACATCCTAGAATGTGAGATGAAGTCTATAAAGATCCCTCCCCTTCATCAAGAGCCCAGGCCACACTTAGAGAAAGCTTTGCTTTTATTGTCCCTTGCATAGGAGGGTGTGATTCTCTGGATTAGAGATGGAACATGTTCCTCTTCATGTCACCGTCTGTTGCCAACTTCCTTGGCTTGCGAAGGTTTTATTTTCCATTTAGATCCAATTACAGGCTTAGAGAAAGAATGAAGTGGGTAAAGATGAAAGGGTGGGTATCTTTTACCTCTTGGAATTTTAACCATTGGGGAAGATCAGCAAGGGGGTGGATTAACCAATGTCTTCACCCTAAAGAGTGGAGGGAAGAGAAGGGAACCCAAGAGGGCCTTGCGAAATGGCTCAGCGCTGACAAATACTGTGTCCTATCAAGATCCGAAAAGAGTTTATTGCATATTTACTTTAAAAATCAGCAGTCAGGGGTGGGTTATAACATTTGGCTTCAGAGAGCATAATTGCACTTAGACATTCTAAATCAGTTTCAGACTGCAAAAGACCTATTTACAAAATGTGAAAGGGCTTAACATGGATTTCATAGTGTCCCCATTGCCCTGTCCCCCACGAGTTGGGAGGGGTGGGAATCCCCAGCAGCTGGGAAGTCATAAAACGGTCTTCAAGAAAAAGTATAAAATCCCAAACTGGAGTGGCCTCGGAGATCATGTGACTGTCAGCCTCTCTCTGTGGGTTGCATGCTCTTGTCCACAGGGGCAGCGGGTGGGGAACAGTCCCAAGCCACTGACTGCTCTTGAGCCATCCCTGGCTTTTCTCTTGGGAAAGGAGATTGTTCTCCAGGACAGGCATGTCCCTGAGCATAGTGAAATTGCCAACGTTCTTTGGCAACAAAGAAGACCAAATGCCTGTAACTAGGTGGAACCAATCACCAGGACAAATTTGTCCTTCAGGTGATTATTAATTTTTTTTTTACTGCCACGGGCTTTGGCATCAGATCTGAGTTCAAATCCCAGCTCCACCACTTGCTATCCAGACACTAGGGCAAGGAAACTAACTTCTGTTTTGGTGTCCTGGAAGCTTCTGAAAACTGAAAGGCAATAGTGGCGTTAACTTCTCATGGTGTCTGGGGTACTCAGCAAGATGATGTATATTAAAAGCTCAGCATATGATCACTTGGTGAAAATCAGCCCTTAGTGGTACTAGGAAAGTGTTTTCCACATAATCCTAAGGGCTTGGGTTCAACCTTTAGCACCCACATAAAGAGCCGTGACACATATGTGCAATCTTGACCCTGAGACAGATCCCTAGGACTTATTCGACATCCAGTCTAACTTACTTGATGACTTCCAATGAGAGACCCTGTTTCAAAAACACAAAGTATATAGCCCTGGAGGAAAAATACCCAAGGTTGGCCTTAGGCTATCACAGGCACTTACACACACACACACACACACACACACACACACACACACACACACACACACAAGTGAACATGCATATATACTGCACACACATAACATACACACAGAGGCAAACATACACACCAAGGTACACAAAATCAGCCATTAGTATGCTTGGTGATTATATACAATTTGATGGTATATGGATACAGAAAATACACGCTTTAGTTTTACTGTCCCAAGTAAATAGAAACCAATTTGCATTCGGCTATGCCCAAGCTAGTTGTGCCCAGCACCCCTTAATAAGCGGAGGCAAAGAGCAATGGCGTTGCTTTCATTCTCACCCAACACATAGGAAGTATGTTTATGTAGAATCAGGTCTTTCCTTCTGAACTTGGATGGTCAGTCAGTAAGGAGTACACACACACACACACACACACCACACAAGGGAGAGAGAGAGAGAGAGAGTTGGGGGCATGGTGGAACTCTTTCTCACTTTTTACATGTGAAAACTGAGGCTTGAAAGAGTCAACTACTGACTAGAGTTTGCTGAAAAGATGTCTAGAAGCTAGTAGGCTCTTAGAGATCCCTGATGGTCAGAAGCTCCGGGTAGGGTCTTCAAATAGACTAGATCAGACAAAGAGACTTATGACATGCTCACTGCGCTGCAGTGCCAACCTCCTGGGTCCAGAGGGCTCTCGTTTTTTCCTCCTTAACACAACAGCCAAGGAACAGTAAGTGATAAGATATCCAAGTTCATATTCAGGTTCAATGAGCATCTTTCTCTACATATCTGCCCATTACATCCTTCCTAGCTAGCCTGTGCTCCAGGTTAGTCCTCTGCTCTGTCCAATGCCCTTCCTGTTTTCACCTCTAATTCCTGCTGTGTGCAAGCTTTCTCTCACATGGCTTCGGCAGGCTAGTCCAACATAAACATCACTCCTCAAGAATCGTCATTGGCTCCCTCAGCCTTAAAAACACACTAAGCTGACACTTGAAGACTTTAATAGCCAACACGTTGAAGGCATGCCCATAGGTGCAAAAAGCAACTTGTCCCCAAAAAGATCGGGAAGAGAGAACACACGCTGTGTCCATGTGTGTCACAGCACACGTGTAGAGGTGAGGGGACAAACCCGTGAGAGTCAGCTCTCCCTTCCACTGTGAGTTCAAAGGGTTAAACTCAGGTGGTGAGGCTGGCAAGGAAAAACGCTGGAGTTATCTCCCCAGCCCTATCTAAGTCTCTTTTAGAGAATTATTACTCTGCATGTGGCAGACACTCATCCTGGCATGCAGATATGTCTAAACAGGCTCAGTCAGGAGGTCACGGGTAAGCCACAACACAGTATGAGCCACCATCCACTGTAAGAGTAGAATCCCCTAGTCGCATGTACTTCAGGGGTGCTGAGACAGGGCCAGACAGGCTGAACTCAGCAAAGCAGAGAGCCAGACCACCCAGCTCCTTGGTATCTTTTTCATGTCTGTACTCTGGGCACTTTGGAGAGATGAGAGTGAGCCAACTTCATTCCAGAAGAGGCTTGAGACTGGCTTCCGAGGGAGGAGAATCTCCCTATCTTTCCTACTCACATATTCAAAATAGCCTGTGTAGAATGCAACATAGATTTTCCATGATTCATAGCAGACCTGAAGCACTCTTATCTCACCACCCCTTACCCAACAGCATTTAAACATTCACTTCTCTGGCAGGTGGTTGACTCACTGCAATGAGTAAAGGCATGAGGTGGGCTTAAGATGTACCTCAGTGCTGGGCGTGGTGGTGCACGCCTTTAATCCCAGCACTCGGGAGGCAGAGGCAGGCAGGTTTCTGAGTTCGAGACCACCCTGGTCTACAGAGTGAGTTCCAGGACAGCCAGGGCTATACAGAGAAACCCTGTCTTGAAAACAAACAAACAAACAAAAAAGATGTACCTCAGAGGTAACATGTTCACTTAGCACATTTGAGCCCCTGGGTGCTATTCCAAACACTACAAAATTAATTAATTAATTAGTTAATTAATTAATTAATAATAATCATTATGATTCTAGGCATTTATTTGCTGGAGGTCTATGCACAGGTCATTTTCCTAAGTGGTAGAAGATAGCTAAAATCCAGTTGCCTTTCCCCTCCATCCTGCTGCCCTTTCTTTTATGTCAGATCATCTTCCTAGCAAGGAATTGTGGAGAAATAGACCTAGCACTACATTCTCAGGGAAGCAGAATTATCCAGCAGCTTCTAGAACATCCCAGAGGAAGAGACAACTGTTGTTCTTCATTATTTTCCTTTAAAACTATTCAGCTTCTTCCACTGTATGTACAGGAAGAGGATTTGGTCAGCAGCTGCCACCGCCTTGACAGGTGTGGGGTCAAAAGCCACTTCTATGAGATTCCCTCCAGATCAGGGGGCTTCCTTGACTGCACTTGGGACATTTTTGGTGTCCTAAACATTCTTGGTGTCATGTATGTCAACAGCATAAGTTTATTGGAACTCAAGAAAATGTCATCTGTGGAATTTCTCTAAGAGCTAAAGATGAAGTAGGGGGCTCATGGGCACTAAGATTGTTTTTAATAGTTGACACATATTTGGTTTCTAAGCTCAGATACTTGAGGCAGACATTTGATGTTTTATTTTTATTACATTTATTACATTTATTTATTTGTTTGTTTGTTTGTTTAGTGTGTGTGTGTGGTGCATGTATATGTGTGCATGATATGGTACCTGTCAGAAGACAACTTTCAGGAGTTGCTTCTCTCTTTCCACTAAAGGTTTTGGGGGTCAAACTCGGGTCATTTGGCTTGATGGCAAGTGCCTTTACCTGCTGAGCCACTTTATCAGCCCAGATCCTGGCTTTTATAAAATCAAAAATGACGATGCAATCCCAAAGCTATATAAAGTTCTCACATCAATTTTGTACCTGGTGTCTACTTCTTTTACATGAGAAATGAACCTGTTCACTTTTAGGTCCTCTCACTAAAGGACTTTATTTGTTCTTATTATTATCAACTATTTGGGTCCTTCCTCCCAGCCTACTTATCTGTCCTCTTTAAGGGCAGAAACGTTTGGGAAAACACAAAAGGGGGAAAGGGTAAACACCCCTCCAGGATCCTCAGGATGCCTGACATGAGCTCTGACACATTACGATTTAGCCTTCAGAACCACCAAAAGAAGACAGCAGTGTTGCTCCACATATGAGTAAATTTAGACTCAGTTTAAATATTTGCCTAACCTGACAGGCTAAGAAGTCAAAACTAGATCTCTCAGGAAACACAGCCTAAGTTCATCTATTCAGAGCACAAGTCTGGAGGAGAAAGGGGATGGCTATCACCGTAAGTTTCATACATAAATTAAGTAAACTCACCAGGGACAACTGCTTAGCATTTGCCCAATGCCACCAAGCATTCTTTCCTCTTCAGATATATGTGAGTAGCACCAGAATTGTCGTCCACATCAAGTCAAGGATATTTCTGGGGATACAATAGAAACATTCTATATTCTTCCTGCTTTTCTAGAAGGCCGATGGTATCCTATGGGCAAGAATCCGATACAGAAACCATTCAAGGAACCACATTATTACCATATTATCCTGATTCTGAAAATAAATCCTACACATACTAGATCCACTATTCCAGGAAATGTTAGTGTGGGGCTAAGCTTCCCTGAGAAACATCCATCTCAACATCCTTGGTCAGCTTGACACATGATCTGCCCAGGAATATATGAATCAGAACAAGAAAACCACAGGCCAGGCTCCCACAGGACATGCTTTAAAAGGAAGTAATATTGCTCAAGGAGGGGAAATTAAAGGCCCTATTTGGCCATTCTCTATTTTGAAGGACAAAGACTATGGGTGTCCAGCCCCAGGTAGCTATTACAAATCCACATTATTTGTTCATGGATTAGACATTTTCTCTCCTATGATGTTTTAAAACATTATCTATGGAGATAAATGCAAATGAATCATTGTGCCAACAAGTTGAGTAGAGTTAAATGGTAATACTCTCCTGTAATCCTAGAACTGTCCTAGGCATAGACAAGAGGATCTCTGGGACTTAGTGACCATCCATCCAGCATAGAGAACTTGGTGAGCCCTTAATCTCAATAAGAGATCTTGTCTCATAAAGCAAGGCAGAGAATGGTTTAAGAAGACATTTGATATCTATTCCTCTTGCCTCTTTATATATGTGCACATACAAATACAAACACATGCACACATGGGGTGGGAAGAAATCCACATATTGCAAGCATAGTGATCTAGAGATAAGACCTAATTCTGTTATTTACCAGGTCCACAATTTTTGCCAAGTTACTCATCCTTGCTGGACCTCTGATCCCTCATTTTAGAACACAAGCTAATAGTAATTTTACCTGTAAATGATAGTTTAATGAGGTAAAGTAAGCAATAAACATGTCCCCCCTGCTGCTATTGGCATTCCTTCTCAGCAGCACAAAGCAAAAATCTCATAGGTCATTAAGCACTGGAATGTTGAAAGAGCAAGTTCAGTTTCCCTACATCACATGTGGCGGCTTCTAAGATATCAGATTGCAGGACCTTCTCTTTGTAGCTAAACTTGATCCAGCCATAAATATGTTCAAGCCACACCATATGCAAAATCATGGGGATAGCAGCAGTTCATCTTGGATCTCTCGTGGCCAGCCTTTCAAAAGCAGCCTTCACCTCGTCCAACCTCACCCTTGTAATCTTACCCAGGCACTTACCATTAGATACCTTGCTTATAAAGTGGAGTGAAATCCACTAGTTCCTTCCTGAACAAATATTTGTTTAACATTTATTAGGTTCCACCCACTATCTTGTCATACAATGAACACAAAACTTCTGAAACTCCTGCCTTGAAAAGTTGAATCTGGTGGAATTCATTCTTTATATGGTAAGAGAAAAGCCCAACAATGTCGGTGTTCCAGATTCGATCTGTTACTTGACCTCCCACCTAACACACACACACACACACACACACACACACACACACACACACACACACACTCACACTCTTTGCCTAGACATCCCATCTCCACAGACTGTATATCTTCAGAGAAACCCAGATATGCTTCCTCTCTGTGAAAGTAGAATATGTCATTCTCTGCCCTCCTTTTATTTCCTAAACAAGACTCTAAGAACCATGAGAAACAAAGTTAGAAAGTAGCTTCCAGATCCAACCAGTATCTAGTTTTAACATTAATGCTTGCAGGAGGGTAAACCAGTTGTCTGTGCTAAGTATGTATCTTCAGAGACTGCTGAACCCTGAACACTGGGTTGTATTTTTTCATTATGTTGATTTCAGGGACACCAAAGAGTAAAATAACAGGGAAAGGACTAAAGGCTGAGTAATGCCCTATAAGAAACTTGTCCTCAAGAAGACAGCATCTATTTGGGCCACATGACTAAGTGGTGTTTCTAGCTATTGATTCATGAGGCACAGTACCAAGGTGACTGGCTCCAGAAATATGCTGGCTACAGGAGGTGGAAGGAAAGAAGATCCCAGCTTTGTCCCTATCCTGGAGGACAGCCACACACCTCCCAATGCTCCTATGTTCTCTACTTCAGCTGGCTCTGTAGACATCAAGATTCCTACTTAAGAGGGCTTGACTTTAAAGAGAGCGACCACGGGTAGGAAATTGTGGAAAGGAGGGAATTTTGAAATCTTACTGGTAGATACAGGCAAAGGTACTTACCTTTTTCTTTGTTGAGGGGGGAAATCTCACTGTGTAGCTGAGGCTAGTCTTGACTCATGATTTTTCCTGACTCAGCCTTTCAAGTTCCTCCAAGTTCCAGGATTTTGAGTGTGTGCCACTATGCTGGGCCAAAGCATGTACATTTTACTTTTATATTTTTCAGTTCTGAGGATAAGATCCAGGGCCCTGAACTTTCTGTACAAGCCTTCTACCACTGAACTATTTCCCTCAGTCCTTAGCGAGTGTGGCTTTTATTTTATCAACAAGTTGAGTAGAGTTAAATGGTAGTACTCTCCTGTAATCCTAGAACCGTCCTAGGCATAAGATACAACTATGAGAGATACATCACTACAACTGGGTTACCAGGCAACTTAGTGAGCAAAACTATTGTATCTTCATATCTCTAAACTCTCATTAAAATGTAGGACGTCCTTCTATTAGGAACGGAGGCAAAGGCCCTGGAAGCTTATGAGCCCCAAGCCTTAAATTCCAATGGATATCAGTAATTATTTAGCTCTGTGGAATTTGGACATGCCATTTATATTCACCCTTGCTCTGAAAACGTAGTGATGATAGACACCGTTATTTATTTGTAATTAGATTTTAAGAGTTTCTCATACTACTAAACCATATCTCTGAATTTATGTGTTTTTATCATTTCAACAATGGTTTCCTTTGGGATTTTAATTTAGGCATTTAAAACATTATTCTAAGATGCTTTCCTATCAGACATCCAGGAGGTCCCTTCCCGTCATGAATAAAGCTTTTGACAGTATAACACACATATACTATATGCATATGCACAGCGACACACACATGTATAAGCATATATTCACATATATAGGGTGATGGATATTTGAGATTGCTAGAGCAGACAAACTAGACTCAAATTGAGCCCCACTACTCATTTTCTATTATCTTGAGTTGTTTTTTAAAGGGGCCTCAGTTTCTTCATCAGCAAGTGCACCTAAAACTCTTATTAGAAAAATCTATTGAACCATTAGCATAACTCTTAGCTTATAAGTATTGTGTTCAATGTAGCTAGGATCACCATTAGAAGAATTGCAAAAATGAAGTTCTAAATAGACAACAAAATATTATGTCAGTGAAACTCTCTTAGCCATGTTTGATATGGCTGAAAAAAGAAGGCTAAATTCTCATACTTGGCCAGCAGTGTCTTGACTGGAGGTTCAAAAGTGATGCTGGGGAAGATCAGGAAAGGAAGTACTTAATCTTACTCAGGGAGGTTAGAGAAGCCTCTCCAAGAAGGCAACATGAGTTGTGTGTTGAAAGATGAGAATGGACAAGGACCAGGTCACAGTCCCACTTTGTGCCTTCTATATCGGACACTCGTATTCCCCATCACACTTGCCGTTTATCTTAGGGATATCAGCTGTCTCGCACTATAGAGAAAGCATGCCAGTGTAGCCCTGCATTCCAGCTGTTATCCAAAAGCTTGCTCCTTTTCCTCAGTGAAGATCTGCTGGGCTGGTGGGATATTTTGGAAGGGTCACAATGGCCATGGATCAACTGTCTTGATGCACCATGCAGATGACATCAGCCTTCTAGGAGGCAGAACCTTGGTCCTTGAGACTCAGCATCTTCCTTCAGAGTGATTTCTTCCACACAGTTCCTCCTTCAGATTTCCGACTGGCTCTGAAAACCTGGGTTCTTTCTTAAAGCATTTTGAGGGCAGGTGGTATAACCAAATGAAATTTACAAGGTTTGAATATAAAAAAAAAAGTCACTAGGTAGATTGTTCTTGATTTTTGTTAGTTACGTGCAGTGGTGTGTGATTATAAGACCTGGGGGAAAACCTTCAAATGATTTGCTGCCAAGTTTTGTGGAAAATGAAAACACTGTCATCATAGCTATATTTGCAAGGACTTGAAGAAGGGGGAAGATTTAATGGAGAAACTCATCTGTCCTCCCACACAGCCAGCAGGCCCCAACAGCCCAGGAGAGAAACACAGCTAGCTCCAGAATAAGATCTGTAGCTAATTAGGCTTTCATAACTGCCTCCACGTTTCCACCTTTCCTAGGGCCCACAGTTAGGACCATCACAGGGGGAAAAAAATCACTGTACTCTTATTTGAATAGTGCTTGTGCTCTGCACTTAAACAATTAAAATGAATTTTTGAAGGGTAGGAAAGTCCTTAGAGAGTCTCAGCTTTCTTGTTGAATGGACAAGGCCACAGACCCAAGCAAGGCCGAGCAAGTCATTTACTTGTTCAAGATCCCAAAGCTAGTTGGTAGACATGCTAATAGATCAGGAATGTAGCCCAGCGAGAGACTATTTATCTGGCATGGACAAGGCCCTGAGTTCATCCCTAGCACTGAGACAGGGAGGAGGAAGAGGACACAGAGAAATCGGTACCATAGCATTTAGGCATGTGGCTCCGTTGGCCATCTGCTTACTTTGCATGAGTAAAGCCCTGGGTTCCATCCCTAGCACTGCATAAACCAGGGGTGTGGCTCCTGTGGTAGAGATAGAAGTTCAACTAAATAGCAAGTTTGAGGTCCAGCTGGGCTACATGAAACCCTGCCTCAAAGACAAAGTAAAACACTATTTTTTTCCTAACCTCCATGGCCAGAACCTTCAATGCAGAATGAAGTGGGCAGTGATGAGAATATTTTTTCCTCTTGAATAAATCTGGTTTTGTGTTTGTTTGTTTGTTTGTTTGTTTGTTAGCATCTCTAATCCTTCAATAGTTCTTCCTTCTCTTGAGCTAGAATCTCTTTCTCTGCAGCTTTTCCACAGTAGCTCTCTTTGCTTCCATGGTCAGCTCAAAACTGAATAGGCAGCTGTTTCCTAAAAGTCCATTTCCAGTTCTACTGCCAAGTCTTCCACAATGGTAAGGTGAAAAGATGAGGCTTCCATTTCCAGGATCACTTCCCAGTTCTCGGAGCCCTAGCATAAGTCCTCAGCTGAGGGAGATGGGCCCCAGACTTCCTTTAAGCTTGGTCCAGAGACCACTTTTGTGAGTCGTGTCATTTCTCTGTGTGGGAAGGATATTCTTTCCATCTATCATCACGTGCTGATATACCATCTACAATCCTGTTCCTGGAAAAAGCTAGACAGAGGACCATAAGTGCTAGTGACTTACTAAGAGAAAACCTCCCACACTCTTGGGTAATACTTAAGAAAACTCAGCACTGCTGTTCCCAGTTTAACAAAAAGGTGGGGAAGCTAGGAACACAAAACCTGAGAAGACTGAGGGGTTGGTGTGTGTGTGTGCGCGCGCGCACGTGTGTGTGTGTGTGTGTGTGTGTGTGTGTGTGTATGTGTGTGTGTGTGTGTGTGTGTGTGTGTGTGTGTGTGTGTGTGTGTGTACATGTGTATGCACACATAGGGCCGTGAGCACTCTCTCCACTTCCCCAGTGCTGAGAAGCACATACCGCCAAGCCCAGCTTTTTTATGTGCGTACTAGGAATCAAATCTTCATGCTTTCACAGTAAACATCATCCCAACTAAGCCATTTCCCAAGTCCCTGGTCAACATATTTCTTAATTGCAGAGTGGTCATGGTTTATTGCCATCTGAAATGCTTAGAACAGTGACATCGTGATCCAGATAGTGCCTCTGTGACTTCTCATCTGGAGGGAGTATGTATAAATAAATGAGAGAGCTGTCTGTCAAGATTACCTTGCTCTCACTAAAAGACACCACCAAGAGGTGAGAGATAGTCTACAAAGAGAAAGCTTTCCAAGTGTTCTACACATAGATGCTTTTGACAAAACGTTGTATCCAGAATATATAGATTTCTTCCACAAACTGATTCCTAGTGGCCAACTTTAAAAAAGAGTTTTACTTAAGCATGTTTATGGGTAGCTGCGCATCAGTGTTGTGCCATACACATGCAGATGCTTGCAAAGACCAGAAGAGGGCATCATAGTTCCTGGTTCTGGGGTTCCAAATAGTTGGGGAGTTACCATGTAGGTGCTGAGAACTGAGCCTGGGTCCTCTGCAATAGCAACAAGTACTCTAAATCACTAAGCCATATCTCCAGTCCCTAAAAACAAAGGCTGGACCAGGTACTTCACAAAAGTAGAGGCCTAAATAGCTTGTATGTGCAGATGGGGTTGATATCATTATTTCTAAAAGAAATACAAAGTAAAAGCATAATGTGATTGTGTTGAATACTCGGTGGAATGCTGAAATTAAGGCAGACATTACCAAGTCTGGGAAAGAAGTGGAGCAACTAGAAGTCACGTGATATAGCTGGGACGACTATAAAATGATACAACTAGAAGCTACTGGTAACTTCTGGTGGGGTTTAATATCTATCTACTCTATAAAGGTTTTACTCTTATGTATGTGTCCAAGAGAAAGGACCATGGGTATCCACCATAAACACTGAGACAAACGTGTATGGAATGATTTTTATCTACAACAGCCCTTGATTGTAGGCAACTCAAATCCTCATCAACATGAGAATGGATACTTAGATAACAGAAGCTAAGCAGTTTTTTTTTAATTTAATGTATGCAAAACCTGGGTCATCTTAAACATTTTGAATAGAGAAATGAAGAAGCAAAATTATAAAATACCATAGAATTTCTCCTGTATAATGTTCTGAACAGAGTGGAAAGAAGTCTACAAAGATAGAAGACAGACTAGTAGCTATCTTTCTAAAACGTGGTTATTGCCAAGAAAGGAGCACATGGGAACTTCATGGAATGCAGGGTTTCTGTATTTTATCTGATAGTGGTCCTAAGGAATACACATATAAAGTAATCAAGTGAATACTTGAGATTTTTGAATATTTTTAAACTCGAAAGCCAGGCACATCTGCAATCACTGTGATCCTTTTGGAAGGTGGGTGTTGCTAGTCTAGCAAATGCAGCAGTGAACAGCAGGAGGCTCTGTCTCAAACAAAGTGAAAGGTGAAGATCAATGCACAAGGCTGCCCCCCTGACATCCACATGGACACCGTGGCAAACACATGGGCACACACGGGCACGTATACCATGCACCCAGGCAACAACGTGGGGAAGCGCTGTATAAATTTTACTTGGAAGTTCTGCTAAAGGTTTGAAGAGACAGTATTTAAGAATAAGGAAGATGGGTCTGTGAACAGATGATCAGGGGACAGTGGGGCTGAAGGCTACGTTCTTGTAACAGCCTGGTGGATGCTACGTTAAAGAAGAAGTCTGTCTCAAGGAGCTGCTGCTGGAGCTTTGAAAGCTCCCTTCTATTATTAGTCCAGAATTACCATTTCTCTGATGGTCCCTCTTCAGTCATGTACCTGGCAGTATCCAGCCTCCTCTGAATGATCTGCCACTGGTTCTCCAAACGGAACTCTCTTGCGCACACCCCTACTTGCAGAGAGGGCCTTCTTCTCCATTCACCCATCTTCCATGAGGCCTGCAATTCAGAACAGGCCCTTTGTCTTCTGAACTCCTAGCACCCATCTGCTTTCCTACTGAGCTCATGTGTTACCTTCAGAGTGGTCCAGGGACATCTGCCATTGTTGTCTTGCATGCTTTATTTCCTGCACCACAATATCCTGTTTGCACGGAAATCCTCTGCCTGGCCTCATTCCGCTCGGCGCGCTCCCTGTTATGGAAGCGCACAGGAAGGGCGTGGCAGTGTGGTGGGTGGAGCAAGCAGGAAGTAAGAGAAAGCTGCGGACGAATGGGGTAAGGGAAGGGCAGCTTTGCTCCATCTCTAGACAGACACAGTTATTCCTGAGAGGAGGAGAAGAAGGAAAATAGAACATGGGGGTGGATGGTTGATACAGATGTGGAAGAGAGAAAAAAGGCCACTCCCTTCTCTTCCATCCATGGGGCCCCATGTGGCTGTGCTGTTGACTCATAGGCCTTTACATTGATGAGCCAAAACCAGAGCCAGTAAAGGAGTGAGATGCAGGAGTAGAGGGAGACAGACACCTTGATGTCTGCCCTCGATGGTACCCAAGAGACGTCTTAAGACCTAAAGAAAGATAAAGTGAGAGGCACTCTAAACCAGACTCAGATTATCTTCCCTCAAGCTTATCTTCCAAAGCAATCGCTGCAGGATACAGATGAGCCACACCTTGATATAGTTCTGGTTTCCAAGGAACCAACCCGGACCTTCCTGTGAATCCAGCAGCCGCCATTCTCCAGCCAAAGTTCCCCTGAGAACAAACCAGGGGTTTCCATAGGCTGGGGAGACAGTTGGCCCTGGTCTCCAAACAACAGCAGTCACATCTCAGAAGATCCTGCCCTCCTGAGGGGGTGACTGAAAGTTGAAATTGAGGCCAAACTGCTTCTAGCTCAGACCCATATCTAGTTTAATTTTCTAGCCCTTGATGAATATTTATACCAAAATAGGCCAGTGGAAAACTTCCATCTGTGAGAATTTGTGGACGTTTGTCTCTCTGTAACCACCTTGACCAAGCTTAGGGAAACATTAGAATCACTGCCAATTGCAGAGTCTTTGAAGTGCACGAGATGTTAAGAAGGCTCTGGACCATAGTATTTCTTCTTATCGTGAGTTGGCATTACATCCTAAAAGAAAAAAACCTTAGTATCAATGCTGCGGCTTAGTGCTTTATAACTTTAGCCAAGCTTTCAATACCACACTGACCATGGTGAATAGTATTTTTAAAGCATGGATAACTCTATTAAAATTTTTGCTGGGTGAAATTGCTCTGTTCGTTGATGGGTTTTAAATATTACTTTAAAAAGTCTGGGGTGCGGAGATCACTCATCTGGTGCAGTGCAAGAATGCGAGCCTGAGTTCCATCCACAGAGCCCATGGTTTTTACAAAAACCAGGCATGTTGGCATGCTCCTATAATCCCCATACCAGGTAGGCAAAAAAACCAGCTGCACCTCTGGAGATTACTGACCAGTTAGCCTAGGCTACTTGGAAAGTTGGGGACTAATGAGAGACCCCATCTCAAACATAAGGTGGACAGTACTTGAGAAATGACACTGTAAGGTATCCTCTGTGCTCTCTCTCTTTCTCCCTCTCCTTCTATCCCCCATCCTTTTCCCCTCCCCCCTCTCTCACACACACCTACACATTCATAAACACCCATCACACACACATACCAAAAAACTTTAAATACTACAAGTAATTACTTTTATTGTTGTATTTTTTTCTACAATTTGTACTTAGGGCCTCCCATAATCTAGGCAAGAGCCCTCTTCTCTTTGCTGGTAAAGAAATGTCACCAAAGCATCTTCTTGGTTTATTATCGACCACCTCCTATTCCTCAGAGCCCAGGTGGCCTCCTCTCCATGTGAAAGGCTGAACTAGAGCCCTTGTTCTTGCATAAAGTCTATTGACCTCTCTTGTGCAGCATAGGCACCAGGCCATAGTTTCCCTTATTTTTACAAACACCTGCTTTTACAGGGGGTAATCTAAGGCTCAGAGGATGAAATAGTTGCTTCAGTTGCAGACTCAATCATTGATGAAGGTTAAGGATAGGATACTTAACCCTATGTCTTCCCTCCTTTCCTACTGTGTTTCAACATTATGAAGTCTAGGTCATGAATTTGGTCATAGGTGGAATTCAGTCAATACACAGATATGAACACTGGCCAGAGCCTACCTCCCTTTTCAGATCTCAAATCCTTCTGAGTCTATCAGGGAGAAAAATCTCCTTCCAGTACTAAAATATCTGACTTCTCAAACACTTGTCCCGATTCATGTTAAAGTCATAGTGCACAAACCCAAAGTGTTCAGAAGGTAATTTCATATCATCAGAACTTAACATAGTCGTTTCATTATTTACTGTATTATTAAAAGATTTATCTATATCTATTTTTAAATGTTTGTGTATTTGAGTATTTGTCTACCTGCATATCTGAATGCCATTACATGTTTGGTACTCACCAAGGGCCAGGAAAGAGAGTTGGGTTCCCAAGAAGTAGAGGTACAGATGTTTGCAAGCCACCATGTAGGTTCTAGGAACCAAACTCAGGTCGTCTAAAAGAGTAGGCAGTGCTCTTCACCACTGAACCTGCTCTCCAGCTCCCATTTGCTATGTCTATAGCTGCTTTCTATTTTAAATACACTTCATGAGTAAAGTTATTTTTCATGAAACAAGTTTTCAAAAAGTGATTTGTGTAACTATAAATAAGTAGATAGTCACACAGATGGTATGTAGAATACAAAGTCCACAAAGAAGGAAGACAGGGTTCTGTAAACAGCTGATGTTTGATTTCTCCCTGATCTCCAAAACACTTTGTGTTTTCCAAAGCATCTTACATGTATTATCATGTGTAATTCTTAACATCCACCCCATAGAGCTGATAAAGACTATAATTCACTTTTAAAGATGAAAAGAACTGGGGATTAGCTCAGTAGTAGAGTTCCATGACTGTCATGTACGGATGGTCCTAGGTTTTATTCTCAACACTATTACACAAAACATATAATAAAGCATAATATGGTGGTGCAGGCCTGTAATCCCAGCATCCAGGAGGTGAAGAGGGCCTGAAGTCCAGGGTCACCTGCAGCTACAGAGCCAGTCTGTGATATATGAGATCCTGTGTCCAAATATATGAAAGTATAATTAAAATGGAAAAACCTGAGACTGAAAGGATCAGCAAGTGCTTGCCAGAGTTACATAGGTGGCATGAATAGTGTCCAGGGTTTATGTTCAATGCCATAAGCCCCAACGTGCACAGAACTTCTCCAGCACCCTGTGAGCAACTGACAGCAAGAATGGATAAAGAGATATTCCAAAGTGACGTGCCAAGACCAGCAATGCCAGAGAAAGTCTGCACAGCTTAACAAACCCATGGATTGGCCTGGGGTTTCACAATTTCCCGGTACTTGTATATATTCTATTTCATGGAAAAGCCTGGAACAGAGTCTCACTACAGAAATGTGCTCTGCTCTTCCCTCTCCCGTGAGTCACTTATCAGAAGACAGCAAAGGAATGAGGCTTCCTGTCCAGGCAGCATCTCTAAGGCCTGAGTATGAGCATGCAAGCAATGGCATGGGGTAGAATGGACCATTCTGTAAGGAAATTTCTAACTCTGAAACAAGGACAGCAGTTCTTTCCAAGCTGACTGGCCTCGAGTGGATGGCTGGGATTTGGCACTGGACCTAGGTAGCTAGACAGATGGAGACACCATAAATGTGGATGGGGATCCAACGAAGATAAGGGACAGTTCCATTTGTTCACACTCGGAATCCAGCAGCTGAAGAGGTGAAAAGTAAAAGCTACAAGGGAGAGACAAAACCACTTAGTAGAGTCCAGTAGGAGAGAAAGGCTGTTGGTGGAATCTGAGAGGAGAAGGGACAGCTCAGCAGGACTCAGAAGGGGACTGTCTAAAACCACGGTCAAGGACCATCTTCATCTATTAGCTTTGGATGCCAAGAAGTATAGGGAGAAGGCAAAAGCTGAGAGTGCTGTCAAACAAAGGAGCTATCTAAACCAGTGTGTGTTTTAAGGAGCTACCACGTACAAGGCTGTAGGCTGGAGACTGGCTGTAGAAAACTGAACAAACTCCAGGAAGTCCGCCCTCTTAGAACGTGCAGTCTAGCAGGAAGCATTGCCAAAGGTCATCACGGTGGGTAGGAAGTTAGGCCCACCGTGGTGGGTACTCTTAAGAAGCGTAAGTCAAGTTCTCCAAGAGCACACAAGAGTTGTATACGACATTTTCTGCAAACTACGTTGGGCTCTATAACTATAGTGTTGGTTTGTCACTTGAGTCATGTCTAGTGAGTTTCAAAGGTGAGGCCTCCACAGTGAGGTATTTGCTAGTGACTGGACACCTAATATTTGTTATTTGGTTATTTGGGAGGTTGGCTTTTTTCTCTGTTTTTATTTTTTTACTTATTTTTATTTATCACTATTATTGTGTGTGTGTTGTGTGTTGGTGGATGTGTACATGCAGGTGTGGTTGTGTTGAATGTGTGTGTGTGTGTGTGTGTGTGTATACTGGAATGCACATGCTCCAGTACAAATGTAGGAGGCAGAGGAAGACCTTTGGGAGTCGGTTTCTCCTTCCATCAAGGATTCCAAGGATCTAACACAGGTTAGAACATTTGTGTGATAAAAGATTTTTACCTCCTAAGCCCTCTCTTTAGCTTTTGTTTGTTTGAAACATAGATGGCCCCCTCCTGATGTAGACCAGGCTGGCCTCAGACTCGCATAGATCCATCTGCCTGTGCCTTCTCAGGGCAGGATTATGGGCTTGAGCCACCATGCCCAGGTCTAATTTCTGTTTTATAAAACTTGGCTTAGGAAAAAAATTGAGCTATTAACTCCTTATGGTCCTCTCAGCTATGGCTGTCTCACATACAGAAGCCAACTCTACCTAGTGTACAACTAGGCCATTATGCAGTGGGGCAGTCAAGGGAAGGAAGAAATGTTTGGGCTCAAAGAGCTGCATTTAATGTTCATTTTTTTAATGTCAGGAAAGAGAAGAGGAGCCATTTATGAGAAGGACGCCCTTTGAAACCAGAAAACCACCTCACTAAAGGCAGCATACTAAAACACTGTTATTTTGTCAATGAGGCATTGATGTCGGCTTAAGCATCTGTTCTCTCTCTCTCTCTCTCTCTCTCTCTCTCTCTCTCTGTGTGTGTGTGTGTGTGTGTGTGTGCGTGCGTGTGCGTGTGCATGCACGCATACATGCACTCACAGGCATGTCTGCATGTGCTTTTATTGTCAATGAGCTAACCTACAATTTAAGCTCGAGATTCCTTGCAGGAGGCATTTGCATAGTGAAGCCTGCGGACTTTTACTAACTGGGCCACAAAACACATTTAGATAGCATGTTTCCTTTCAAGATATTAAGATTCAGACAGACAAGATTTAAAAACTTCCTGTTTGATTTTCTCCAGCTCCCCCTTTCCTAAGCTAATGCCAAATAGAAGCACGTTGCTCTGAAAATGAGAAAACACACACACACACACATACACACAATTATATTCTTATAGAATTACATTTATAAAATAGTACAGTACTGAATTCACAAGTGTTTCACCAAACAGGAAGGTATAATGAGCAGGTATTACTTTAAAACTATAGTTTACACTGGAAACAAAGTTAATGAAGAGATGAACTCTAAGACCCATGAAATGAATTAGACTCCATGTGCAACCTGAAGACATCTGACCCAGGAACACCAGCAGCTTGTTCTCATTTAGGAAGTGTGGGTGCGGGGGAGGAAGAGATCCCATAAAAGGATCTTATTTTTTCTTATCTTCACTTCCCCCAAGCTACTTGGATAAGAGTCTCAAGGGAGTCAGATAACTTCTGGTTCATAGCGAGGGTTATATAGCTGTGCTCTATTTGCCCTAAAGCTAAAGGTCATACGGAAGGAAGAAAACAACTCCTAGGAAAGGGCTGCGTTGGAGGAGAAAGCACTTGGGCATTGATCAAAAGTGTCAAGTTAGCTTCTGTCTCCACGAGTCCCCTCCATAGCCAGTGCCCACCCTGTGGGAATGAGCAGTGTCTTCACAGAGCCATTAGAAAATGCCAGGGTATATATTAGGGTTGTAGTTCCCTGGTAGAGGGCTTGCCTAGCTTACGTGAGGCTCTGGATTCAAATCCCCAGCACTTCCCCAAACAGCAACCAACTCCCAAATGGGGTATGGTAGCTCACACCTCCAAGATGACAGCATCTTGGAGTTCCTGAGACACCTGAGACAGAAAATACAAATTCCAGGTTAGCCTGGCTACAGACTAGGCCAGGCTGGCTATAGTATAAAATCTTGTCCTTAAAAAAAAAAAAAAGTCCTCTGGGGAACTTGGGGATAGGGATGTAGCAGTTCAGTTGGTAAAGTGTTTGCCTGGCACTCAGAAAGCCCTGCATTCAATTCCCTGTACTGCATTCCTCAGGAGAGGTGGTACAGTCCCAGCGCACAGGAGGGGAGGCAAGGCAAACTCAAAGTCATCCACTATGCACGGAGTTTGAGTCTAACCAGGGCTGCTTTAGCTTTGCAAACTCCATACAAACATGCTCAAACCCTCCAGAGCCGTGGTTCTCAGCCTGTGGGTTGCAATCCTATTGGTGGTTGAAGGACCCTTTCATAGGGCTCACCTAAGACTATCTGCATATTAGATAATCACATTACAATTCATAACAGTAGCAAAACCACAGTTATGATGTAGCAACAAAAAATAATTTTATGGTTGTGGGTCACCACAACTGTATTGAGGAGGAACTGTATTCATGGGTTGCAGCATTAGGAAGGTTGAGAACCATTGCTCTAGACACGGGATGAGGGTGCAGCCAATGAGTGGACCCTCTCTGCTTTGTACATCTCTCTTTTCATATTAGCTTAGGCAGCATGGGTAGCTAGTTCAAAGGCAACTGAGGCCAAAGGAAAATCTGAGTTCAGCCTTAAAAACCTTTATCCCATCAATCCAATGGGGGTATCTCAGGAATAAGATTTTTGGACCTGCTTTGGATACTGCAGTGTGTAAACATGGGCTATCAGCAAGCCGCTGGCAGCCAGGAAGGCTGGCTTTCTTTCTCCCTCCATCTCCATAGTTTGCACCCTGCCAATAGAAAGTTAAACAAAACTGTCTGTGTCCAGGGTTTGGACCACTGAGTTCCTAGATTTTTCCATGTACTGTCCCACAAAGCTGGTCGCTCAGCAACCAATCTCTCAGTACTGTAGTTGGGACTTTGTACCTTGTTCTAATGCTTTTGTCAATGTGACCCCAATCTCCCAACCTTCAGAAGACACAGGAGACTTTTGATGACCATATACAGGTCATGTGCTTTCAAGGGCTCTTTAGAAGGCTTAGGAGAGAGGACTTGTCTGTCTGGATCATTTCTTCTTTCTTAATGTCTCTCATCCCAGGACTTTGTAAGAAGTGTCAAACCTTGGGTGAAGGTCTTATCATTTTCCCCTTCTAATAGTAATAGTGAAATTATTAAAAAGAGTGGAAAGAAAGGAAAATTATTATACAACTTTCTACCTTGGTTAAGCAAGCATTCAATTTATCATATTCTAGAGGTTGTACGGGAGGTAGACATTACTAGAAGATGTGCACACAATTTCTATGTGCTGGTTCTATCTCAGTGAGGCTGAAACTAAGCTCCTCTTGTCACTCACGGTACATGGACTGCCCTTCCCTGAAAGGAACGTTTTCAGGAAGCCTGACAGCTGTCATCTCAGGATGCTCACACCTTCCCTGGCAGGAACCTAGATTGCAAGTTGAAGTGCCAAGCACAGTAATTGTCCTCCTAACCAGACACAAGGAAACCACAGCCCTTCCTTTTCCCTGGAATGCTGCTGGCTAGCTGCCTCCTCTCCAGGCTGACACTGACTAAGAGCCCTGTCCTTCCTGGGGTTAATGATGGCCTCCACACCTCCCTAGCTCTAGGCAGAAGAGGATAAGAGGCCCATCTAGAAGGAGATGACACACCTGGGCTCATATGAGCTCCATGTCTGCAAGCTACATGGGGAACCACAGCTTTCTTTTATTTTCCTAAGAAGTATGTTTGGGGGAAAATGGTCTGGCTAAGAAGGCTTCTCTCATTCTTCTACATAAGAACTTCAGAGATCTTGGCAAAGGTATAGACTTCATGTCCCAACCATTGAAAAATTTACCTTCAAAGTACAAGACCCAAAGTAGCAGTACTAGTAGTAGTACTAGCAGTAGCAGCAGCAGCAGCAGCAGCAGCAGCAGCAGCAGCCACCCCAGATGATGATGATGATGATGATGGTGGTGGTGATGATGAAGCCATCACAGCACACTGCTTATATTGTAAGCATGGAGTTGCTCTTTTCTGAAGAACTGCTCAGTTCTTCCTCAGGCAGACCTCCTGTAGAAGCAGACCAAGGGAGGGTACCTAGAGATGTGGGGACAGACCAGCATGCATGGCAGTGTTTGTTTGCATCTGGATTGTTTTTAACCTAATGCATTGCAAAATGAATTCTCTCTATCTTACCTTTTCTGCTCTCAAATCAAGAACAGTTGCTCTCGGTTCATCTTCTGCTTTGTTACTCACTCACAGCCCCAGGTTCTGAGAAATCCCCAAAAGAAAGATTTAGGCCATGGCCAAAGTAATCCTGTTTTCCCAAATATGGACCGAGTACAGTGTGTATTCTAGAAGGTTCCACCAGACAACAGGCCTTAAAATAACTGTCTCAGAACAAGACAGTAGGTAAGGGGATGCATAGAAATTTCTGTTTCCTTCCCCTTATTTGAGTGGCTATCTGACCAAAGTTCTCCACCATGACAGGGTGACAACCATAGAAATGACTGAACATGTACCTCCTAGAACTGTGCTGAGTCTTTATTGACAGTGCCAAAGACTTTGTTGTTATTATGGGACACATAACAGGCATTCTGGGCCTTCTTTGCATCAATCTCTCTTTCTCTCCCTCTCTTGTCCTCTCTCCCTCTGTCCCTTCCTCCCTCTCCCCCTCTCTCCCTCTCTCACTATTTCTGTGTGTTTTTCTCTGTCTCCCTTTAGCCCTTTCTTCCTCCCTCCCTTTTTCCTTCCCTCCCTCTCTCCCTTCCTACTTCTCCCTTCCTCCTTCTCCTCTTGCCCTCTCTCCTCCCTGGTGTGCGAGCATGGGTTCCTATGGTCTCCACACTGGGAGGTTTTTGAGTTCTCATCAAGATAAGCATGGATGAGAATAAATGCCTTCAATCCTGATATCCTTTCACTGAACTGTATAGTGAGGCTGAAACTTCACAGACTAAACAAACTGAGATTAGCTCTGTTGATCTAGTGCTTAGAATTCTATGGGTGGAAAACTTTGTGTTGTTTATTAAAATCTTATTTGAAGTAACAGATTAGGATCACAGCTAGTGGATGACAAAGCTGGTGGTGGCCAGGCCTGACTTGGGCTTCTGGGTAAAGCCTGTTTTCCCTCTTTTTCAATTGGCTTGTATGTGTTGAAATTATCCTACGAACCAGCTACAGTTGTTCAGAGTCAGATGGTGTTTCTCATACTGTGGATAAATTCTTGCATCCCAAATATGACTTTGTTATTTTTGAAACAAAGTGTCCAGTACAGGTTGGCCTCAAAGTCCTTTTGTGCCTCAGAATGACATTGAACTTGTAATTATCCTGCTCCTACCTCTTGAGTGCCAAGTTTTTCAGCATGCGCAACAACACCTATATGTGAGGCTGGAATAGGACCCAGGGCTTTCTGTAAACTGAATCTCCAGCTCAGAAATATGGGTGCACACATATGCATGTGTGTGTGTGTCCATGTGTGTTTTAGGCATGTGTGTGTGGGGATGGGAGCATGGGTACACCAACTTGTCTTTCTCTATCACTCTCTACCTTAGTTTTTGAGATTAGGGTCTCTCACTAAACCTAGAGCTTACCATTTGACTTGCCTGGACAGAGAAAAAGCCTCCTGGGATCCAACAGATCTCCCCTCTCTCAGTACCAGGGTTATTTATTATGTATATAGGTCTTTTGCCTATACGTATGCCTATGGCCCATGTGTGTACAGCACCCTTAGAGGCCAGGAAGGGCTTCAGATCCCTTGGAACTAAAGTTACAGATGATTGTGAGCCTCCATGTAGATTCTGGGAACTGAACCTTTGGAAGAGAAGGCTGTATCTCAGCCACTGAGCCATCTCATGAAGCCCTCTATCCAATATTTTTTTTTACCCATGGTTGGTTGAATCCATGGCTAAAATATGCACAAGTAATGAAGAATAACACTACTTATTAAAACTGCTGTTAAAACCTCTAGCCAAAGCAGTTGTGAGCTTGAAGGTCTCTGGGGGTTATATAAATATGGGGGGGGGGTGGAGAGCTTAGAATATACATTGAGGATTTCTAGAGGCCCAGGTGACTAGAAAAAGTATTTGAGTGGCAACAGTAAACGGAAACAGAAATGGATATATTTAAATTTGTGAAATGAACCCTATCAACCTCCTAGGAGCCTAAGAGTTGGAAGTAAAGCCAAAAATTGCTTCCATCTTGGTTAAGGAGAAAAGTTTTCACCTCTCCACCATTTGGGTCCAATATCAAGCTCCAGCTCCATGCTATACTAAGTATTAACAACCTGGAGCTTTTCCCGGCTTCTAGGAAAGAGCAGAATATATGTGATCCATGGTTTTGATCCATTTCCTCTGTTACCTTCCCTTCTGTTCTTGAAGTTTATATGTTACCTTGAACATCTTTTGGTTTACTGATCAAAACATGAGCAGGTGGTAGAAATCCTGAGGTCAAGGAAACTGGACCTGAACCCTATCCTATTGCTCCTTATTCAAACTTTCCTAGGACCTCATGATCAAAGAGAGGTGCATTGCCTCCTTTTAAACCCAGATTCCCAGAATCAAGGACACTTGCAGTTGAAGCTGCCTGGAGTCTGGAGACTTCTGATATGGTAGAGAGTTAGAGCTGGATTCTTATAATCCAAGTATGAACCATGTCCCAGGAAGTAAGGTGGTTATATGGATTTGTTTTCTCATGGACAAAATGGAAAACATCTTCCTCCTGGCATCATTATAGAGATTAGAAAAGATAAGGGATTCGAGCCAAGGTATAAAGTACAGTATTTTTGATGGATGCTCCATAGCAGATTGGCTAAAAGTACACATGAAACAAAACCTACCTGGTACAACATCATGGTTCAGTCACTTCTACTCTTGGATCTTCAAGAAGAGGCTCAACATGCCTGGACCTCAGTATTGGCATCTAGAAATGAAAGCAATAAAAACTATCTCTTTGATAGGGCTGCAGAATTCTTACATGAACTCTCAGAGTAAGTAAATGCTAGACATTTGCCTGGAATAAAGGTGTGCTCAGTAAATGTAAGCTACATCCATGATCATTGGGGAAAACACAGCATCGAGTGGGGGTAGATTTAGAAGCCCCTTCCTCCTCTAGAGGGCTATATTCCAGACCATTCTAAATGGGCAAGTTGTTCTTCATCTGTTAACCAGAAATAATAACAGTCTTCAAAGGTTGACCCTAATTGTTAGCAGAAAGAATGACTAAGGAAGTGAAGTCACTTGGTGGACCATAAAGCTATTATTATCGGGATATTTATAGTAGTGGGATAGTTTTAGGATTGGTATTTTTTTTCCAGAATATAATACTGGCTCTTTCTGGACAGTCTCATTATTCACCCTGATCCACTTTCCTCCATCCTCACTCCCTGTTCACTGATAGAATCCCTGTGAGTTTGATTGAAGTAACCTAATAGGTTAACCAGCCATCCTCAATCACCTACGTTTATAAGATTTTCGGTACAAGTCCCATTCAGATAGAATCCAACATCCATTTGGAAGATATTACCTCAGGAAGCATTCAGGATAGTCACAGGGCATGTGCTAGCACTAACAGACCACTGTCAAATGCTAAGACCATGACTGTCATGTCATCAAGAGATTTTCCTACTCATCAATGAGAGAAACTGTAAAATATTGGGACCAGATCAGAACCCTTTAAAGTACCAAGTCTTTGTAGGTAATTTAATGTTAGCACAATGAGGATGCCAATCACACAAAACTAGTTGATGCGTTGATGCCTTCTAAGGCAATAAATCCTAATCTTAGTGGTGAAAGTTTCAAAAACAGAGATGTTATTTATGTCTCCCAAGACCAAGACCTGAAAGACAGCATACAGGTCACTAAGTATTAGCAGTTAGTGAAATAGCTGTCTCTGAATGATACAGGATGCAGGGGAGCCAATACCCAGTGTCTTCCTGCCATTATATAGCAATATGAAAGAATCTACCAGCCATCTTTATGCCATATTTACAAAATTTCAATAATATTTTAAACAATGATACATTTGCATCTCATTTTACAAGCAACTTTGTTTTTATTTTACACGAATCCCAAAGAAGAAAGAGAGTAAGCAGGATACCCCTTTTCTAATTTCCACATTCATCCTGAACTCCACACTACAGTCTCCCCTTTAAATTCCTAGTCTTCTCAACCCTATATTGTTCTTGCTGACGTTTTGTCGCTGAGACAGTTCCTGGCGAGTGGGGGAGATGGTGCCAAGCATGAGAGCCTAAGTTTGCGTCATCAGCCCTTGCATAAAAGCCGGAGAGTGGAGAGTGGTAACCCCGGGGCAAGGGTGAGAAGAGCCGGCTCCCCAGAAATCAACAACCAGACAGCCTAGCTGAATTAGTGAACTACTGCTTCAGTGATAGACAGTGTCTCAGGGAACAGGGTGGAGAGCAATAGAGCAAAGTACACAATATCAACCTCTGGCCTCCACATGCACACACACAAACACAAACACACACACACATGCATATGCACATGCATGCTTACACACAGAAACAGAGACAGAAAGACAGTGAAACAGAGAGACACTGAGAGAGAACAAGAGAGATACTTCCCCTAGGAGTTCACCAAGAAAGCAAATGCTTAAAAGAGACTAAAGTCCCTAGGCTGTCTCTTGCTCCCTACACCATCAGTAACTACCAGGCTGACTGAAATCCTTTAAAGAAATGAGCGATCCAGTTCCAAGACATTACATTGCATGTACCACATCCTACCACACCTTTTGTCCAAATGCATTTTCTTCCATTCCAAAGAAAACAACAGATTAGACCCTGCATTCTAAGAAACCTTTGTTAGAGTGATGGTTCCCTTAAGCTTCTATTCTCAGCTGCTGGGAGAGGCTGGGAGACACAGTGCCATCCCTCAACAGCATCTGCATCAGAGAAGTGCACTGTTTATAAACCAGAGGATCTTGTTTGGAGCTCTGCTTCTGACTAATTCCCCTCCCCACTCCTCAGTCAACAAGGTCATCATTTTCTCTGTGTTGAAGATGCTTGAGTCTGCCTGGCTCCAGTGAATGACAGGCTCTGAACAAGTGACTGTTTATTGTGTTGGAGAATCAGCCAGGAAACTAGTTGGATGCATGGCCTGACTCTCTAAATGTAACTCTTTCTTGCGAAGCCATATATTTTTCTTTTCTAAGAACTTTTTTAATTATGAAGACTGTCCCACTTAACAGGCTGGAAGTTAATTTCTGCTTCCTATACCTATATGACTATGATGATGTAGCCCAAGGATAGAGCCCCTCTATCATCACTTGCCTAAATATAGTGGCCTTTCTTGATTAGGAAGAAACCTTTAAGTTTTGCTGAAAGAGTTTATCAGGTCTGATGTAGCAGTACCTACACTGAGCCTGCATAAGACTAACCTGGCTGTAGTCAGTTATGGATTGAAGAGGGGATCATAGAGCCCTGACCCTCTTTCTGAGCTAGCAGCTACTGATAGAGTCTAGGAAGTACTGTGTCACTGTTTTCTGTTGTATACCAACTGGGCGTCAATGGACAACTCCAAACCATGGTTACACACGTAAACTCTGGTTGAAACTCAGTAGGTCACAAAATGAAATGATGTGATGTGAGAAACAGATTTATAGGGAAGGAGGGTGGTTTGACTTATTTGGAGGAGAAATGAGAGAGGCTAGGCAGGGAGAGTAATCACAGTATATTTATTATACATGTCTGAGACTGTCAACAAGCAAATTTAGTTAATAGAAAACCAAACGAAACCAAGAGTTTCTCAAGGACAAAGGCTAGAATCAGCCTTGCTTAATGAGTGAGTCACCAAGCACAGAGCATGCCTTGGCCTTAGGTTTTATTTTATTTTGTTTACTTGGTTTTTTTACCTTTAAATCAATCAGAGAGGCAACAAATAGGGTGTGCCTTTCATAAAAGGGTTCCCCAGAAGTCCCCAAGGCCATGGAAAAAATGACTAATTCAAGGTCTTTCAAACTGTCTTTCACAGGATCTAAAGACAATAGCAAATACTCAGTGCATAATAATTGTGTGCTAAATCCTTTCCTTGTAGCTTCTCCATCAACCTTCTTAGCAACTCTGTGAGGCAGGTTAGGTTTTTATTATCCCCATGAGTCGGGAAGAGAGGGATGTGACAAGCCCAGACACTGGCCCTGTACATTAAGAGAGACTAAAGTGTTATTAAAACTCAGTCCAGCCTGACCCCTCACCAAGGGCCTTTCTCCCTGAAATAGGGATCCACTCCCCTACTCTCTTGTATCTAGCACAGGCTGGCACCTTAAAGGTCAGAAGCCTTTGCACATCCGGCCTGCCGTTTGTACTTTGTCATGGAATCCTCACTTCCAGCCTGCTGCTATACTAACATCTCTGTAACACCTCACAATTGAGTACTGCGGGGAACACAAGCCAGGCAGCCCCACCCAGGTGGTTTTCTAGTTTTACAAAGCAGGAACCTAATCTAGGCAGAACAACGGCTTGCATCCAGCCACACACACATAGCTGATAAATGCCAGACCCAGCGCAGTGAGGCTGGTCCCCACATCACAGGCTGACACGCTGAAGAACAACTGTCTTACATCACTGTTTCTCAACCAAACAGAAGCCAGCAGTCACACTGAAGCGCAAGTCCAGATCAGTCCTTAAAACTAATCCCCTCCTGGAAGGAAGGTTAAATAGCCCCCTCATTAGAAGATCGCTTCTGCTCAGGCCTGCTGGGTTACTTACGAAATGCTTCCTCGAGGATGCCTTGTTTCCAGGCCTCTGGGGATACCTGACATACTCCAACAATAAAGCCTTATTCTCGAATTAAGTAAACTTGGAATCACTCAAATATTAAGTGTGGAAAGATTGCTGTATTTTAACTGGTATGATTCAAGGAGGGGAGGAGGTGCATGCCAGAACGGATACAGGACAACAGCTTTACGGAGCAAAGCCCTCTCTACGGAGCATGGCCCCCAAATTAGAGAGGTGGTTAGTGCTCTGAGCTATCTCAGCTCTCACACTTAGCAGAGAGATCTGTAATCTTAACCCTGGAGGGGCTAAGGCAGGAGGATCTCAGGTCTGGGGCCAGACTAGATCACATGGTAAGACCCACTTCGGTGAGGGAGGGGATAACATGATTCTAGTACTAATCTGACGCAAAGATAAACACCCTTTCCTCTGAACACTTGCCACTAGACTGTCCCCTCCTGTGCATCTGAAAAAGAAAGCAGGTTTGTAACTGTACTGTTAACAGTCGTCACCAGGCGAGGCGGGTGGAGCTAGCCATCACTGCAGGGAGATTTGGCTGCTTGAGAAAGACATTGTGAGGGAATCACTGTGCTGACCTAACACTGGCAATGAGGGTAGGTTCACTCACAAGCTACACCAGGTCCCCCGCAACACTTGCATACCTTTTAAAACCACACCAAACAGAGGGCTATAGAAAAGTCACTAAAATTCTTACCTTACAAGCATTAGAGCCTGAGTTTTGTCCCCAGACCCCGCATAAACAAAAGCCAGTGTGGTGTGAGATATATATATATAGTAACACCCAGAGCTGGAGAGGTAGAAACAGGCAGATACCCTGGGTTCACTAGTCAGACAACTCAGCTTGCTTTGTTAGTTCAGGACAGGGTAAGATCTTTTCAAACAAACAATGTGGATTATGCCTGAGGTGAGACAATATCCATCCTGGTACATACATAGACACACATACACACACACACACACACACACACACACACACACACACACACACACACACACCAGAGTGAGCCAGAAATGTCCCCAGAGCACACTCGGATGACCACACCACAGAATCTATTCTACCATTTGCTCTTCCCACTGTCAGGGCTCTCTTCTCTCCACTTTCTGTCTATTCAGTCTGCACAGTCTACATCCCCAGGTGACCTACTTCGTCCTCCCATAAGGGTTTATTAACAGACACCCTCTTCCATACTTCTGACATTCATGTCCAAATCATAGCAGTTAGCATAGCTAGACTTGCAGTCTGGCTCCCTGGCCCAGCCCTTGCTGTTACTCAGCAGTAGTTTGCAAAATTGAGTGAAATGTATGAGCTTCCCTCTCTATGGCCCCTGGCTTGTGTATCCTTTAGGGCACTCAGAGTCTAATGTTAAAGCCCCCATGCATGGCACAGAGTAGGCGGTAATTAAATGCTGTGGCATCATCCATGCCTTTGTTAAAATGAGGGGCTTTACATTCCTTTACATTTCTAGCAGGGTTAGCCCTGCTTCTGAGGAGACAGTACACACCTCTGTGCAGTCTTCTCTTCCCCAGGAGAAAGCAAGGTTAAGTTTCTCAACCTGCAGATCCATCACTGACCCACCACCTCTCCAATTCTAATGTAATACATTTCTGAGAATTCTGTTAAAGGGCAGTCTAATGAAAAGGAGTCAGGGTCAGACTTTGGGGTTCTTGAATTTCTTGTGTACTTGTGTGTAAGGTTGCTGGTTCAAGAACCCCGTGAGAACTACTGGATCTAACCACAGCATCCATAGCAGCAACAAAACCAGCCCTGTGTGTTGCCCTGCCTCCAAAGGAAATTTCAAATGCTTAAGAGATTATTTTTGGTCCATGAGCAAAATATTTAAGTCTTTCTCAGAGTCATAAATGTCTGGGAGCCTGTTCCTTTGTATGTGCCCGTAGTGTTGGTCCAGTCACATCCTACCAATAAATCAGAAGGCAATGAGGGAGAAGAGGCACTCTGGAAGATTCCGTTCTAGTGATAGATAGATTAAGGAATGAGTGAAGGTGTGGAGAAGAGCAGATGACCCCTCATAGAAGTCTTTCCAGACAGCTCTGGCATTTGGAGACAGCCCTGGAGCCTGGCAGTGAGCCCCAGTTGAGCTTTTATTAGGAAGGGCCCCACCCTTCAACACTTGCCGCCGATGGCCCCATTCCCGGATGTTCTTCTCTGTTCCCAGTAAACAGTGAGTGGCAGCATATTGATCAGGAGCCCTTTGAGCCCCCACACAGTCCCTTTGCTGTTATGCCAAGTCTCCCAGAGGTCAGTGTGAAGGAAAACACCCTCTCTCTGTCTCCTTTTCCAGATGTCCTTGGGCCAGCAGCAGTCCGCAAGAGGAGTGGCTTGTCTGCGGTGCAAGGGAATGTGCTCCGGCTTCGAGCCTCACTCGTGGAGGTAATGGATTTTGTCAAGGAGACTGTCTGCTTTTGTTTCTTGACTGTCCTTTCCAAAACTGTGGGTGGTTCTCTCTGCTGAGACGGTGTAGGATGCATGCTAGGAAGGGCAGCTGGGGAATGAACCTTCCTGCTTGTCCTAATCCAGGAATGAGCGGATGCTGTAAAGATCTTGAGGAGCGTAAGGAAAAATACTTTGCACTTCATAAACCATGTCAAGGTAGATGCTTTCTGGTCCAGCGCGGATTATACCCTTGTTTTGATTTGCTTTGTTGGTTGGTTGGTTTGTTTGTTTGTTTGTTTGTTTGTTTGTTTTCCTGTAACTAAACCTCTGACAGGAAGCAACTTAAGGGAGCAAGGGTTTCTTCTGGCTCACGTTTGGAGGAGATACTATCTGCATGGAAAGGAGGGGGATCCAGGGTGACAAGGATGCAGTTGGTACTCCTCAAATCTTAGTGGAACAGGATGCAGAGGCCAGATAGGAAGTAGAGCTGACCTATGAAAACCCCATGGCCCACTCCCATGGACCCGGTTCTTCCAGCAAGGCTCCTCCACTTAAAATTTCTATAACCATATAAAAGAGCTACCAGCTGGGACCAAGGATTCAAACCCATGAGCCTGTTGGAGATGTTTTTACATACAAGGCACAATAGATGTCGATGGGAAGATGCATTTGGGGGTGCCTTTAGGGAAGGATTGTCCCCTCTCTGATCTGAAGGTGGCCTTGTTCTTACCTCAGCAGCTTCTCTGGGGTGGGTTTTAACTTAGGCGTGGGTCCTAAAATGGAGGTCAAAGGTAGAGCTGGGGAGAGAGTTCTGTTGGTAAAGTGTTTGCCTTGCAAACATGAGAACTTGGTTTTCTTTCCCCAAACTCAAGTGTCTCTGAGGAGACAGAGACAAGAGAATCCCTAGGGCTTGCTGACTACCCAGGCTAGCCTTGGCAAATTCCAGCATAACCTTTGTCGCAACTGCTGGAGCAATGAGAGACCTTCTCTCAAATAACAAGGAAGACAGCACCTGAGAAATGACACCAAAAGTCGTCCTCTGACTTTACACACATGCTCTCTCCCTCTCTGTCTCTGTCTCTCTCTCTGTCTCTGTCTCTCTGTCTCTCTCTGTCTCTCTCTCTCTCTCTCTCTCTCTCTCTCTCTCTCTCTCTCTCTCTCTCTCTTACACACACACACACACACACACACAGAGTCAAAGGCATTCTGTCCACAGTACGTGAAGACCAGGACCTGTAATTCACATCTGTACATTAGGAGTGCCCGGTCCAACTAGATTTCCTGGATCTGCCTTTCCTTTTTTATCACCGAAGGCTCTGAAACAATGTTGAAGCTGCCAATCAACATAATGGCCCAGAAATCTTCACATCAGCCTCAGTGTGGATGTTGGCTCTAGAACTATGCAGGGCGCAACCTGGTGACTGCCGCTGCCACCACGGACTGGAAGGATATACTCCACAGAATGCAATAGTAAACCAAGAGCTTTTGTTCTTAGTGCCTTACTATTGCTTGAGCATTTAATACGGATCAAAATTCCCCAGGTGACCCCTAAGATGCTGACATCTATGAGATTGCAGTTGAAAAATATCTGCCATACATTAGCCCTTATCTCAAAAGAAATCAGCCTACTTAATAATGAGCAATTGCTTCTATCTTGAAATAGTGAAGCAATATTATACATTAGATAGTATTTCCTTTTTGCAAATATGTACAAGTACAGTGAGTGACTGGGATGAATTTACTAAATGGCATGGTGTGACCTTAGGCTTAAAGGAAACATAGCCTCTAGCTCTTAAATATCTGCACTACCGTGGGTTGTGAGCTTTTGAAGCTCTGCCCCATTCCTTGACTCCATTTCCTGACATACCTCAGCCTCAGAGGAGCACACGTGTTCTTCCACATGGAAGGGACCCAGCAAGTCAAACAACCCAGGCCTTTATCCACTAAGAAACTTCCTCCCTCACTTGCTCCCAGCAGCAAGGTTCATCTATTCCTTTTTTAACCATTTGAGCAGACTGTGTGGCCTTGAAGGAAGTTAACTTAGTCATCATGTCAGCTCTACTGGTCCTAATCTTTCTTCCATCAGAGTCCCAGACAATATTGAGGGGTCTCTTTAACTCTCTGTGGACAGCTAGATAGTCTCTGTACCTGAGACAGAGGGTAAGTGTTCCCTCGCAAGGCTCAGTCTTGGGCTGCTGCTGCCCAGCACATTAAAAGGGTCCTCTAGTGTATGTGCTTGGTTTGTCTGGTTGTTTATGGAGACAGAACAAGTCTGTCCCCATCCCTCATGCTTCCTTGGAGCAGAAGTCTCTTGGTGTTGTTTTAAGCCTTATGTTTCCTTATCACCGAGCCCGTGGTTTTTAAACCAAGTGAATTTCTTGAGCAGCATATATTGTATTTGGAGGTCTAACCTAGAACATGCCATCTTGCACTTGGCCATACTAGGAGCTTAAATCCAACCCAGGTTGATACAGTGATGTCGCAGCATCTCAACGGGGGTGGGGAGTAAACTTTCTACACAGCTTCATGTCCCAGTTTTCACAGTAGGTAATTGAAAATATTGTATTTTTACAATTGTAAAGCAACAGAAGCAACTCTAGAAGAAGAAGAAATGTGGGAGGGGGGCTCACAGTTCTAGAAGGTATGCAGTCCATCTTGGTGGGAAAGGCATGACAGTGGGGGCATGAGGCTGGCCCATTGTATTGCATGGGCAGTCCAGAAGAGACAGCAATCAGGAAGTGGGACCATCTATAAAATATCAATGCCTTCCCTCCCCCCAGTGACACTCTTCCTTCAGCAAAGCTCTGCTCCCTAAAGTTTTATAATCTTCCACACATCACCATTAGCTGGAGTCAGTTGTCCAAACACATGAGCTGAGTTGAAGAAGGGTAGTTTATATTCGAATCCCAACAGATATTTAAATGACTGAACTTTAGTCAACCTGGTTTGAAGGGAAAGCCTGCAACTAGTAGACTTAACTAATACAGAACAGGATACAATTCCCAGTTATCCGAAAAGAGAGGAGAATTTGCCACTTTAATGGCACTTAGGTTCTTTTGGGGTGTGAATGTGTCCCTCACGATATGGGTACCTGACAAGAGTTAGGGTAGAGTGGCTTCCTCATCTATTGCAGTGCAGCAGTGTGCCCAGTGGTAAGAGCATGAATATGCTTGCAAGAGATCTCAAAGATTACATCCTCCTGTTTGTTAACATCTCCCCACCTCAAATGGTTAGCACTGCCATCAGTTTAGGCAGCATCCTGGGATCCCCCATTAACCAAAACAGCCCAGAACAACCTCCACATCCAGTGTCACCTGTGGGGTATAAGGAGATCAGACGGTCAAATGGATCAGAAAGGGCTTATAGCCAGACCTCTCCAGTGTCCCAACATACTAGGCTTTTCTGTCTGAGTCTGCTGTTGTCATCTCTCAAGTGAAAATGATTATCACAGTCCATCACCAACCTTGTAGCCTGCCTCTCAGAATGAATGAGATGCCCACTTATACATTACAGGAGACTCCTTTCTGTGAGACCAAAAAGAATCGACTTCTCAAGTACAGACTGCAATGCCCTTAAGGTCTTTCTCTCCTGTGGTGCTGGGATAAATCCTCTTCCCCATGGCAGCCCACCAATCTTGAACTCCAAGATGCAAGCACCCCAGATAACACTCTGCCCGTCAAGCCACACAAGAAGCAGCCTGAAACGAAACAAAAGTAGGGCTTATTTTAGCCTACCTTACCTCAATGTTTTCCAGACTTCAGACCACAGAACACCAGGCTCTCATCTGTGTCTGACCTCCTCACATTTGGGAGTGAGTTAGGGCTAGCAGAAGCATGCCGTATCCCATATAATTCTATTGCAGTTCAACCTTCTGCTGCTTCATGTTAAAGTTCCCTCTCCTTCTGCCATGCTAATTGTGAGCTCCTTGAAGGTTCCAGTTAAACCTCCTCATCAAATGGGATGCACTTTGCAAGCCCCACCCCGACACACACACACACACACACACACACACACACACACACACACCAAAAGTGCACTATTGAAATGTGGAACCTGATGATGCTTCACTGAGGGAGGTTGGACTATAGGATGTTTTTGTCCACATCCCATGCTTCTACCCACTGGATGACAGAGGCATCATGCATCCTAACAATAATAATGAAAACTGTCAACATTGCTAACCACCCACTGAGGAACATGATCCGGGCCAAGGGACCATGGATGTAAGACAATGTAACCATACTTCTGACAGCCTGGTGTAAAAGCAAGCAGGGCTCTTTCAGGATGCTTCCTCGTCGTCTCTGCAGTCGGTCTTAACATTGCTCACTTTCTTTTAAAAATCTCTTAAATTGCATGCACTGGGGTGTCTGAGACACTGCACAGCAAACCTTGGTGACAGGCCTTTGAAGGGAGGGGAGAACATTTTTCTTCTCACACCATGGAACTCTCTAGAGTTCCTAAACCTTTACAGCATGACACAAAACAGCCAAACACTTTCTTTTATTAATTGTCAGAGAGAGAGGCATCGGGGCTTTCAAGTGAACTTGAAATTTCCCCAGAATGTATCTTTTCCTCCTGGGCCCCATTCAGAGGCCACCCTCCTGGGACATCAATCTCCCCTCTCTCACCCCCCTCCCCTACCCCCTCCTCCCCCAAAAGGTTTTACTCAGTTCACTCCCTTCCCCTGGCTTCTGTCCACAAATCTGAAAAACTTCCCACCCGATCTCACTTCAGTGGGCATGCTGAAGAATTTGACCAGAACTTAGGCAGCTCATGAATCTTAGGAGACAATTTTAATGACTCTTAAGAGCAGAAAACTTAGCATGCATTTTTTTGTAAAGGGCCAAGCAATAAATATTTTAGGTTTTGCAGGTCAGAGGGCCTCTGTTGCAAGTACTCAACTGTACAGTTCCAGCCCCAAGGCAACCAAGGATCCACCACCACCACCACAACAACAAAGCATGGCTGCATTTCAATAAAACTTTATTTGTAAAAAGTAAGTCAAGGGCCAGGTTCAGGCCACAATCCAAACACATTTTAAATAAATTAACATTTAACATGATAACCATCAGGAGGACACTGCAGCTTTTTGTTTACCACCAACAGGGGACACATCCTTCTCAGGTGATATTTGCATCCTGAATTCCCCAAAGCTAGACAGAAAAAGACAGGGGTGCTGCCTCGATGCCATTCCCTGTCCTAAAGACCTTGTTCCTCCACTGCCAGTCTTTCCAGGTTAATAAAGTGAAACTTGGTGCTTGATTTCAAGACAGTAGATGCCACTGTTAGAGCTGAAGCACACCTTCTCTGGAGGATGGTCTCACTTGCTTCCACTGTTCCCCCAGGAAAATATGCAAGTCTTGTAAATGCAGCCAGGAGGAGCACTGCCTAAGCTCTGACCTGGACGATGATCGGAAAATTGGGCGCCTGCTGATGGACTCCAAGTATGCCACTCTCACCGCCAGGGTGAAAGGCGGAGACGGCATCCGCATCTATAAGAGGAACCGCATGATCATGACCAACCCCATCGCCACCGGCAAAGACCCCACCTTTGACACTATCACCTACGAGTGGGCTCCCCCAGGAGTCACCCAGAAACTGGTAAGACTATCTTCTACTTGAGCGATTATTTTTCTTCCCTCTTAAGTATGAGCTGAGACACGGATTCCTGAAATTCAGGGACAAGGTAGGAATGGCTGTACTTTCAGCTCTACTCCTGGCTCAGGTAATGATGAAGCACAGAGACTCTAGACCTCAGTTTTCTCACCTACAGAATGGATCGAGGTAGTCATAGAAACTCTTGGGGGCTTTCTGGTTCTAGAATGGGGGCATTCACTGGGGTTTTTAGGCTCTTTGCTTCTGAGCTGGGGATATTTGTCATGGTTCTCTGAACTTTCTTTTTTTCTCTGCAAGATTCTCATTTCCATATAAAATCATCAGGATTCCTCAACAAGCCTATGGGTAAACAGAGGAAGAGTCCTTTCTCTTCAGACACAGAGGGTTGTTGATCTTAGATAAAAGATCAACTCTTAAGTATCCATGAACTTCACCACCCGGCAAGGCAGATTCCCTTACACAACAAGAAGCAGAGAGTGGCTTCTGCAAGTTGTCCAGGTGAAGCAGGGGCTGATAGCTGGCCACAGAGAGTGGCATCTGTGCAGTGACAGAGCCAGGACATGTCATGGGATTCAGACATCCCCTCTGCCCTCAGCACCTAGGTTGTGCAAGCCAGCAAGTGGTACTCACAAGTCAGTGGGACACAAGCCATCAAGTCATAAAGAACTGGCTGAGGGTATCAGGAAGCAGCTGGTGAAAGCCCCGGATTTGCTCCCCCTCTAATCAGGGGCAGCCATCGAAGGGCCATGATGAATGCTGCCTTGTAAAACCTCATGGCTACAAAGACCCCCCTGTCTGCTCCACAGCTGGCTGGTCTCAGTTTTGGCACAGGTCAACACTCTTTTGGCTCACCCCTCCCCTCTCTGTTTCATTCTGCTTTCAATCAGGTCGAGCCTGATTGAATTTTGGAAGTGGGACAGAATCTGGCTGTCCATCACCCTTCCCTACCAGAACGAGAGCTAGAGAACTCTACCAGCCTTCCAAGCTGGTGCCCATCTGCTTGCCCCTGTGCCTTTGTATTTAATATTACTTCACACTGGTCACCAAACTAAGTGTATTTCAACCACAGCCTTGTGTGATGTCCCAATGTCTTAGACACACACTGTTATAGGGAAACAGGCTCAGAGAGAGCCTGCAACTAGCCAGATGCCCAGCTAACTTGATTTAGGTGGAGCCAAGCCTTGATCTCAGACCTCCATGCCTACCCCTGTCAATACCTAGGTTGCTTCAACCCCAATTCTAGCCAGGTCATTAGGGCTGGTAAATGGAAGAGAAGGCAAACAAGAGAGTTCGCCTATTTGAAAGCAGGCTTCCAAGAAGTGAAAAAAAGGCTGAATGGGCTTTGGTTACTAGTTTGGAAAGGAGAGAGAAAAAGCAGGAAGAGGAAGCCAGCATCTACTGAGCAGTCTGCATGTATGTCTTCTGAGTGTCTGCCACTCCCTCCGTGTCACAGCCACTCTGTGGCTGAGTGTGTCACAGCCCATGTTAAGGGGGAGCACTCTTGTGAGTCTCATGCCTCATGATCTGTCCTTACCCCCAATGTGACCACTGATATCAGCAGTGATCTGCCTCCCAACTGAGCCCAGCATACCTCAGCATCCTACTAAATACAGCACACTGGGAATTGTCACCTGCAGGTGACATGTGATTGACATGACAAAAATAAAAACAATAACAAAACAAAACAAAAAAACCCTCCTTTATTGTTCTTAGCTAATAGCAAGAGAAATGCTAGGAAAGAAATGCCTTGGACTGGGGACTGCATGCCCTGACTCTAGAGCCCAAGTAAGTTCTACTGCAAAACCTAGGAAAGAGTCCTTTGCTGGTCCCTTGACTCTCAGCACAGCTGATGTTCATGGATTCTAGAATCTCTCCACCTGAGATGTCCCTGAGAGATGCAGAGCAGACACTGGATTGGCAGCTCTTGAGAAATGCCTCGGTTAACAGTCATGCCATAATCCACTTGTTATTTCTCAATAACTAAAATAAAAAAGCCACTATACCTGCTGCCCTCTAATACAGGGTCGGGAAGAATCCCTTCTCAGATGGGGCACCAGCGATGTGGTGTCGCAGGGGATCTGTTTATTCCTGTGCTGGCTAGAGGGTCTTGGCCTCTTTGGCTAGGTAGGGTCCTTTGTCTCCCTTGACTCTCTTTAAGCTGTTAGCTGGAGCCAACCAGCAACTTCTCACTCTCTGTTGTGAGTATGGAGACAAGGCTGCCTGGGTCCTCTCCTACTGGTCACGAAACCTGCCCTAATAGAACCTAATAGATGACCGAATTGAAATCCACAGGATCAGGAACTTGGGGAGATGGATTATTTGCTGAGGCTGCCCCTCACCATCCCAGGACTCTGGCCACCTTTTGTTTCTGAGAAAGTACTTGAAAAGCAACTGGGCATGTACAAACAAATATACCTGGAGTTGACCAAGGGTACTAGGAGCATTTTTATGCCAGCAAAGACTGAGATGGGAGGTGGAGGTAGTTCCTGGAATCTCGGACACAGCCAACAAATAGGTACCCACAGTCAGATGTCAGTCTAACTGAAGGTGGGCACGTGACTCTTGTCTTCTTTAGAATTTACTTACTAAAAAACCCAGTGACTACCAGGCCTGGGACATACCCAGCCAGATTCTTCTCCCGTATTGGACAGCTTCCCAAATTCACAAGATAATCAACTTATAAAGAGGAAAGGGTGTTTGGGCTCCTGGTTCTGGATGATGTGGGTCTGTGTAGGGACACGAGGAAAGCTTCTCCCTTCTCAACAAGGAAGCAAGAAAAGACCAGGGTTTCTCTCTAACCCTTCAAAGGCTTGTTCCAAATTGACCTATAAGCCCCATTACACTCCACCTCTTTCAAGTGCCCACCCAGGAGCACCCAGCAACCCATAACAAGTGAATCTTTAGGGACAGCCAGCATTCACATTGTGGCACTTCTGCTCACTAATATCAGACAGTAGCTTAAGCTGCTCACTGTGATTTCCAGTAGGAGTTTACATGCTACTTCCCCTAATTCCAAATGAGTCTAGTTCCGAGTTTCGAGACTGAGGCCAGCTGGGTTCACAGAGGATGGACAGCGGGAGCCAGGCAAGCTGGTCATGAGGGACAAGGCAGAAATGGAAAGAAGTCAACCGGAATAGTCAACTTGTCTCTCGGTTTCTCATACTGTAGCCTTGACCTTTCTCACCCCCTAGCCTCCCATCCCTGGGACCCACTAAGCAGAAGATCTTTGGCTATGAAGGAAGCACTAGTTCTCTGTGGATACGTTAACATTCAGACAATTGCCAGTCACATAGACAAGGGGTGCTATTGACTGAGACCCTATGGATTCTACACTTAGAGGTGCTGACATGTATTTTAAAATTAATAAACCATAAAATACCATATTCTCATAATGATCTCATTATACTCTTCTAAGAAAAGCAATTTTAAACCAGATTTATTTTTCTTTTAATCAGGAGTATTGCCCGTGAGGTAAATGAAGTGAAAATGTTCCATTTGGAAGGGAACAATATCCGCACTGCAAAGCCTTTGAATCTAAAATGAGCCTCATTTTGGTGAAAACCAAAAATGAGAATCTGTAGCTATGCCTTAGGCAAGGAAAGACTCATGCAGGTCCCTCTAAGGTGTTACCAATAGTCACGCACTTCTTCCCAGAACATTCCTGAGTTTTCAAACTCTCAAAGCACCAGGAACTCGCCTCGATTCAGTTTCCCTGCTAGATACTTAGAGTCCCAGCTGATTTATCTCATGCATTTGTTTCTCGCTAGTGTCTCCTTGAAAGGTAGTTATATTAGTCCATTTCCCCGTGCTGCTCTAACAAAACACTTGACAGAAACAGCTTGAGAAGAAGGGCTTATTTTGGCTTCCATTTTGAAAGAGTAGAGCCAGTGCATCGCAGTGGGAAGCCACAGTGGCAGGAGCAGCTCGTGACTTTGGCACCGGGAGCATATGACCAGTGATTGCTCACATCTCAGTAGAGCAGGAAACGGGAGGAATGAATGCTGGAACTGGGAGGTGGCTATAAATCTGGAGGCATGCCCCCTCAGTCATGCACCTCCCAAAGCTTTTACAGCTCCCTAGAATACCACCACCAGCAAAGAACAGTTTTTGGACACATGAGCCCTGGGAGACATTCCATAGTCAGACGATAGCAGTAGCATAAGGGTTTAGACCAACTGTCTGCCTCAGTGACTGAGATTTATCCCCAGAAGGCAGATTCTTGGGTGTCACAACCGCCCTGATGAACTGGGGACTTGTGCTTGGGAATCTATGTTTAATGACTTTTCCAAAAGCTTCACACACACACACACTGGGTCAGTTAACAAACATGGCTGCTAAGTATAGGAGAAAGGGCACAGATAGGAAAGTGAGAGGAAAGGAAAATTCGGTAGGCCTTGGAAGCCTATTCCCGAATCCCAGAGGCTGTAGGGCTTGCATGGTGCACATTTTTGCATCTGAGAAACATGTACAGAGAGAGGGGTAAAGGCAGCTGTAGTTTCACAGCTAGCATGCCCAGGATCAGGATTTCAGTCTAAGGTGGGCTAAATCCAGAACCTTTACTGGTTGAGTTAGAAGAAGAAGGTAAATACTCAACACACACACACACTCACACACACACACACACACACACACACACACACACACACTCACATCACAGGAAGGAATAGAGGGAAGGGGACAAGGAACATGCATGTATGCTTCAATCACTGCTAAGAGTAGAAGATCCACTCTTTTTTGTTCTAAGTAGATTGTGTCTTAGCTTCTATGACCATGAGCAACAGCCACGTGACATAGTCTCTTCCACTCCATCCCCCTCTAGGGCCTGCAGTACATGGAACTCATCCCCAAGGAGAGGCAGCCTGTGACAGGCACTGAGGGTGCCCTCTACCGCCGACGCCAGCTCATGCATCAGCTCCCTATCTATGACCAGGACCCCTCTCGATGCCGTGGACTTGTGGAGAATGAGCTGAAAGCTATGGAGGAGTTCGTCAAGCACTACAAGAGCGAGGCCCTTGGGGTGGGCGAGGTGGCCCTCCCAGGGCAGGGAGGCTTGCCCAAGGAAGAAAACAAGACACAGGAAAAGCCAGAGGGCACAGAGACCACTGCCCCAACCACCAATGGCAGCCTGGGTGATCCATCCAAAGAAGTGGAATACGTGAGTGTCCCTGTCTCTGGTCTGGCTAAAGCTGCCCAGGCTAGGGCTATGCTGTCAGGGTCCCACCTTACCATACCACCTCTCATGCATGTGTTTAGTCATGTTCAATGAATGAGGCAGATACTTGTTACTCTGTGTCAGATATCACACATGGAAAATAACACCAGGCCATTGCCCTATGGAAAGGATCATAGGCTAGCACAGCAGTTCTCAACCTGTGGGTCGTGACCCCTTCGGCAACCCTCTAACTCCAAAAAATACTTACATTCCAATCCTTAACAGTATTAAACTTACAGCGATGAAGTAGCCATGAAAATAAGTGGGTGGTTGGGGGCCAGCACAACCTGAGGAACTGTATTAAAAGGTTGCAGCATTAGGAAGGTTTAGGAGCACAGCCCCAGGAGAATGCCAGCAATGAGCCAATGGTCACAGCTTAGGAACAGGGCATCCAGCTTCCCTGTGGGGAAAATACAGACTCTGAAAATGTGGTAAGGATCAACTGGTATGCAGGAGTAACTCGGGACCATCCAAGCAATAGACTTGGAGCAGGAGCCTTGTACCTTTGAGCATTTGCAAACCCATGAACTAAAAGTTTGGACAAACAAGGTACAATTGGCATCCTAATAGCAGTCCTGTGTGTTTGATGGCGTGACGAGCTGGGAGAGTGGATGCCATGAGCCTGGGGAGGCCAGACTTGGTGAGTTTCACACTGTTCATTGGTCCATCATGTCGTCATCTCTTGGGTTTCAGGAAATCAAGGAAGGAGAGGTCACTGCCCCATATTGGTGGGAACAGCCTCATGTTGAACTGAGAACTTGACCTGAAGGGGCAAGCTATGGGTCAGAAACAGGACATGGTTCCAGTTGTGTGGTTGACAGTTTTCCTTAATGACTGTGTGGAACATACACATATCTGGGGCCATCCTGAGAAAGCACAAAAGAGAAGCCCATGTTTCAGAGGTGAAATTCTCACGGATGGATTTGCCTTAAGCTGTTCCTCAGGCCAAAACTGGAACCATGGGGCTGATGACCACTCTGTTTCTACGATGAGGGCCTTATCCTTACCCTTCATCCAAGGGGCCTCTTTTACCCATAGTTAACATTTGATTATGAAAGTTCCAGCACAGGGATCCCTCTGATTGCTAGGTCATCATCACTGTGGCCAGATTATCTGACATAAGCAACTTAAGAAAGGAAAGTTCCACTTTGCCTTATGGTCTCAGAGGGCACTATGTGCTTGAGAAGGACATTACAGGAGGGGAATCATGGGGGTGGATTGGAAGCATCTGATAGACAGAAAATGGGGGTGAGGAAATAGAGGTGGCCAAGGCTTGATAGAGCCTCTAGGTATAGGTCCACAGTGACCTACTTCCCAGATCTAGCCAGGCCTTATCTCCTACCCTTTATCATCTACCAACAATGTCATAAGTCTTTATGAAGTGATGGTCTTTAGAAAGGACCTTGCAAACACCCCCATACAAGAACTGTAGTAATCTCTTGGACAATTCTCAACCCAGCTAAATGGATAAGCAAGATTAGCCATCATGGCCATGAGGTATGTCTTACAGGAAAGAGGCTGACAGTCTCTAGACAGACAATCCACAGAAAGACAGCCCAAGAGCCTGCTTACCCTGTTCTTCCTGACTCTGGGTTACTTAAGTAGCTCCCAACTCTACCCCAACCTTGCCCGAACTTGGGATTGCCATCCAAGGAGCCACAGCCTCATGCTCTTCTAGCTGAAAATTCCAAGACTTTGGGGTTTTTTTTTAACCTTATTATTTAACAGTGAGCTTTAATTTTTTAGGTTGTTTGATTGATTGATTGATTGATCGATCGATCGATCGATCGATTGATTGATTGATTGATTGATTTTAGTTATGTGTATATGCTGTGTATGTCTCTTGGTGGGTATATACATGTGGTAATGCAGGTGTCTATGGATTCCAGAAGAGGGTATTGGATTTGCTGGAACTAGAATTAATTACAGATGGCTGTGAGCTGACAGCTATGGGTTCTAGGAACTGAATAAAGGCACTGAGCCACCTCTCCAAGCCCTGTCAGTAAAAGTTAAAATCTTACTTCTTAGGGTGGATATATGTGTCCATCCCAAGACTTTAAAGAGACTGGAATGGATATAGGTGTGACAGACTTTAAAGAGAAACTAAATCTAGTTACCATCATAGTTACTAGTTTTATAAACTGCTCTCCCATACCACCCCAGTCCCATCCACTATTCACCCTTTAACACTTGTCAATGTTTGAAGAGTAAGTTTTAAAGAATTCCAACTTGGAAGTGAATCTCTTGATGTCATTGTGACTTCTCTGAATTGTCATCCCCAAGGAAGAGATGCTGTTTTGAGAACATACCTTGTCCTTGACTGGGCCCCACAGATTTGTTCAACATAGAACTGAAACAAAGATGCTCTGAGATTCTGGGTTCTTGCCTGTACTTAACTCTGGGGAATATTTGTGACAATTTGGAAGCATTTAAGTAATAATATCAGCCAGTGACTGTCATATTCCACAGTCAGAAATGAGCTGGGAATAAGAAGCTGTTAGGATTAAATTTGTCTGATGCCTATGAAAGATGTAGTTCTTTGTCTTACACCAACCACAATTTTAACTCAGTATCTAGCTGTGTCATTATGGGGTCACATCTGCCACTCTCTGTAGATTCTGAGAGCTTGTTTATCTCTGTATCTACAGTGGGTATCCTTGAGGTTGACTGTTGGTGATCAACAAATGTGATCCACAAGTAAATCGATGTTCAAGCCAACCTGGGCTCTGGAAGATAGGAACAATTTGGATGACATCTTGTCTAAGAAGCCAGCAGCATCCCCTTTCCACATTTCTTAAGTACGAATCCTTACTCAAACCTTCAGGGTCTCTTTAAATTCTCACAAATGCCTGGCATGGTGATTTCATGAGAGCCATGAGATGTGGACTCCCAGGTGTATACACAGTAGGTAGATTGCCCAAGATCCCATTTCCATAACAGTATCCAGAAGATGCTGAGTTAAAGCATCCTGTGGATACTTGGTTTTTGCCATTTGCTCCAGAAGAAAGCATCTAGGTTCTCTGTCTCCTTGAACCAGAAAAGAGAATCCCAATGAGGGCAGCTTAGCAGCACAACAGGCCATAAAGCTATGTTCCCAGGAGTTACACTGCCAAATGTTGGCCTGAGCCACACTCTGAAGTCCATGCATAGATGGATGGGTAGATGGATGAATGGATGGATGGATGACGTTAAAGGAATCCTGCTTTAAAAAAAAACTCAGTAATCTCAGGGTTCCTTGTATTGTATTATAGAAACACTCACATAGAATCTAACACTGTATTTTTATCTCCCTACCATGGACTCCTGCCCTTGACGCTGTCCTCTGCCACCTAAGATTTATCACCATGCCATATTACATGATGCTATACATTCTTCACTGCCCCAAAGGCTTATTAATCTAGGCCATGTCCCTCCTTTAAAACCTCAGTTTAGCAGCAATGACCATTAGGCTCCTGAGTTCTTCCCACCCCAACACACCACTCTCACAGAGGATTGTCATGCCAAAGCCCTCTGGAGAATGCTCAACAACAGGCTGTAATTCATGGGAATCCCAATACTAGACAGGAGCCAGAACACCAGACATAGCTCTGCCTGAACCCTACCTGCCCTATGGCTGCAACTTACCTCTAATAAGGATGAGGTCAGTTCATAGATCCCGATGCCAGGCTTAGCTTTCAAAGTCCACTATGTCAGGTAGACCTGCCAATAAGGCACATTGGCCTAAATCATCAGAAGTACATCTGTGTGCTTGGGCAACTAACTAAGAGGCGTGGCTGTCTGCGCCAGCCTCAAAATAGATCACAGATCACAATCATCACATTGATAGTGAAAGAAAAAAAAAGCATGGTAGAAACACCCTCAGCCACGGATCCTTCAATAAGGCCTCTCCATAAGAAAATCCCAAGGTAGAAATAAATACTCCCAAGCACCAACTCATCTGCTGTCACTCCTGGAGGGAGGCAGGGAGGGAGAGACTAGCTTTTCAAATCACCAAGACTAATTCAATATCTTTAAATCTTTGGGATGATCATGAGTTAGCTTGAAGACATCAAACAATTTATCCAGATAAAGAGCCCATATGGGACACGACCATAGTAGTTTGCTAAGTAGCAGTGGACTGATTCAAGTCTTGTTGTTGCTAGCAGTGTGGTGTGAGCAGTCCTGAGAACAGTTCCTAGAAAGGATGGAGATCTGTATATCTGGAGTGAACCACGGCACTTGACATCCTTCACAGCCCAGCCTGCTGGAGATTGAAGCCCTTTTCTCTGTGTTCTAGAAAGATCAGAAGCACACCCTACCCCAGCCCAAGTCTCTCCTCATGGGTCTCAGGAGCATCTCAAGGCTCTGGCCAGGGAGTTGTGAACAGCCAGAAACCTGTGCTATACCCCACCAAAGCTCCTCACTCTCTCTTCAAGCCCCCAGCCCCCATTTTTCTCTCCTGGATAGGATTTGTGGATGCCTGTTCTACACATGCTCTGACTGCTGACAGGCGGTTTCCTTGCTTTTGGAGAGCTCAGTGGATGTTCACTTGGAAATTGAATATACAGGGTTCCCAGGCATGTCACTGTGCCCAGGCATTTCCGCCTTTCCACCATCCCACACTTGAAACTCAAGAAAGGGGACAGAATGCCAGAACAGAGCATAAAATGTACTCTCGGCTCTCTAAGGCTAAACATCCTTCCCCTGTGCCCCCAGCGTTCCCACTTCTCCATGGCCCTTCCTCGGGACAGGTGATCTGAGAGCAGGCAACTGAGAGTCAAAGAAGAGGAGGGTGTGGAGGCTCCCGAAGCCTTGAGAGTGCATTCATAAGATCCCAAGATACTCAGTGGGATGCCAACTCTTTCTCCCCCATCTCCCCACAAAAATGCAAAGGGAGGTACAATGGGCCTTCGACTCCACCCTCCTCCATAGGAGGGCCTCTCTGATGGAAACTTACAGCCACTGGCAGCTCAAGCTGAGGCCCGTCCCAGAAGGGACATATTTGTGGGCAAGGGACTTCCAAGTTTTTTGTCGGAGCAGATGTTTGGCTTGTGGGCTGTGCAGGCTGGCTGCCTTTCCTGCCAATCCTACTCAGGGACTCAAAGCTGCCTCAGCCCCTCTGTGAGCCACCTTTATTTGAACTGGAGTAAAGGTATAGAGACCAGTGAGGAACCACCCAGGCACAGCCAACCGTGGTCCCTTCACCTTCCCTGACCAAGGTGCCCGTGAGTGGGAAATTGGGGGCAGCCCTCAAAATCATCATGGTAACCAGGCTCCTCAGCCTCTGCCTTCTTCCTTCTCGGTGGGGATATTTTAATGACATTTAAAAAGATCATTTTTCCAAAGAGAAAAATCCCTTTATCCCACTTTTTATACTATAAATACTTTCCCATGTGAACATGTGACTTTTACAGTCATTTTTTTTTCCTTCTTCTAAGTGGGCTGCATAATATTCCATTGACTAAAACAGCCAGTGACAAGCTATTTTCAATAAAGGACAGAGGGAGAATATATAAAAGGTAGCAGGCCCTGTCACCTCCACTCAACACTGTATCATGCTGCTATAGGCTCTATCTAAACAAGTAATTGGCTGTGAGCCAATAAAACTTTATTTCCAAAAGTGAAGGGAAGTAGGCAGGAGTTGATCCATGGAGAAATGTAGTTTGCTGACCCCTGAGCCAGAAAAAAAAACTATCTTCAGGTTTGTTTTGTTTTTTTTCTAATTATTTGAGTTTCATCCTTTTAATTTTTTTCCTTTTGCTTTTTGCTTTGATAGGTTAAAAAGTAACGTTGATTGTTATGGTGGTGATAGTGAGAGTGTTGGTGATGATAGTTGGAGATAGTAATAATAACAATAACAGTGATGATGGTGGTGTAGATGATGATGGTGATGATCGTAGTAATGGTGATAAAGGTGCCAGTGGTGATGATAGGGATGGTGAGGATAGTCCTAGTGATGATGATGCTGATCATGGTGTCAGTGATGGTCCTAGTGATGGTGATGATGATGGTGGTGATGATAATGTGATGATGATTAAGAGGTTACAATGTTGCAAGCTGCCATTATTTACTTATGCCAGGAACAAGCCTGGAAATGTTCATGTCATTTTATCTAATCCCCAAAATTACCCTATAAATCAGTGTGTGTGTGTGTGTGTGTGTGTGTGTGTGATTTTTCTTTCTAATTTAAAAAAATTATTATTAAACTTTTATCTGTATGAGTGCTTGCCTAAATGTATATATGTGTACCGTGTGTGTGTGGTGCCTTTCAAGGTCAGAAGATTCAGACACCCTCTAACTAGAGTCTCAGATGGTTGTGAGCTGATTTGTGGGTGCTGGGAACTGAACTCCTCCACAAGAGCAGCCAGTGCCTTTAACTGTTGATCCACCTCTGCAGCCCCTCTCTTCCTCTGCTAGAAACATGTGATACAGCAGATATCCCATGCCCCTGGGTCTAGACATTGTGCATGGCCCCTGAAACAGACCACACTGAAAAGTTTCTCTGCTCATCTGTTGATCAGCTTATTTATTTTTGTACAAAGCTGGTCCTTGGGCTCATGGTGATCCAAGCTACATCTCAAAACAAATGCAGGCTGCTGTTTTCTCTTGGGAGAGTAGCTTATGTGCTTCATGCCCATCTCAGTATTGAATGAGTAACAAGGATACAATTAAAAACCCCTGATGTTTAACCTCTGGGCAAAAATCCTATAGTTGCAACCTGCTCTAAGAAGACAGACTTGGTAAAAAGGCTGTTACCAGTAATGGCCACCATGAATGGTGGGTTTCCTATAAGCCAAGGACCACCACTGTTACTGAGGCTTGGGAAAGCCCCAGTTTCCCCTATGCTTTCCTAGAGATGAAGCCATGGTACTGACCATAGTCCAGGTCTGGGTCCCTAACCACTGTACAGCCAGTGTGATCCTTCTGCACCCTCTGAGGTCTTAGGAAGGCTAGTGTGTAGGAAAACAGAACTCAAGACAGCTAAGCCTGCAGAAACGATGCCAGGCAAGAAAATGGGAGGGGAGGGGGACCTTCTCTGGGACCCAAGACTAGGAGACAACGATGGGGACTAAGCACCATAAGAGGACATGGGAGATGCTGTTTATAAATAAATTGTTGAGTGTTTGCATTGGAGCAAAGCCAGTGCCTAAATTCAAGGCCTTGTGTTAATATTTACTGGAGTGCAATGGTGAGATTTTCACTAGGCACTCTGGATTTAGACTGGGTAGGCCTTCGGATAAGAGCCTTCCAGGAGAAAATAAAATAGCATGAGCGGGATGTGCTTCTGGCAAGCCTAAGGCAGAGATGACTGTAGCTACAGAGGCCTTCTGTGCCCTTGGATCTCTCTGAACCTCGGTCCTTAGACACATTTCTATGGCCACATGGCTCTTGCCCACTGTCCTGAACCTGCTTTGGACTGATCCTCAATGCTTTTGTGTCATGCTGCAGGCACATGGCTGCACGTGTCCCTTTTCAATGTAGTTTTTCTTGTTAGGTTATGGAACAAGCCATCCGAGCCAAGTGGCTTATGTCAATCAGGTCCCTTTTGTTCTCAAATCAGCCATTTGATGAGCACTCCATAGGGTCATCTTGTCCCTATCCACTCAAATTTACCTGAGTGGAAGTCTACACTTCTGATGTTTGGACTGGACTGAGGAAAATGCCCAGCCGAGTTGGTCAGGCAGGGTCTCCTTGGGATTCTGTCTCTACAGCCTGAATGTGATGATCACCTTGGTATGGAAGTTTCTGGATACTGTAACTTTGTTCTTCTCAGAAACCCTCAGGGGCATATCTTTAGAAACAGAATCTTGGTAAAGCTACATGGGTGATTTATAACTTAGGAGAGCATGACAGCTCTGTTTAAGATGGTTCAAATTGACACTGTTGCTTAAAAAAAATAAAAGGAATAGGGGTTTGGGATACACTGAGCCAATGACATTTGATGTTTTTCCTGGACTCTCCATGGGTATTGTTCTCTTTCATGGCACTGAGCAGGGCAGGGCAGGGCAGCAGGGCACCGCTGCTGGTCAGACTCTCCATTGTACGAGTGAATATGAAGTCTCTACTGAACTGTGTCGCTGAGTCAGGAGACTGATCGTTGGCAGTGTTAGACACATGACAACATATGTTTTCCACTTCTGATGACCTAACACTGTCATAAGCAGAGACGCACCCTTCTTCTTTGTGCCATAGGATGGCACTCAGCACATCTTCTTCCACTAAACTGGGACATGATTTCTCAGAGAAAGGTAACTCAGTGCCATGCTTATTGGAAGAACATCCAAGACAATGCCAGTGAGATCTGAACACATCCCAAGGCCGGGAACCTGTGGGCCCCACAAAGGTGCAGCAACCAACAGCCGAGTCTGATCCATTCCTTGTCCTTCTAGAAACAGATGTTTAAACACTGCCTAGGCCCAAGCGTAAGAGCTTCAAAACCACTCGTTTCAACTTGTTTTTCCTATTCGCTTACTTCCCTGGCAGCTCTCTAGCTTGTTGTAGAGATCCTCCTGCTTTCATCTCCTGGGGGCTGGGATTAGAAATGTGAACCACTGCCTTCGACAATTTCACTAAGCATCTTACACCATGTGTGTGGGTCATAGAAAGGCATGGGTATGAAGAAAAGCTTCTTACTCATTCTACCCCTGAGAGGATTTGTTCCCCCATCCCCTCTCCCTGGGGGAAAAGTGCCATGCAGATAAGGTCCTCTAGCAGATATTGGGAACCCTGTTATGAGCAAGTCGAGTTTAGGCCCTTGGGAACCGGAGCAAAATTAGCTGATGTGCTTAAGATAAATAACCTCCTAAATGCCTTTTACCCTGGTCCCAAGAAAATTCTGCCTGCCTGGACCACCTCCTTTACCAAAAAGTCCAAAAATGGCCACACTAGACTTCCTTGGATAGTGTTAAAATGTAAACCCTCTAGGAACTCAAATTTGCCTTTGTAGTACTTGAGACATGGCCGACTTTGCACAAAGCTCACAGGTCAGGCCAGGTTTTAGCAGTCCACATCACTGTTTCTCAAAGGAATTCCTTAAAAGTACACATATCTCCTTAGGTTTTGCAAATTCCTGGCCTACTGAAAAGCGAAAGCTCTAGGGAAAGAGAGTAAAAGAGTATATTGCTGTGCCCTCGAGGGGACTTCAGAGAGGAGAAGCCTGAGGACCAGGGTCTCCAAGTAGGCAGGGCTAGAGAAGAGCAGTGACCTCAAGCCCAGAGCTGAGAGTCACTGGGCATGGGACTGTGACACAACATAGTCAGACTGGGAACCACATGTGGGTACTCTGAAGAGCGGTAAGCATTCTTAATGGCTAAGCCATCTCTCTCCAGTCCCTATAGCAGACTTTTACATATGCCTCCCTATCTAAACTTGGCAAAATGTAAATATCTGGGAGCTGGGCTGGCAGTACTTTGTAAATTAAAATTGGCATCCAAAGGAAAGACCAAGGTCAGCAAACATTGAATGGTCAGACAGTAAACATTTCCGGTATTCTGAGCCAACAGCTAAAATTTACGACACCCTGTGAGCATTTTATGTAACAAAAGAGAAAACAAATTTCCATGACATTTCTACTCATGCAATTGAAATGTACTCACTGATAAGTGGATATTAGCCCAGAAACTTAGAATGCCCAAGATACAAGATACAATTTGCAAAACACATGAAACTCAAGAAGAACGAAGACCAAAATGTGGACACTTTGCCCCTTCTTAGAATTGGGAACAAAACACCCATGGAAGGAGTTACAGAGTCAAAGTTTGGAGCTGAGATGAAAGGATGGACCATCTAGAGACTGCCATACCCGGGGATCCATCCCATAATCAGTCTCCAAACGATGACACCATTGCATACACTAGCAAGATTTTGCTGAAAGGACCCAGATATAGCTGTCTCTTGTGAGGCTAGGCTGGGGCCTAGCAAACACAGAAGTGGATGCTCACAGTCAGCTATTGGATGGATCACAGGGCCCCCAATGGAGGAGCTAGAGAAAGTACCCAAGGAGCTAAAGGGGTCTGCAACCCTATAGGTGGAACAACAATATGAACCAGTACCCCCGAGAGCTCGTGTCTCTAGCTGCCTATGTATCAGAAGATGGCCTAGTTGGCCATCATTGGAAAGAGAGGCCCATTGGTCTTGCAAACTTTATATGCCTCAGTACAGGGGAACGCCAGGGCCAAGAAGTGGGAGTGGGTGGGTAGGGGAGTGGGGGGCGTGGGGGTATAGGGGACTTTTGGGATAGCATTGGAAATGTAAATGAAGCCTAATTTAAAAAAAAAAGACTTTGGGGGAAAAAAAGAAAGAAAGAAAATGTAGTCATTAGGCACAGTTATCCTGAAAAAAAAAAATCTAAGTCAGTTAATGAGAAAAATGAAGTTCTTTTTGAGGATAAAATATTTGCTAATATTTGTTAATACCTGGAGGAACCCTAGGCAGCTGTTTGCTGACACCAGATTAAAAGCCTGGGTTTTGGAGGTGGCTTGGCCTAGGTTCTCACTCTTCTAAAATTGTGAATCACTGAACAAGTCACCAAATATCTTGAAGGGAAAACAACAGCTTTCCTAATACAGAAATGACTGCCAGGTGTGTGATAATGGGTGCAATATCTCAAGTACACTGCAGTGTGCAAACATGCCCAAAGGACCTGAGAACCATCATCCTGGGCCCTTGGAGCAGAAGAGGATTCAGAAGGGCTCAGGAGAGTTTATGTTGTAAAACTGTCAAAATTCCATTCCTGAGGAGATAAACAAACAAACAAACAAACAAAATGCATTTATAAAGGGAAAGAGGTATGAAAGGATGGATACATGGATGGATGATGGATGGATGGATAGATGGATGGATGGATGGATGGATGGATGGATGGATGGATGGATGGATGGGTGGGTGGATGGATGGATGGATGGAGAAATAGGTGGATTGGTGAATAGATAGATAGGTGTATAGATTGATATATGAGTGGACAGATAGGTGGGTAAATGGATGCGTAGTTTTGTGGGTAGGTGGGTGAGTGGAAAAATAGACAGATAGATAGGTTGATGGATAGATGAATGGCTACATAAGAAGAAAGCTGTGTAACACTCATAAATCCAGGAGATTTGTCAACCAGTGGTTCTGAAAATACCTGTGAGGTCAAGGTCTCATAAAGATTCCATATATTGTATGTAGCTACTTGAACCCTGGAAGAATAGCAGGCTCTTTAGAAGAGGGCAAGGACTAAGCTTCTGGGAAAGAGAAAAAAGAAAGAAATCTTCATTGTGATAAGCCTGACAACCAAGTGTAAATGGGGTTCAAGGTCAAGGATGTTGACCTTGGTCAACAATCTTCCTTAGGAGACATAATGACAGCAAATGCCCCTGGTAGCAGGTAAGGAAAACAGTGATGACCTCTGGAGTCCCCATCTCAGTCTTAGCCCATAATGGTGACATCAGGAAGATTCTAACTGGCATACATTTTACCAAGTATGTGACCATGACTACCCCAAACTGTCTGGGACTCCCAGAAACCCATTCCCTCAAAGAGGAGCCCACAAAAGCAGAGGACTAAGGATGGGGACCTGGGTGTGTACCAAAATAGAGGAAGGAGGATCACGTGACTTCTGAGGATACCTGAATGAGGTCCCTCGGTGACTTACTACTACTGGCTCATGGGCAAATACAAGTCATTAAGAACAGAGAAAATGGTACATGGTGTGTGTGGATTCCCTTTTTTCCCCTATAAATCTTAAATGATTCAAGAATAAAAAACTGATCAGAAGACAATACAGGGCAAGAAATCTATTTAAATTAGGCAAAAGGAAGGATTCCTATGGCTTAGTACTGTATGCGGACAGGATTTGTTTATATTTTCTTAAGGGGACACACAAGTACCGCAGCACACATGTGGAGTTCAGGGGACAATTTGCTAGACTCAGTTCTTTCTGTCCACTGTGTAGGCTGCAGGGGTCAAACACAGGTCATCAGCCTTGGCACAAGCACCCTTACCCATTAAACCATCTCAGGTCCCTGACTAACTTCTGCGAAACTGACGCTGGTTGGATTTTGATGTAGAGTCAAAGACGCATATCCTGTTTTCTTGGCCGGCTATTAAAATACTCCTCCCTTCCTAGTTCAACTTATCAGCTGGAGGCCAGAGTTCCTCCACAGATTTCACCCAAATTGGCACCAGGCAAAATACAGACAGACCAATGGTTAAGAGACTCCAGCTGGCCTAAGTGAGTCATTTAAAAGATTTTCAAACTGTATAGTTTGAAATCGAGTATTTTGGATTGTTCTTCTCACTAATTTTTGTTTGTCTGTTTTAGAAAATACAGTTGTTTTCGGGCACAAAGCACATCTGTTAACACACCATATAAGCTTATGCCTATGATTATGAGGGGGTCAGTAATTTAAACATCTATAGTTTTCATTTCTCCTAAGGTGGACTATCAATTCCTGTTTTTCACATCAACAAAAACGTTGTAGAGCTCCTGGTAACCATGAGTACCTAAACAGTGAGGAGACTAGTGAAGTTGAGAATCTCGGGGACAGAGATGCTACTATATTTAGTCCTCACAAGACAGACAACACGTTTATCCCGCTTTACAGGTAGCCAAACCAAGGAGCAGAGAGGTCTTTTAACTTGCCCAGCACTATACAGAAAGTAGAAAAGGTGGGACTGGAATTTTTAAACCCACATCACATTGCCCCTCTCTCTCTCTCTCTCATATCCCTTCCAGGTCTGTGAGCTCTGCAAGGGAGCAGCCCCAGTTGACAGCCCTGTGGTCTACGCTGACAGGGCTGGATACAGCAAACAGTGGCACCCCACGTGCTTTCAGTGTATCAAGTGCTCAGAGCCACTGGTGGACCTCATCTACTTCTGGAAGGATGGTGCACCCTGGTGTGGCCGCCACTACTGTGAGAGTGTGCGGCCCCGGTGCTCAGGCTGTGATGAGGTGAGACTGGTAGGCTGATGGCCCTGTTATATAGTGCAAATCCCAAGGCCAACTGCTGTGGCTTTGCTGATGATGTATTCTTCATTTGAGAAAATTGGGCTGGGCCTCACTGGGTACTCTAACCCTCTATTTTCTCATCTATAAAATGGACCTGAGCTAAGAAAAAAAAATGGTGACATACGTTGCTTATAACCCAAGAACTTTGGAGGTTGCATGTAGGAGGACCACCCTGATAGCTCAGCTAGTAAAATGCTTGCCCTGCAGGTATGAAGACTTGAGTTTGAATCCTTAGACATCAGTATTGTAAAAATAAAAAAAATAAAAGAAGAAAGAGAGAGAGAGAGAGAGAGAGAGAGAGAGAGAGACAGAGAGACAGAGAGACAGAGACAGAGGCAGAGAGGCAGAGAGAGAGAGAAAACCAGCCAGGTAGTGTGGAGAGGAGGTACAGAGAGATTATATAATTTTCCAAGTTTGGCAAATATCTAAGTGACAGCCCATGTTTGTGTCCTGTTGTGCTACAAAGTCAGAAAGTCCAGGAGTCATTCTAGAGGATCACTTCATTCTGGGTCCAAGGGACCCCTTGATTCCTTGCTCTCAGAGAGTGGCCACTGCTCCATTGTTTTCTTCCGGGGTCATGCGAGTTATGTAACCCTGACTCTGAAAACAACTGGCCTCTGGATTTACCCAAAATGTTTCACAGATAGATAAATAAGAACCTGCCTAGAGAAGAGTATTTTCTTTTTTCCTGTCAGGAAAGCTAAGACACAAGCATGACCCTCCGCAAGGACCACACCACCTGCCTCCGACTTCTTCATGGAGGTCTTTAAAGGTCACAACAAAAATGGAATGGGATAAACCACCATCCCATAACTTACCCTCTTTCTGGGGGCAGAGCTTCAGTCCTGCATTCCTTCTGTCTCTCTTTCCAGATCATCTTCTCAGAAGACTACCAGCGTGTGGAAGACCTGGCCTGGCATCGGAAGCACTTCATTTGCGAGGGCTGTGAGCAGCTGCTGAGCGGCCGTGCGTACATCGTCACCAAGGGTCAGCTCCTGTGCCCCACATGCAGCAAGTCAAAACGCTCCTGAAAGGCTGCCCGCCCACAGCCAGCAGAGTCTATCGGATCCCACCAGGAGACTGAAGCCATCCTATGGGGCGGATGCCACGGCCAGCAAGCAGTGCATATTCTAGGTTGAGCAGTGGTAGATCTTAGAGGGTCAGTAGTTTCAAAAACAGAGGTATTCTAAGAAGTCTTAGAATGGATTTATTGTTTCCTAGCTGCAACCAACTAAAGACACACTGGTATCCTGCCAGGGAGCCCTAGGAGAAATTTCCCAGAATGCATTTCTGAGGGATCCAATCAAGAAGTAGATGTAGGATATGCTTTTTTTTTTCTCTCGTGGACATGGGATCTCTCCAGGGGGCAGGATGAGATTCTCAACTCCCATTTGTTTGCCTCTTTCTCAAGTGGAATCTGAATCTTCAATAAACAATGTTTTTGGCATGATAAACATATCAATAAAAGGTTTATGAATTTCACACACACACAACACTTTTATCTCGTTATTTATGCCATGAGAATGATTCTGTAACATGCGTTTAACCCCAAGCCCCTAAACTGATACTGCCAGATTAGCAAATGCTAATGAGTTACTTCAAGAGTTGTGCTTCATAGACTCTCACTCCATCTCCTCTGTTGCCCATGCTCCCAGATGCCTAATAGAAACACAATTCATATTTCATGGTACCCTAAAATTAGAAATGCCACTAGAATTAAGGGTTGAGGCCTGTGCCCGTGGCAACCCTAACAAGCCAGGCTCAGCCATCCATCGCAATAGGCCAATTAAGAGAGCCAAATGAATAGTGAAAAACATAAAAAGGAAATTTGTTTAACTTGGCCATGAATGGGAGAGGGACAAAGAGATCCAGTGACTCAGAGACACAGAGACACAGAGGGGGTGAGAGAGAGGGGGAGAGCAAGGGAAGGGGGGAGGGAGAGGGAGAGGGAGAGAGAGAGGGAGAGGGAGAGAGAGAGAGAGAGAGAGAGAGAGAGAGAGAGAGAGAGAGAGAGAGAAAGGGAGAGAGAGAGAGGTCTATCTTTGCGGCACTTACAAGAGGCCTAGGTTTAAATAGGATGCAAGAAGTGTACATAACTAAGCAGCCCTGGCCAAGTGTGGTTCAACCATTGTTATGTCACCACTGTCTCTGCTACTGGTTACGCTGTCTTGTACACATTGTATGAAATCTTACTGGGTGACAGATTCCCCCTTCCGGTTTCATTCAGCCTTTCCTTGTCCCAGAATAAGATTCCTGGGAGGGAATTCCAATTCCCTGAGGGATTGTTTAATAATCCCATAGACAGAGAGGGGGAGGAAAGAACGCTTCTAGAACATTCGCATTCCTTTCAGGCAAGCAGGTTACTGGAGCTGATGATCTTCTTGGAGCCAAAGGGCCAACTCATCTGTCATTAGCATCCAGACAGGTCCTTAGTGAACCTCCCCGGGAGACCTGGCCGAGTGCTAGGAGCTGCCCAAGGTACCTTTGCTCAACCCGTGAATGGGCCATGGTGCGCAGTAAACATAAATCTTTTAAACTATGGCATTTTTATGAGGAGTCTTCCATTTGTCCATGTTGCTAACTGAACATTTTGTGAGCCAAACAGAGTAAGTTTTGGGGCCTGGTTTTTAATCTCCCTTTTATGGTCTGAGTATTTTCAGTCTTCAAATTCATTTCCTTCACACAGCTTCTAAGTACCATGACTTTTCCTACCAGAGATGCAAGGATGAAAAAGACACTGGTCCCAGCAGCGCACGTTCCAACCACCAGTGTTTTCCTTAAAAAGTCCCACCTGCTGCTCAGACTCTTATCTGCTCCAGTCCCATGTATGTGGTTGCCAAGTGTGGCAGAACCGTTGTGATTTCTCCTACAGCGGTGGGCATCTGCCTTCGGCTCATCCCTCCTACTTCCCTCAGCTTGCTCAACATTGAGCTGTCTCAAAGATGAGTTCTGAGCATCTCCTTGCCCCCATTCAAACTCTCGTGGTTGCCCAGTGCCTGTCAAGTTAGGAGCCAACTCTGATATTTACAACTTTCTGAAACTTGGACCGCTTGTCTCTCCAGCCTCAGAACTCTGTACTTTCCTAGATTTCTAGTTTTCTTTCTCTTAGGTACAAACTCCAGCCACTACCCCAAGCTCCTTCTTGTTTATCTGAAGGTCAAGTCTGTTATCTGCTGAAAATTCACATACTCTACAAGAAAAATGAGGCATGGCTCATTTCTTAGACACGTCCCTGAAGTACCAGCAGAATAGTTCTATTCCTCTACCTAGCCAGCCAGCCATCTACCCAGTCATCTACCAGCCAGCCAGCCATCAGCTCACCCAGCCATCTACCCACCCAGCAAGCCATCGGCCCACCCAGCAAGCCATCCACCCAGCCAGCCAGCCACCAAGTTATCTACTCTTCCAGAAAGCCATCTACCCACCCACCTAGCTATTACCCACCTAGCCAGCTTTCTACCTATCCAGTCATCCATCTATCCAGACATCTATCCACCCAGCTAGCCATCTACCTATCCACCCAGCCATCTAACCAGCCAGCCAGCCTTCTATCTACCTAGCCAGCCATCTAACCAGCCAGTCAAGCATTTACCCACCCAGCCAGCGACAGCCATCCATCCTAGAAATGTTCAGTAAGCAAACACTACAGTTTCTAGGCCTTGTACTGCATGCAGGGTATACAGTACAAAAACAATGGCTACTGCCTCTGTGAATTTTACAGTCTATAGAAACCAGTTTCAGGGGAGCACATCTACAGGTCAATGTGAAATTGTAGTTAATGTGGGTCCTGTAAAAGGAAGATTCACAAAAACAAGAGACTAGATCTAGTCAGGAATATTAAAATTTTTAAAAAAAGAAAAAGAAAGAAAGATAAAAAAAGAAAGATAAAAATCATCACTGGTAGATGATCTGGCATGAGTTGACCCTGATCTGATGAAGACAGAAGGATCAAAGGTTAAAAATGTATTCATAAATATTGTGCACAAAGGTCCTGTAGAAGATACCTTGTCCATTTTTTTTAATGCCCAGGTTTTGGTGTTGAAGATACAGGGGTTAATATGAAGCATGGACAGACAAGTCAGACTGCACATGTGACCAGTGCATAGGGAATGGGGTAGGTGGCCTTGAGGCACAGGAGTGGACAAGGCCACCCATCTCCTCCATCACAAAAGCCACAAAAGCCGAGACACTGCCTTAGGAACCATGAGAGCATTCAAACAGATTCAAGTTGGGGTTGGTGACAGTTGCTCAGGGTGATGACTAGATAACCGAAGCCTCCTGTTGAAACCCCAGCAGGATCAGCTTGCCTCTGGCTACAGGATGGCAGCCAAGGACACCTCCCTGGAGCATACCACTGCATTTTCTATGCATCAAGAGTGCTGCCCTTGCATTTGGAGTTTCTGTGTCCTCTCTTAGGGATTCCACTCTCCTTCCCATGGACTGTTCAGTTCAGTACCAAGCCATCATCTTCTCCCATCATCTCTCATGTTGCATCCTGGCCTGCCATATATGGCAGATAGACAATGCTCTTTTTGTGTTCTCCCTGGTGAGCCTTACCATCTCTACACTATTTCCTGACAAGCTACTAACACACACACACATTCACACACACTCTTCCCTTGTGCACTCTCTCATTCAAGCACAGTCAAGGGCTCCCTGATTCTCACATAGAACTTTTTGTCTTGCAATCACATTTCCTAATTATGCTTAATTGCTGCCTCTTCCAGGAGGACTTGGAGCTGAGGGGCACCGTAGCAAGCATCAGGACACAGTTTTCCAATGCCCCATGTCAGTTGTTGCATGGTATTATCCCTGAATCAGCAGGAAGAGTGGCTGCCAACATCACTACATTCTCTAGGCTCCTTGGTCTATGCACTCAGTAAGCCCCAGGCTGACATCGTTCCAGCGCTCTTATCATACCACAATTATTTATTAGTGAAAAGCTCCATTTGCAAACTTCTTTTTAAATTTTATTTTATTCTTAATGAGCAAATAATCATTGGACATTTTTATGGGGAACAAAATGTGACATTTTGATAGATGTTTGCAGCGCAGAAGGAGCCATGCTCTTCTTTACGATAATCTCACCACCACAGTTCCCCTTGCCCTCTGTACAAGGCCTGGCAAAGAATGGAAAAACGCAAAGAGCCCAGCATCTGCTGTGGTTCGCTTTGCTAACTGCACCGTGTTCCCACTGATCAAGATCACAGATACAGATTTCAGACTGAAGCAGACACAGTTGGCTATGTACCCATTCCCAGGCTGTACCACTTCCTGCTTTGTGGAGGTGGGGCACTTCCTGTGACATAAACTGACTCTCAAAGCCTTGTTCCCAGGGAAAGAAAGGGTTTCTTGCTGTCTTTGGCTTCTCCATCCAGGTGCTTCTTAGTTTCCCTCATGAACAGAGAGTATCTTCAGGGAAGCTGTGTTTTTGCTTTCTTTCTGCTGATAAAACCTCAAACTTATTTGAAAGGTGCCAAGCAGAGAGCAAAGAATGGTCAAAGATCTTTTCTGATATTAGGACTCACCACATATGAACCTTCCTCACCATGCTAGGGATGGAGCCCAGGGTCTCCACATGCTAAGCAAGTGTTACCACTGAGTCACACCCTCAGCCCTGCCATGAACTTGTTAATGTGTGATTTCTAACAAGGATGTTCTTATCCACAAGTCACAGCTCAGCCATCAGAGTCAGGAAATGGATGCACACGCGTTGCAGACTTGCAAACTTCTACTCTACCCCACAATCACCAATGGTCACAGTAATGACTTCTAAAACGAAAAGCATCAAGTTCAAGGCCACACATCCCTTTAGTTATCTGACTACTCATTTCTGAAGCCAATATATTCTTGTAGGTCATTTGAACTGTTTGATTGACAGATTTTAAAATGATGCTCAATATGAAGTGTCAATACAGACATGAGATACAGAAAACATTCTCAGAAATGCATCTCTAATGGAACATTATGGAGTGGAGGCACCAGGCCTGGATGTGGCATTTCACACACACAGTGTGGCTTCCTGTTGCAAATAAGAGGCAGATAAGCAGATGTATGAGAAGGTGATGGAGGGTAAACATAGACACAGTGTGTGTGTGTGTGTGTGTGTGTGTGTGTGTGTGTGTGTGTAGGAGACTATTAAAACATAAAGAGAAAAAAAAGAATATAAAGGGAGTGGTGGTACATGTTTGTGGTGGTTTCAATAGGTATTGTCCCCATAGATTCATTTGTTTGAATGTTTGGCCATAGGGAGTGGCACTATTAGGAGATATGACTTTGTTGGAGTAGGTGTGGTCTTATTGGAGGCAGTATGTCACTGTGGAGGTAGGCTTTGAGGTCTGATATGCTCAACCTATGCCCAATGTGGTATATAATTCCTCCTGCCTAGAGATCAAGATGTAGAACTCTCAGCATCTTCTTACCCACCTTGTCTGCCTTCATGCCACCATATTTCTTGTCATGATGGTGATAGACTAAACCTCTGAAAGCCTGCCTCAATCCCTGGTCTGTAAGTTTAGTGCATTGGACTTCTGATCATTAGTGTGTATTTCTTTTACTTATATAGAGAAAAGTATTCCTTATACTTGTATAAGACAAATTTGTCATGAAGTAGGGGCCGGATACACCTTACAGCAGTCTCATGCATCTAGACACAAGAGCTAAAATAACAATTACAATAGTAAAATAATCTGAAGAGAAGAACATTCTAGATGTGGGCTCTTTATCACCTGAAACCTCATGGCACAGTGTAAAACTATCCCTGCTTACAGTATAGAAAGCTACTCAGTGTCTCTGTAGCCCCACATACCATTTCCTTGTAGGAGAATCACCTAAATCCCACTGTTCTAAATGTCCTTCTAATTTCTCATCAAATCTACCCCATGGGCACACAAGCAACAGTGACATTGAGAGATGGACTCCATGGGTCATCTCACTTGAGCTCCAAAACTTGGCTTCCATCCTGAGAAGGTTCTGAGAACCGTGAGGTCATTTAGTGGCATAAGGATGGCCAGCCACAGCTTTCTCTGCTTCTCACAAGCCAAAACTTGGGATGCTGGGGACAAGGGACCAGGGACCCTGGTTTTGGGTTGGCTGATGTTTTGGTTTGGTTTGGTTTGGTTTGGTTTGGTTTGGTTTGGTTTGGTTTGGTTTGGTTTGGTTTGGTTTCAGCCAGTGTATAAATGGGTCCTACTCTACTAGCCTGATACAAAGTGATCCTGTGCTCAAACTCTTGGCTTTGCTAAAATAGGGACTGCAGACATTGACATCATGTTTTTTTGTTGTTTTGTTGTTGTTGTTGTGGTGGTGGTGGTGGTGGTGTTTGAGGTATGTTTGTTCTTCATGAAAGATTTAGACTTGTGGATAGAATATTGAAAAAGAACAGACAAAAGGCGAGAGAGGATGGACACTCTAGAATCAATTTTCTAGTCAGCCTTCAAGAGAATGTCCAGCTTTAGCAACAACTAGATCCAGAGTTCATTTCAAGCTCAGATTCAGTTTCTTTCCTCCACCTCTCCCATCTGCTTACCACAGTTTTCCTCCACATTCTCCAACAGGCTAACCCAGACTGTAGCAAACATGGCTACCAGCACCATATAAACCCGTGGTCCTCCTTGGAGCCCATGATCCCAGTGAAGATGGAATGTTTCTTTCTAGGGTTTTCCAAGGATGACTTTGGTTGGCTACTGTGGGTTATATGTTTATTCCTCAACCAATCCCTGTGCCCAGAATCCTATGGTACTCTAACAATGCCTTATCATAGACCTGGGAGACCAACATCTGCTTAGGAGCAGGAGGGGAAAATTAGTAAAGATATCTACAGCAGCTTGGAGTAAAGTTGGGTTGTAGAGAGCTGGAGTGGTATGCACAAAAAATTGGGTTCAGTCCTTGGCACCACACAAACCAAAAGTAACAACACACACCTGTAACCCCAGAACTCAGAAAGTAGGGGCAGAAGGATCAGAACTTCAAAGTCTTCTTCAGCTACATAAGAAGTTTGAGGCTAGCCTAGCCTCATGAGACCTTTAGTCAGTACAGAGATAGAAGAGTGGATAACAAGAAAGACAAAAGACATACAGACAGATACACACACACAAAGGGGGATGAAAGACAGAGAGAGAAGAGAGAGACAAAGAGACAGAAAGAGAGTGGTAAAGAGATATACACACAGAGAGATAAAGAGAGACAAAATCAAAAGAGAGACAGACAGAGAGAGGGAAGAAGGGAGAGAGGAAAGAAGGGAGGGAGGCAGGAAGGAAGGAAGGAAGGAAGGAAGGAAGGAAGGAAGGAAGGAAGGAAGGAAGGAAGGAAGGAAGGGGGAAACCATCTCCATCCAAGTGACATGAAACTGGGTTCCTTTTGAAGACAGAGGCCCTATTAGATACAGAGATGGGAAAGAACCCCCCCCCAGGTGAAGTGGAGCCAATTCCACTTGCCAAAGCCCCACAAAGCAGTCCACAGAAATAAAACAACAGGAACAAGACATGTTGAAGTCAGAGCTAAAGACCTTGGGAGAAGAGCACCTCGAGGAAGCCAAGAAACAGAGACTGCACCCCAAGATCGAGGAATGAGGCTCGCAGGAGGCTGGGGGAAGCTGCAGCGTGTTCTTAGGCTGCAAGCCAAATCCCAGTGCTCATCTTGAAGCAATTAGAATGCTACTAAAAATCTCATTTGTCTTGATATTTTAATCACTGGCAAGATAAGACAAATGTTTTTTAAAGACCTAAATAAAATGGTAATCCCTGAAGTAAATATCTAAAAGGATTTTATAGTGTCCCCGCCCCTTCTTTTTCTGTTGTGAGACATGATAGATACTTACTAAACCGTTTTGTGGGAAAACTCTAGTAGACGGGAAAGATGGACTCCACAAGCTCAAATATGGAAAGTTTTAAAATAGAGAAGTGACACGCATAGCTAATGATCCCAGGATGCTAGACTGTGCAGGCTGCTGGCACAGGCTCTGGATCCTCATCAAATATATAAATTATGAAATATTGCTCCAAAGCGATGCAAGCCTTTGCCCTACAAGGGAATGGTTTGGGCTGCAGCTGACAGGAGAGCTGTGTGGAGTTCATCTTCAGCTGATAGCGGGAAAGGGAAAAAGGGTGGATGGGGAAGCATCCTGGGGACCTCTGGGTGCCAAAGCTAGATGAGGGACATGCTCTTTAGGCCAGGGAAGAAGATGTATGTCTGGTTAGTGCAATTTCTGTGTGGTCCTCTCCTCAAAGAAAGTGACTGGGGCATCTTGGGCCACAGCATGCATACCCAGAGCTTTCTGTTTGCTTCCATCTGAAACACGTCTCTGCTACCCCATGTATCTTTAACTCTGAGCACTGGAAAGCACTGCCTCCTCCAGGAAGACTTTTGTGATTGTTGTTGTTGTTGTTGTTGTTGTTGTTGTTGTTGTTGTTGTTGTTGAAATGTTCTGTCAGCTTCTTAGACTCTCAAACCACTATATGATTAATATAGCCATTGACTGGGCAGTACCCACTACTCAATGTATGGTTTGTCTCCCAAACAGTGGACAACTCATTCACTAGTTGGGTACTTCTTTTATTTATCCACTTGTCAAGCACACACTCAATCTTCCTTTGGCCTAAACACAATGCCAAGCCTTGGAAATCCATAGAATATTGAGCAAAGCAATGTATGCCAGGAGAAAGGCATAGACCTGGCCTTCCCCACTCACTAGTACACATCAAATATGATGTATAGCATAGCACAGTCACACCATAGTGGGTAGCACAGGCCCATCCTGTAAGACAGCACAAACCCAACATGGTAGGTAATACAGCTATGATATGGGGAAAGGCACAGATACCATGTGGCCAGTGGAAGGCACAAATCCAACATGGGAAGCATTGTAGATGATCCAACATGGTGGGTAGCACAGATCCAACATGGCAGGCACCACAGCAATGTCATGGCAGGCAATGGAGATCTAACATGGTGAGCAATGCAGATCCTTACATCCTTATGTCAACTGATAGAGGTCCTAAGAGCCACAGCATTTCTGTCAGGATCCCACAACAAGCTTAAGGCTGGGGCAAAGGCTACAGGCTGCCATTCCTAATCCAAAGCCCTTTCTGAACCTACAAAACCAGAGATGGGATTCTTATACCCCAGAAGCTAGGCAGCTTGATAAATACAGAAGACAGGCCTGGTGCTAATAGCTGGGGCTACCGTGCCTCTGTCTTGTCACCTGACTTCTTCAGATTCCAACTGGAAACTACTCTGTGCAAATAACAGCCTGCAAAGTCGGATGGCTTCAGTTTTGCTGGCAAAAACATTTGCTGCCCAAGCATGATGGCCAAAGTTCAGTCCCAAAACCTCAGCGGAAAGAAAGAATTGACACTTGAAAGCTGTCCTGTGGCCTACACACACACACAAACACACACACAGAAATACACACATACACACACACAAATACACACACACACACAGAAATACACACGCACACACACACACACACACACACACACACACTCACACACACACAAATACACACACACAAATACACACACACATACAAATACACACAAACATATCACATCAATCACACATGATAGTAAATAAACAAACAATAAATTTTATTTCATTTATTTATACATAAATAAAAATAAACTGAAATCCTTTTTTAGAAAAAAAAAAAAAAAAAAAAACCTTTTTCAAGAAATCATCCCCCAAGCGGAATGGCTGGGTCAGGACACTGCTTGATCTCAGTTCACAGTGTCACAAAGTGGAATTTCAAAGTCGCAGCCATCTGAAAGAAGCATCCCAGCATGTTTTGCTGTGCTGCCTGGGCTTAGGGAAGCGGGGTGGGGCAGCAAAAGAGGCTGCTGTTTTCTTTGAGAAGCAAAGCAGCTCCTGAGGCCTGTGTTACTCCACAACTAAACTCCAGAGAGGCTGAAGTGTCACCAAGTTCAAAGTGACAGGACAGGTTGAAAGAAGTCACAATTACACATTCACATTAATAAAAGGGGGGGAGGAGCGAGGGGGAGGTAAAATGGGGGCTAGAAGAAAACGCCAAAGGTTCTAGAGGAAACACCCAGAACCTAAAATGAAAACACTTTATTTTTCGAATGACCACACTACACAGTTAACAACTCTAGCGACACTAGTTAACTGTGAGACATCAAATCCATGAGGCATGATACTTGGTAAGACATGATACTAGAAAGTTCATGGCACTTTCTAGATGCCTGCTCCTCTTTTAACATCATTTTGTTTTGTTTTGTTTTGTTTTGTTTTGTTTTGTTTTTTGTTTTGTTTTGTTTTGTTTTGTTTTTCAGACAAGGTTTCTCTGTGTAGCCCTGGCTGTCCTGGAACTCACTCTGTAGAGCAGGCTGGCCTCGAACTCAGAAATCCACCTGCCTCTCCTCCCAAGTGCTGAGATTAAAGGTATGCGCCACCACTGCCCAGCTTAACATCATTGTTTTTAAATAGACAAACCCACAGCACCTACTGACTAGGCATGGAGATAGTTGGTTTTGGCATGGCTTAGATTGCCAAGTAACAGAGAGAACCCAGGTTATCCAGGAAGCTCCTGTGCTGAAGAACACACCCACACCTCTGCTGGCAGCCATCTTGTCTATGAAGCATAACTTGTTGAGTATCGCAAAGTCTTGCTTTTATTTCACCCTGATGACAGTGAAAAGCAGCATACAAGGCCCAGAACCTTCCACCACGTGTGCATTCAAAGCAAGGTGGCCCTGGCATGTAAAGACAAAGAGGATCCTGCAGTTCCTTAGGAGGTTCTGAAGAGCCACTTGACAAAGATTTGCTGTATTCTTCTGGAAAGTTGACCTAGCTCCTGGAGGGCCCAGAGGCCTCACTTAGAAGACGGGGTTTACAAAACTGTCACAGAGAAGAATTATGAAGCTGACACAGAGGAGGACAAGCTGCTTGTATGGCCTGCAGCTCCATGGGTCAACACTGTAAAGGTGACTCCATGAGGACCAGGATCACAGCACCTTCCCTGCCTATCACTGTGCATTCAGAAGATACTTAGCATTGTCCCCCTAGCCAAGCACCAACTGGTCTCCATCCATGTACTCTTGTGGTCCAGCCCGTATCTGCTCATGATTATCAAGCATCAGCTCAAGTCACTCCTGACACTCAGTGACATCACATAGAATAAAACCCACTCTCCTTAGCATGGCCTGGAGGATCTGTCACATGCATAGCTCTCCAATTTCACTCATATCTTCCTTCCTGCATCACTTTGTTCCGACACAGCGCCTATTCCATGTGTCTGAGACAGCACAGGTAACTCCTGTCCCAACTCCAGGACCTTTGCACTAGCTGTTCCAGATGCTCCATCCTCCTCCAGATCCTTACATCACTGGCTCCACATTGCCATGGAGGATCAACCTGGATATGACCCACTCTGAGGAGCCATCCCTGGTCACTTCCTGCACTATCCTATACCTCCCTGCTTGGCCATCACTGTAGCTGAGATCCTGCAGCTGCCTATCTTCTGTTTGCATTTGTTTTTTTTTCTTTTTTTTATTGTCTCCTTATTAAGAACATGAGCTTCAAGGCCAGAAAGAAGGATCTGGAGAGAGAGTGCATCAGGATTAACATTGGAAAGAAAACAGTGACAGAGAAGACAGCCTAAAGCTCTATGTGTCAGAGACAGAGCATGAACAAGAATAGCGGGCACTAAATAAACTTTAAAGAAAGTGCACATTGTATAAATGTCCCCCAGAGGGCTATGAGTCTTGTGACTGGAGACCTCTGAACTTCTAACTGTTGCTATTCTCCAGCCCATGCTACCAATAGCCATGGTTTCCTGGTCCAGTTCTTGTTCCATGATTCAGGAACCTGGAAATCCCAGTGGGTTCCTTCTGAATGCCCGTCCTTGACTATTACAGGGAAGTTTTTCTAGGCCTTCCCCACTAGCAATGAGTGAAGCCTGGCACAAAGGAGGCAATCAACAAGTAAGTACTGGGTGAGGAAATGAATGAATGAATGAATGAATGAATGAATGAGCAAAATGAATGAACAAATAAATGTTTAATAAAGGAGTGAATGGGAGAAGAATCTTTGTAGCAAAGCCCACGACTGCATATGACCTACAAAGCTACTCTGTCAGCTAGCCTGGACATTTCCCTAGGAAAGGACCATGTCTTGTCACTCTCAGTAAGTGTGCTTGTGTTTTCTCTCTTCTCAACACCCTGACATCCAAGGCTTTGCTGACAAAAAGGAACAGGCCTAGCTGACCCAACAGACACAGACCGCCTGTTAGTCAGCAGGCTCCAGAGACATGAATTAGTCAGTCCTGAGTCCAAACTCCCTGTTCCATGGTTTCGCCCTTTAGACTTTTGTACTCAGGGACATTGTCTTCCTGCCCTATGTCACCCATGGTCCAGGTACCAAGAGACAAGGGTCTGCTATTGTTCAAAAGCCACAAAAGTATGCAACTCTGAACCTGCTCAGTTTGCTTACCCTACCTTGCCCATGCCTCCCAATAAAGGCCCAGTCTGCGCTTCGTCCGTGCATTCTGTCTCCTGCTAAACCCTGGAACCCCACACACATGTGCCTCAGCGCCACATGTATTTCTTACACACCCCTCACCACACACACACACACACACACACACACACACACACACACACACACACATGCCTCATCCTGGACACGCATGGCATGCTCCCTCTTCTTGGGAGAAGGAAAAAGGCAACAGCAACTACCCAGCAGCTGTGAATGTGGGTCAAATTCCTCAAGCCAAGCACACAGAGCCTGGTCCTCAGTCATCCTGCCTGATCCATTACAGTTCATTGTTTTCGTCACCTTGATGCTCTGAAAAGTAGGGACTATTATTCCCAATATGCAGAGGAGGAAACAGGTTCCAAGAAGGCAAGTAGTTTGGCTAAGCTCTCACACAAAGAAATTGGAAAAGCCACATCTTGACCATTGTTAGTCAAGTATCAGGAGCCAAGGTTCTCCCTCGTAAGGACAGAAGAGCTGGGCTTTATCTCTCTCTTGAGGCTCACCATTTCTCCTATATCCTTGCCCTCCATACATCCCAGTGTTGGCTCTGGTGTGCTGTATCTTTTGCTAAACACATAAAGCATTCAGAGTGATGCTGGGATTCCAGGCATTCGAGTAAAGTAACAATTAATGCTTATGAAATCATAGCACTATTATTATTCTTGGCTAGCATTACAAAGCCAGGTGGGGAGCAGACCACAACTGTCCCACAACTCAACATCAACATTTTTTTTGTTAGCATTCACAGTGCAAAAAAAAAAGTTAAGTCTAAGCAGAGCATCTAAATATCCTCACTGTGTTGAAAATTCTAACGGTCCAGCCACACCAGCCTCCAGGGGCCTGCTTCTCCAATACTTGGCCTCTATAGCCAAGTCATCCAGTTTCCCTTGGGCTGTAACAGCAGCCCCAGGCAGAAGCCTACTCTCTCCCACTCTCCAATGCCCCCTGTATACCTCCTCTCACTACAGAGGGGCTCAGGTAATTCTATTCCCTGTTCTTACACCGGGCTCTCTTAAATGCCGATGCTATAATGCAAGTCAGACCATGTCTCTAAACTGCATTTATTTTTGTCTTTCTCTAACATGATGTCCAACCTTCCTATTGAGGGATTCTAACCCTTGTCAGTCTACTCTCTGGCTACTATTTCAGCCTCAATTCATTTCACTCCTTGCAAATCCATCTTAAACTGAAATTACATTCTAGTGAGAGAAACACAAAATAAGCAAATGAAAGAACATAAGAATAGAATGTAGAAGAGCTAAGGAATATAGACAGTATGACAAGAGGTGGTCACAGGCCACCTTGATCCAGTGATCTGGTAAGGCTGATTGGAGAAGGAAGCCTCTGGTATGAGATTGGTGAATAAAAATAATAATAATAATAATAATAATAAAAATGTCTGGAGATTCCCTCCCTCTTTTGCCCCTTACCACCTATGACAGGCAGGATAGCTGGCCCTGAGGTCATCAGAGCAGGAGAGCTGTCCTTGTCCCTCACCTACTGCAAGACTGGGGAAAGCAGGTCCTGTACCTTGCCTGCGCAACATAGTAGAGCTGACTCTGGATGTAAGGGTTGCTGTCAGCTGGCCCAAGGACATCTGACCCTGCCTCTTGTCTGCTGTGGGGTGACTTAGGCGAGGAGGAGATATTCTCCCCTCCCTTTTGTCTGTCACCTGTGGCAAGTGAGAGAACTGGCCCTGCTAGGGTGAAGACAGCAGGAGAGCTGTCACTGGCCCTTACCTGCTACAACTGAGCTGGCCCTGCACCTTGCCCGCACTAACACAAAAGAGCTGACCTTGGTGGCAGGGGCACAGGCAAGCTGGGTCTGAGGACATGAGTGTAGTGAGTCCCCCCACTTATCTGTTATGTGGTGACAGGGGTGAGGGAGAGATGCCCTACCCCACTCTTGTTCCTTGACACCTATGGCAGGCAGAAGAACTGATCCTAGGGTCATGAAAGTGGGAGAAATGGCTATGTCCCTCACCAGCTGCAACACCTGGGAGTACAGGCCCTGCACCTCACCTGGGCAGCAGGGTAGAACTTGTTGGTGAGCCAGCCATGAGGGCATGAGAGTAGGAGAGTTGTCTCTGCCTCTTGCTGATGGTGACATTGGATGGGCCAGCCTGGGCAGGACAGGAGAGCTTGCCCTGATGCTATAAGCACAGAAGAGCTGGTGGGATGACCAACTCAGATACCTCTCAGCCCCAGGTCCAGAGTTTTGAATTGGCCCCCACCAACAACTACTCCATCAATGAACTGCTGGATTGCATGAAGGAACCAGTGTAACAGATCCAAATTTCCAGAATCTCCATGATACAGGGCAACAACAGGATATCCAAAGGAGTCCCAGTGAGGATACAGTACTGATAGAGTAGCAGAAACCAGAGGCTTTTCCAATCAGCCTTACCAGACCATTGACTAATTGCAATGAACATCTGCAAGCAGGAAAGTGTGGACAAAAGGGTACAACTGTGGGACACACCATGACACACTGCAGCTTCCACAACAAGATTTAATTTTCATTTTTTGAGGGGGAGGTTGCAAGGCTGGAAGGCAGGTATGAGGGGAAGGAGGAGATGAGTGGGATTGGGGTACATAATATGAAATTCACAAAGAACCAATAAAAAGTTACAAAAAAGAAAAGATGTCTGTTGAGCAGTGACCACCCCCTCCCTTGGCAGGTACTATGGTTGCTTGGCGTGGTTGGTTCTAAAATGCATAAATTTCTCATATCCTTCTATACCATGACCCACACAATATGCCCTTACTGATCTTCCCATCAAGACAGGGAGCCTATCTGCCAATCTCTCAGATCAGTATCCTGTGATCTGCACTGTCCAGATAAGTTCAACATCTTCCCTGTTGAAGACAGTTGATCAGAAGTGAAGGCTGATTCTACTTTCAACTAATCCACCACAATGTCTTTTCATTTGTTATTAAGACAGGAAGAGTATAGATCTTCCAAGCTTCTCTCTCTCTCTCTCTCTCTCTCTCTCTCTCTCTCTCTCTCTCTTCTCTTTTTTTTATAAAAATGTCATTTTTTTCCCATGGAAACATTGTATTGTCAGTTTCTACAAGCAAGGTAGCTATAATTTTGGCTGTGTGATGGTTAATAGTTGTTATCAACTTGACCCAATCTAGAATCACCTGAAAATCGAATCCCACTATGGATTATCTAGAGCCTGCAGTGATGGGCTGTAACCTGAAATTGTAAGCCAAATAAAAATTTCTCTCCCAAGTCATTTTTTTATCAGGGTGTGTTATTACAGAAGTACAGGGAAAATTTGGACACATTGAACTGGGTAAAATAGACAAATTTAGCAAGAATTGAAATCTCAGCAGCACTGTACTTCCTAGTCCAGAAACATAGTGTATCATGCATTTATTTGTAATTTATTTTGCTTTACTTACCGCATTATAAATATCTTAGACATTTCTGGTTACGTGTGTTCCTTATGGATGATATTTGTTAATTTCATTTTTCAACTGTCCACAACGGATATGAACAAATACAGTTGATTTTGTTCGGCCTTAGATGGATGCTGCCTTTTTGGTGCTCCATGTGTGCTCTGTCAAGGCTGGAGATGGGGCTCATCTTCTCTAGCTCACTGCCATTCAGGGTTCTACCCTTACTCCTTAGTAATTGTATTAGTCCTTGAAGATAGTGTTTTTATTGAAGATTTTAGCTAATGTTCCTTTCACCATGACTGCATCTTACCTTCAAACAACAACACACACAGAGAGAGACTCTTGGCTGCCACAGTCCCTTCTTTCAAGTCCTACTATCACCAAATCTTGGGTGTATTTTTTGAAAGTAATTCATGGGAGATAGAGTGTGTTACTTGTTGTTCTCTCAAAAACCATTGACATTTTAGGATACTACTTTGTCATTCCAAAAATGGACCTCTTTTATTTGACTTTCATGTCTCTGATTGAACAATTATTAAAATCAAACATACAAAAATGGAGAGCTAGAGAAGCTTCAGTTGGTAGACAGCTTGCCTAGCATGCATGAAATATTCATCACATAAACTGGGTGTTGTAGTGAACTCCTAGAATTCCAGCTCTCAAGAAGAGGCAGAGGCAGGAGGAGGTGGTGGTGGTTAAATGTTGGTTAGAACATGTTGCAATTGTGCTTCTTGGGCTTTGCCAGGAGGAAGAGTGTGAAGCTATCATGGAAAAGAGCCATGGATTTCCCCAAACCCTTAAGCATAGAATCAGCACATGATAGAGTAAGTCTACTTCAGAGCAAATATCCTGAACTGCATGATGTAAGCAATAGAAATGGATTCTCTTACACTCAGCTGGGCAGAAGTCTTACATTAGGATGTGATCAAGGATGGGTCTTTCTCATGGCTATGATGGCAAGACCTGCCCCAGACCTCAATCAGGTTTTATAAATTTCTTCTTCTCCCCCATCTTCACACTATGCCCTTCTGTATATTTCTGTGCCAAGTGCTCCCTTCTTAGAAAACACTAGTCAGATTAGAGAACACCCCAATGATCTTTTGTATCCTTTATTTTTCCTGATTTTGTGACTAAATACATGGTAGGAAGTCATTTAAGAGAGTAATACTTGATTATAGATCACAGTTTGAAGGTTTTACCATTTACCATAGATAGGAAGGCATTGTGATGAGTGGTCCATGGTATCAGGAAGGTACAGCTGAGATCCCTCACACCTTGATGAACAAAAAGTAGACAGCAAAAATAGACAGGCAGCAGGGCCAGGCTATAAAATCCCAAGGTCTGGCCTGGCAGTGATGTCTTTCCTTCAGGAAGGCTCTACTCTAAAGGTTCTGCAGCCTTCCAAAATGGCACCATCCAACTTTGGACCAAGTAGTGAAACAGGCAAGGCTATAGAAGATAGTCCACATTCAAACCACAAGACTCATTCTAATTCAAAGGCCACTATGGGACTTCATCTCCAAATTCGAGTCCATTCACAGGCACTGGGTTATTCAGGAATTCAACGTGGATTGTTAGGGAGGGAAGGACACAATTCAGTCCAGCACTACTTTAACATGGTGGATCCTTGAAGACTTAAGGTAAGAGAACAATTCAGACACTAAAATGCAGATACATTGTAAGTCATCGCAGTGACCAAGTACATAGAGACAGAAGGTAGGACAGATGCTATCATTGGGGAATGACGCAGTGGGAAGGTATTTCTGATTAGGGACAAGGTTCCAGTTCAAGTTGGTGAAAAAATCCTAGGAAATGCTAGTGACTGCAGTACAGTACTGGAGATGTGTGGTTCCACTAAATCATACACGTCACAGTGGTCAAAATGGAAATTTCTACATAGTACATATTCCTTCACAATGAGAAATAATACTCAGTGAAATCCACACAAAGAGATTACCTGCTACTTATTCTCTTTTATATCTGAAGACTATTGCCACAGCAGAAATTTTCATTTTTCTTACTTCCTAAGACATAAGGTATTTCTATTTTCTCTTGGTTTTGTTTTCTGTTTTGAACTGTGTGCCACTGCACAGTGATACCAGCCAATAGTTTAAAATAAGAGACAGGTCACTAAAAGCAAAGTGAGAAATAGGATAGTTAACTGATGACCAAATCATTTTTAAATGTGGTATTAAAGTCAGCCTTTTTAGCTTCACTGGACAGTATTTCATTTCGTTTTGACAAACCAGTATTTAACTTAAACAGTTTACTTGGAATTTCCCATGGGGATACTTGAGCAGTGAGGTGGGAGTGGGTAAGTGGGTGGAGGAGTACCCTCTTAGAGGCAAAGGGGAGAGGGGATGGGATGAGGGGGATGTGGAGGGATAACTGGAAAGGGCGATATTATTTGAAATGTAAATGAATAAAGTGATTAATTAAAAAGATTATTTTTACTTATGTGATGGGTAGGTGTGTGTGTGTGTGTGTGTGTGTGTGTGTGTGTGTGTGTGTGAGTGTGTGAACACTTGTATGTAGAGGTGCCCATGGAGGGTAGAGGAGGTTGTCAGATCTCTTAGCTCTGGAGTTATTGGTGGTTGTAAACCATCTGATATGGGTTTTAGAGATCAAGTTCAGATCCCCTGGAGAGCAGCAAGAGCTTTAAACCACTGAGCAATCTCTCCAGCCAAAGAGGATATTTTATACTGGTGTTATATATAATTCACATCTATGGTACAAGTTTTAAATGTCTTTCCCATTGCTTTAGTCAATAATAGTTTCACTTCCTTACACTGTCGTGGTTTGAACCATACATTCATGTGTTTGAATGCTTGGCCCACAGGGAGTGGCACTATTATATGATGTGGCCTTGTTGGAATAGGTATGGACTTGTTGGGGGAAATGCATCACTGTGTAGCCAGGATTTAAGGTTTCCTATACTCTAGCTTTGCTCAGTGTGGCACGAAGTATCTCCTTGCTGCCTGGAGAACTCTCAGGTCCTTCTCCAGCTCCATGTCTGCCTGGATGCTACCATACTTCCCACCATGATGATAGTGGACTACACCTCTGAACTGTAAGTCATGTTCTCTTCACAACAATAGAAACCCTAAGACAGTAGTGATGGTGCTGATGATGCTGATCATGGGTGTGGTGATGAAGCTGATGGTGATAACAATGGGGTGACAATGAGGTACTGAGCATGATGATTCTACTGAATTTGGGGGTTACAACCTGAGCTTCAAGTCATTTCTAGACACCCATGTTCACTTATGCAATTAAAAGAGTCATTTAAAAGTAGAAAGCACAAAACAAAATTTATTCAGTTGTAAAGAGGGACATAGAGATTCAACGAACTCTGAATTACGTTTTAAAGATACTAAAATGAGATTGAAGTTTAAATAGAGGGTCAAGAGTGTGCATTTACAGTCCCAGTAAATGTGTTGTGCAACCATCATTAACCCATCCTTGTTGGAGCTTCAATTTCATCTTGTAAGGTGGTCTGACAACTTGTTGGAATTCTTTGGAATCTGTTTCAGAGAGACAAGTTCTACCCTGGCTGCTGCTTTTTCCTTCTTCTAGCTTGAGAATCCTATGGAAATTTCATTTCTTCTCAGCCCATTGTTTCAATAGTCTGATAGTCAGATCAAGAGACACACGTGTCTCTGTAATATCTTCATTTCTGCAGGGCTGGCTTGATCTCAATAGTTGTTAACTAGGAAGGATGGAGATGATCAATGAGATCTGAAGGAAACCGTAAAAATGACCCCTAGAAATCTTGATGACTAAGAAAGACCTTTAAACCAATTCTAATTATGTTCCTATTATCCTAGGTGTCTTAGGGTTTTATTGCTATGAAGAGACACCATGACCACTGCAAATCTGATAATGGAAAGCAGTTAATTGAGGCTGGCTTACAGTTTCGAGATTTAGTCTATTATCATCATGGTGAGACACATGGCAGTGTCCAGACAGACATAGTACTGGAGAAGGAGCTGAGAGTTCTGCATGTTGATATGAAGGCAGCAGCAGGAGACTATGTGCCACACTCAAGACTATAGCTTGAGCATAGGAGACCCCAAAGCCCATTGTGGCACACTTCCTCCAACAAGGCCACACCTCCTAATAGTGCAACTCCCTATGGGCCAAGCATTCAAACATATGGGTCTATGGGAGCCATCCTTATTGAAACTACCATATTAGGCTTTATCAGAACTAAGGAAACTAGACAATTTCTGGCCATGGATTCCAGAAACTCCATGGGCTCTTTCCACTTTTCTTTCTTTGCCCCTAGTGTCTTGCTTCTTGTGCTAGGCAGTGCTAAGCAGCTTCAAGCAGGAACCATAGCAGCTTCAGTAGATCTGTCTTCAATTCATCAGTTTCTCCAAGATTTGCATATTACTCAAGTTGTCTTTAGGTGACATTTCTTTCCATTGTCTTACAGTGTATGTGAGAAATCCCACTGATAGGAAGTAACTACAGAGCTAGAAATGATGATCAGACTAAGTTATTTGATATTAGCTAGGTCTTTGTCTGCAGATACCCTGAGCCTCAGGCTTCCTTTATTTGCTGTTAACTGGTATTAGGTAGATATTAAAGATGAGCTATATCAACAGCCATAAGGATTTGTTGCAATGTGGTAGCTTTGTTTAATGCTCAGATTTTAGGCTATTCAAACCTACTTCCCAGTGGCCCATGATTCTTACTACACTCACTGGATAGTCTACCCCAAAGAGAGAGGCTATGATATCACACACCATGCATCCGCTTCGCTCAAAACCCATGGGGACTGACACTGACAGGTGGGCCCAGGTAAAAATTAGCTTGTAGCTCATCAGCTTGGACTCCCAGCCTGGCTTCTGCAAGCCACTGAATGGCAGACACTGTCAGACGAGGCTTCTATTTAGAGAAAGCATGTGAGCGGCTGGGTGTAGGCTGGGTCAGGCTCTGTTCAGGACTTGTTCAAGTCCCCAAAGCAGGCTTGCTGGGGAAATCACTGTGGGCTGAGCACAGTAGCCCACCATAGTGATCATCATGTAGCAAATCAGAAGATGAGAAACCTCTCCCATCTCTAGTTCCTCTTCCACGGGACTCTCTCCCTATGAAGGAGGCCAGTGAAGCAGCTGCTCTCCAGGAAGAGACAAAAAGGATCAGCACTCTGTATGTGTGTGCATTCATGTGCTCAGCTCGTGTATGTGGATATATGTGTGAGTGTTCATGTATGTGTACTTGCATATGGAAGCCAGGGGACAACCTCAGTGTCCTTAGGACACTGTCTATCTTTCTTTAGAGATAGGGTCTCTCTCACCAGCCTAGAACCTAGAACTCATTGGTTTGGCTCAGCTGCTTGGCCAGTGATCCATAGGAATCTACCTGCCTCTACCTTCTAGTATTGGCATTACAAGCATACCGTAGTTTTCTTTGTTTTTAAGGGAAACACATCTGTTAATGAGCCAATTCCTCTCTTCCTGTCCTGTGCGGTAGCGGTTTTCTCAGATGCCTTCCAGAAAGACTCATGAGCATGCGCAATTATGAAGGCCAACACTGATCTTTTTAAAAGTTGTATTATGCTGTGACATTAGTGGAGAAGCTCAGAATACCCACAACCTGCCCTTCTTTCAGTCTTGAGCCAGAGGCAGTGTCAATCACATACCAGTGAGCATTATCACAGCAATGTCCCTCCATGCTCCACTTTCAACCAGTTACTAAGTTATCTCAGCTCTTTTCACACCCCTGTCTGGCACCTTGAGTATTTGTTCTGTGGAGTTGTATCATTGAATTGCAAGTACTTCAGAGCGGATGAGGTTGAAGCCTGGTGTTACTCGGATCTCTGGATCCATCTCAAGCTGCTTTATTTCTTTGAGGAGCTGGACAGTCTGCTCATCTTATTTATCCCCCATGTTTCCGTCTTTTTTTGTTCTCATCTCCCCCTTGTGTTCATTTCCCCCAGCAGGGGACATCTGGGAAGGAGGCAACAGTGTGCTCCCTACTTATCTCCTTCAGACATACACACTATGTATTGCTCTCCCATGGGAATTTTGGTTCTCAGCACATTGTAATCTGTATAAAAGATGTCCTTGAGATGAGGACAGAAAGCAGAGAGTTCTTGGAGCTGCTGGGCCTGCAGGACGACCTTTCTGAGAACGTTGAGGGTAGAAGGAAACCCAATTCTTATATTCAGTTCTACTGTAACACTTTTTGGGGGGTGAGACATAAAGAAATGTCTGTTCACCTCACATAGTCCAGCTTGGTGAACCTGTCTGTTTATCGGGAGAATGGGCAAGGGGTTACTTGCAGGAAATCCTATCTCTCCAAAGCAGCTGCATTACCAAAACCCCATCCCAGTGTAAGTGCCACTCATAAGCTGGAAGCCTGAAGCAGACTGTGGAACTTGCAGGCAGCTCAGCATGTTGAAGCGTCTCTTTTTCATATTGCTTATATAACCTTGGGGAAGGAAGATCTGGTGAATTTTGAGAACTTCCTGAGATTTGTGAGTTGTTTGTTTCCTGAGTCTTAAGGAGCCTCCCTTTAGAACTTTCTGAGTCTTGTCAAGCTTCCATTCAGGACAGAAGGCTTCATTTCAGAGGAAATTCCCATTCAGCATAGCTACTTCATGACCCCAGGCAAGCTACACAACCTCCCTGGGCTCTGCTGTCCTCAGACATTACAGGAGAGGAAGTTCCTTTGTTATTTCCTTTATTTCTTCCTGTCATGGAGAAATAATGGAGACCACTGTTTTTCCTGCAGCAATAACTTGCTAAGTGAGAGGAGCAGGCACCTTCTGGAAACACTTGTGCTTTGAGATCCTGCTAGTCAACCTTGTCCAAGACTCAGACACAGGCCTGCATGCATCTGTGATTATGTTCTACCTCCTTCTCGGGTTTGGGTTTGGCTGCCATCCATGACTGTTCCTGGCTCATTGGAAAGACAGTAGTCTACAGCCTTCAGGAGAGAGGGGAATGACCAGGTATGGTTGAGGCCACTAACGCATGTCCTTAGTTGATTATCTCCTTTCTGGGTTCCAGTGCTCAGTTCTATTTTGATCATAATTTGGCATAAATCACCATGCTGGAACACAGGCTCATAGAGACAAGCATCTCATAATCTTCTATAAAAATGATAATTTGAGGAAACATGACCCTGCCTGGAGGTTTCCGTGTTCCTTGGGCAGGTTGCATGGACTTGCTCACCCTAAGGATGGACTCAAGCTGTTGTCTCTGAACTTCAGCTGATGTGCAGCCCTGAGGACTGAGTGGAGGAAAAGGAGCCTGTAGACAGCAAGTCCTGAATGTGTGCAGAGCCTTTCCACTTCAGCCAGAGAATCGAGACAAGGGTGCTTTAGTCAACTGTTCCAGAGGCAGGCTTGTCTGGTGGCTCTTAGAAAAAGGCTCAGATTCCTGAAGGTCAAAGGTCTTTGCTAGCTTAGATCTACCAGAGGGCTTATAGTGGTAGTCAACTGTCTATCCTGATTCCTCCCAGTGACAATGGGAGATCAGTCTCTCTGAGGGGAAACCCATATCATCAGTAGATGTTGACTTCTTGCTAGCATCAGTCTTCCTTCCCTAGAGCCCACATCTGCTTCCATGTCACCAGCACAGCTCTGGCTTCACCCCACAGCCCCAGGCAGAATGACTTTAATCCCTCTTATTCTCTGAAGCAGCATTTCCGATGTCTGAAGGGATCCCTGCTGCCCCTCTGAGCTGCCTCTCCAGGTTAAACATAGCTCTGTCCACTGTCACTCACATGGCATGGCTCTGGTTCCCTCTCTCCCACTGTCCTCAGAATTTCTGGTCCTTAAAGCTAAGAGGGTCTCTACTCCAAACATAGGAGAACAGGGTGGTCCCTCCATTCTGATGCCCCCTCATCTCTAATTATAGCTCTGACTACTAGGCATCCCATATCCTGCTCATGTCCCAAACCTTCCCTGTCCCCCTATCTTTTCTCATACATGTTGTTGTCAAATTGTGCCATTTGTCTCATCTACTCTTGGACAGGCAGCTGTGTTTCAGGGTCCAAGTCCAGAAACTTGCCACTATCAGTCCCCATTGGTTATCTTGCTTCAGGCTGTCTAGATATTGGGGGGCACAGTATTAATTCTCTTGTTCAATATTTGGCAGCCCCTCTCAGCAGTCATCTTCTATCATCATTCTATTTCATCTTGTGTCATTGATGGCCTTCTCTCTCTCTCTCTCTCTCTCTCTCTCTCTCTCTCTCTCTCTCTCTCTCTCTGTGTGTGTGTGTGTGTGTGTGTGTGTGTGTGTGTGTGTGTGTGTGTGTGTGTGCCTCTTTGACATGGAGCCATATGTAGGAACAGTTATCATCCAGTATATTACGGTATTACGGTTTGAAAAGTCACTCAGTTCTCGTTTTATCCTCCTGTCTCAGATAGCAATTGTCATCCACCCCGACTGCACAGGAACCCTGAGTGAGGTGCCTTGTGGTGATGTTCCCAGGTCTGTGTGCACCTCTAACCCCTGCCATAGTCATCTTCTCAGTAGTTCTCCTCACAAGCAGGAAAGATTAAACTCCAAGAATCAATTCTGGCCCGGGCAATTGCCCAAGGTGTCCTGGATACACTGAGTGACAGGTGTCAAACACTCTTGGCTGAGGTCACCTGGAAGGTGAAGTCCTGTGTGTCAAGTATAGGGAAGGGGTGGTCATTCATAATCTTACCAGAGACACAGCTCATAGTTGAAGGGATGGCAGGGCCTGTTTCATGCCTTCCTTTCCTCTGTATCCTTTCTTTCTCTTCCTCCTCTTGACCACCATTTTTCTCTGTCTCTGTGTTCATCATGGCTCTGTTGCTTGGGGTATCAAAATAACCCAGACCCTGTTCCTGCCAATTGACTCACCAATCATTAGTGAGACCTGTGTTAGGCTGTACTCATACTAAGAGCGGGGTTCAAAGTGCACTCAGGATCACACGGGAACACGATCTTTCTAGGACTTTGAGTGTTCCCCCACAGTGTCCAAGACCCTATGTGCCTAGAATAGACATATTTTGGTAGCTAGAAGACAACTTCTCAGATTGATGTTCACATTTACAAAAGAGTGAAATTCCTCGAACAGAGTCAGTTTTATTCACTGTTCAGAAAATGCATCTCAGTGATAGGTGACCTCAGAGTCAGCTGGGTCACCCTGAAGTTCAAGATGCTGTTGAACTGGGGAACAAAGCCTATGAGGACCCTACCAATCATAGCTCAATAGAACACAGAGGAGCCAGGGCAAGGTGAAGACTAAGCCTAGAAAAATTCATAAATTGTAGCTCTTTCTTACTGGGGTGTAGGCTAAGATATTGTATGACGTGGTCTTCCCAGGTTATATTTGTTTGGTTCTCCTGTTTGCCATCTTGTTTTGAGAGTAAGTCTGTATAGAGGGAGACTGAGGCTTTATTTTTCAAGTCAGCCCCCGCTCCTCCATTTTTGGAGTGCTAGGCCCTGCCAAGTGAGGGTCTAGAGGTGTGTTTTGTTGAGTGGGTAGGAGTGGGCAGGCGGGCCTTGTTCTGTGCACTGTAGTAGGGGACATATCAGGAAACTATGTGGTGCTGAGATGGGTATTCCTCCATGTTGTTTGTGCAAGAGGACAGAGTAAGACTATGGAGTGACCTTTGGGAGGGACATGTGGCCATGCCACTTGCTTCTTTTGGCGACTGGTCAGGGTTCTGGGCAGAGGAGATCCAAAGTAGGGAAGAAAAAACTACCCCAACTCCTCTGACACTACTTTCCTTTGCCCAGTTTCCACCTTGGCCTTTTCAAGGTCAGGACCCGAGTTCCATCATCTCTACCTGGCCATTGTCCCACTAACCTTCTGGCAGAACTCAGGACACTCTTGCTTGCTTGCTGCTGGTCAGCCTGCACTCTGCTGCTGATCCCTTCTCCCTTAGACAGGTTCCCCTTCCCTTTGCTTGCTCCTGATCTCCAGTGTTGTGGTTTCATTGGAAGTTCACAACTTGGATTCCTGTGACACAGCCATCCCATGCCATTCCACATCAAGGTGAGTCAGCAGATTCCATCCTATTTATATTCTCATGTGGGCCTCAGACCTGGCATCACATCTACTGGCCTGGCAACCTCAATAGACTTCCTCTTGTCCTTCATTCTCTACATGTTAAAAGGTAATAACACTCATCAACAACATGACATAGTATCACTGGAAAATAAAGACAGGTAGGATGCTTATTTTCTACTTTATTCAATGTTGACTGCTAAGAGTTTAATTTGATTTGTTTTATTTTATTGTAGATTTAATTAAAATCTATCTATCCACCCATCATCTATCAATCCATCCATCCATCCTCCATCCATCTACTTATCCCTCCTAACTCACCTATCCATGAACCTATCCACCCTTACATTCATCCATCCACCCATCCATCTATCCTTCTCCCTCCCTTTCCTTCTCTTCCCTTTCTTTCCCTTCCCCTTCACTTCAGTTCCCTTCCCTTCCCTTCCTTCCTTCCTTCCTTCCTTCCTTCCTTTCTTTTCTTTTCTCTTCTTTTCTCTCCTTTTCTTTTCTTTTTTGATTTTTTTGTGACAGAGTTTCTCTGTATAACAGCCCTGGCTGTCCTGGAACTTGCATTGTAGACCAGTCTAGCCTTGAAATTCTCAGAGATCTGCCTGCTTCTGCCTCCTAAATGCTGGGGTTAAAGGAGTGTGTCCTCACACCTGGCTGGAACTTTAAGCTCCCATCTTTCCCTCAAAGCCTAGCCTAAAAAAAAAAAAAAAAATGGGTAATTAGTGCACTCACTCTCACTGCATTTTGGTGGGATCATTTAATGTCTTAATGTCTCAGCTTCTCCTCTTGTGAGTATCTTTCTGTAGATACAGAGATAAAGTAGGTGTCAAAATGCTTAAGCATTTGGTAAAACACTGTAGGATATGAAAAACAAAAACAATAACACGAACAAAAATGTCCCATTATGAGAAGACTGGCTTTACTTGTTGAGTGATTTATTGAGTGGCTAATTTGTTCCTTATCAAGTCGGTTATCATCTAAGTTCTACAGATGAGGAAAGCTGAGTGTATGTCTTAGTTTGGGTTTTATTGCTGTGAAGAGACACCATGACCATTGCAACTCTTATAACTGAAAACATTTAACTGGGGCTGGCTTACAGTTCAGAGGTTTAGTCCATTGACACCATGATAAGAAGCATGGTACCCTGCAGGTAGACATAATGCTGAACAAGGAGAATCCTGTATCTAAATCCACAGATAGCAGGAAGAGGGAAAGAGACATTGGTCCTGTCTTGAGCTTCTGAAAAATCTCAAAACCCACCCCTAGTGACACATTTCCTCCAAGAAGCCGCACCAACTACAAGGCCATACATACTAATAGTGCCACTTCCTAGTGACATTCAAATATATGAACTATGAGGGCCATTCCTATTCAAACCATAATAACCTCCATCATCACTATCAGCATCCATCTTTACTACCACCACCTCCATCACCATCCTCACTGTCACTACCACCATAACTATCAGTAGCATCAAGCTCACTATCATCAGTATCATCACCATCCTACCACAGGCATAATCACGACCCTCATGTCAGCATCATCTTTATCACCTTATCACTATCACATCATCAAAACCATCAATATTATCAGTTATCACTACATTGTCACATTTACCATCAACTATTCGTCATCATTGTCACTATTATCACCATCACCAGTATCTACATCATCAACACAACAAAACCATCACCATCATCACTATCATACTGACAACTATCAGCACCCTCACTATCAACACCATCTTCACCAACAACCTATTATTTTCATTACTGTTACCACCAATAGTTGATCATATTTTCCCAACACCATGAGTCAGAAGCCGTGCCTAGCATCTCTCCACTTGTCTTGATGGACACCTCACAGGCAGAAGTTATGTCATCCAGTCTATCTCACGGATGATGAAACAGCCTTGGAGAGGTCCAGCCACCTGCCCATGTGGCATAAGGAGCAGAGCCAGGTTTATCATTGGATCTCAAGCTCTTCAATGTTGGCCTCCTCTGTCACTAGTTCAGACAATGACCAGGGATACCCTTTCCCGTTTATCCTCTGGGCCTCAATATTCCTAGCCAATTTGCCTCCCTCCTGTTTCCTTTTACTCCCATGGAAAGAAGGCCATAATCTTTAAGCCACCAGCATATTCTACATAGGATGTATATATGTCCCAGCACTTCAATTGTCTACCAACGTCTTTTAAATGGACCCACCACCCAGAAGATTCATATAAACTCCTTGCACCTGTTGGAATTATTCTGTAGGCATCAGCAAAGACAATTCTGAACAAATGAATGAAGGAAAAATTCTAAGGGCATATAGTCCAGCAGAAGGACATAGTAGAGCACCCTTGAGCTGAAGTGTGCGGCACTGATACAGCAAGTAATCCTGACTAATTTGCTGGGGAGAAAAATGATAAATAAATGTGAGATCGAGGGAATCAATAGTCCTAGGTGGAGGGCAACAGGGGCTCTAAGCAGCACTGTAGACACCCTGGCAGCTGCTTCAGATGCTCCAAGTGCATGAGGCTCTCGATCACACATACTCTCCTCCACCCCTCTACATCTTCTGCTTATGGATAGAGAGAATTCCCAGAAAGCTCATTTTTCAAGGGTTTCCACTGATTTCAAACCATAGATAATGTAAGGAATGTATCACGTGGTGTCCAAGTCACTTCTACTTCTGGTTCCACAATCACCACATACAAGACACAGCAACCCTCCTCTCTCGGGCTGTTTCCACACCCATAGAATAGTCCCACCCAGCAACTTGAAATGTTCTATGCTCAAAAAAAAAAAAAAAAGAGGCAAAAACAAGCAAACAAAAATATCATGTTCCATGTTCCACAAATGCTGAAGAATCCCAGATTAAAGTCCTGCAGATCATAATCACATGTTTGATTTAATATCAACATGAGCCACACCTACCTGTAACAAATGATGAGACAACAGGGTAGTGACAGACAGAAAAAGTGTTCAAGAGAACACAAAGCCCTGCATGCACACATGGTAGGCAGGTGCTCTGCCCCTGAGCCATTCTGTCTGAACCAGTGACAGAGGAGGCCAGTGTTGAAGAGCTTGAGAGCCCATCATAAACCCAGCTCTGCTCCTTATGTAACATGGACAGGTGACTGGACCTCTCCAAGGCTGTTTGATCATCTGAGAGACAGGCTGGATGACAGAACTTCTGCCTGTGAGGTGTCCATCAAGACAAGTGGAGCCACAGCAAGCAGTCCTAGGTTTCAGCAGCTACCACTGATAATTTACCAAGTAGATTCCGTTCTGGTGTAAGTAGAAGGAAGTTGAAAATAAGTCAGGTAAGAACTGGAACGTACCATCCAGTAAACTGAAGTGAACATAAACTGTGATATGTTGGTTGTACACTGGAATACATGAGCAGTCAGTCAATCTATAATCAGTGGGACAGGTCCTAGAGCCTTTTCCCAAACTAACTAACAAACAAGAGAACACTGGCACTCAAGGGTTAGTGATTTTGTTTTAATGGCCTGCACCGACTCAGGGCTCCAGGGCTTCCCATCTACTGTGTGCCCACCACACATCAGAAACCCTTCCCTATGTCTTCTGTATATTCTCCAAAGGCAGCTGGCTTCACAGGCATCCCTCAGAGGAAGCTGTGGGGCAGATGAGTGAATTCAAGATGTGGTGGCTTTACCAAGTGCCTGGCACCAACATACCATCAAGCTGCCAAAATTCTTCAGCATTCCTTGGAACTCAAGTCCAAGGTCATCATGTCACTTTCCTAGGAGTGGTGAAAGGGGCCCCCAGAGTAGAAAAACATCTGGAAAACAGAAAACAAACATGTACTATACTTGGAGCCAGAAAAACTCTCCCATATTGTACTTGATCCCTAACAAGCATTGGCCTTGCCCAGGAGATAAATGGGAGAATGGCTTTCAGGCAGGGGCAGGAGCTGAAGTAGAATCAAGACCTTGAAAAGAAGCACTAACAAATTCCATACAGACTGCTCATCCTCATCCACCCAACCTAGTTACTTCCCAAAGGTGCTACCCTCTTAATACCTTAATACTTGGGGGTTAAGGTGTCAGCTATGAATTTCGAAGAAGAGATACAAAATTCCAATATACAGCCATCCTGCTGACCAGACACAAACTGACTTATCAATCAAACTCAAATGACACTTCCTTTTAGTCAGGAGCAAAGAAAAACATCTTATTGGTCAAACACAAAGGAAACTTCCCATTGGTCACGCCTAAAGGAAACTTTTCATTGGTTAAACCCAGAAGACATTGCTCATTGGCCAAACCTAAAGGAAGTCAGAAGATATAGAGGAGTCCAAGTAGGATCTCGTGGACCATGTGCGCATGCGCGCACGCATGCACACGCACAAACACACACACACACAAAATAGAAAAACACTGAAGAGCTGATGAGGAATAATACAAATAGAATAGAGCCAGCCCTCCACGCATGTGTGACTTCCTCAATAGTTTCTGCTGACAGTGTGCAGGTTCCCAGCACCCAGAACCTCGAGTTCCCCTGAGGTCACCAGCAGACGGATCAGCCTCCTTCATCACAGCACGCCGCCCCTTTGCTTAAGTCTGCTCCCTTCTCACTTTGAACGGCTCCTTCCTTCATTATAAGCATCCTGCCCTTCGTTCCAGGGTCACCCCATCATCTCTCCTGGCTGTGCATTGCCCTCCCAAGAGAGCATCTGCTAAGCAGCTTTCTCATCTCATTTTCCATGTTTGTCATTCACATTACGCTGCTCAAAACCCTTATTATCTGTAAACCCCTGCTTGGGGACCATTGCAATGATAATTTTCCCTAATTGATCTGGATAAACATGTGTCTATCGATCGATACGAATCCCATTCCTTCGTGGATCATTTGCTCTACTTACAGAGAGGCGCTCCAGGGCAAAGCGAAGGTGGGGCTTTGCCATCTTTGTGAGGAGCAGCCACTGAGCAGATCTTTCTTTGAGAGAATGCTCCGAGCCAAGCTGGAGGAATGAGAAAAATAAGCAGATGCTTGGAGCCGGGAGGATTTTCATGTTTCTATAATCAGATCTGATCTGTTTCCCAGTGAGAGTTCAGATTCCCTCATGCCCACAAACAGCCACAGACTCTAAGCCATGTGCCTACATCTATACGTCAATGCCTGAGGGGAGGTTAGACTGGCTTTTGCAGCCTGGCTCTCCTCATTCACTCTTTCTAAGAGCATCCTGAGGCTAGAGAGGTGGCTCAGTTGGTAAAGAACACACTTTCCACACAAGCATGAGTATCTGAGTCCAATCTCCCACACCCATGTAAGAAGTGCAGCATGGCTGAAAACCTATAAACCCAATACCTGGGTAAGCAGGGACAGGGAGATCCCTAAACTTGTTAATCCGTCAGTCTAGCCATCCTGTGAGTTGTGAGTACAGTGAGAGACTCTGTCTTAAAAATTAAGACCAAAGAAGACACATAATATTGACTTTTGAGTGGGCAGCATGGACACATGTTCCAGGCCAGGAATTGGGCAGGGGGCACGGAGGTAACACCTACCATCTCAGGTAGGTACCCGAGTGTCAGGGTCTCAGACCTGCTCTACCTTACCAAGTTTCCTGGCATGTCCCACTGTCCCACAAACTCACTGTCTTCCAGTGAAAGACTTGGAGACACCCAGAGTCTAGCATATACACAAACACTCGTCTGGTCATTGGTTATTTTGCTGTTTGTGCTTCTTCTCCCTTGTAGGACATAACACAAACATTTTCCATGTTAGTTTTGCATTGTTGTGGCATAGGACACCTGAAAGAAGAAACCTGAGCTCACTCTTGCAGAGGGTGTCAGTCTATCATGGTAGAGAAAGCACGGCAGGGCATTTCAGTTCATAATGATTGTTCCCATCACTGCAGACCAGAAAACAGTGCGATGGGGAACGGGAACCAGGCGCCAGTGTAACGTTTGAAGACCTGCCACTAACCACTGACTTGTGCTAGCAAGGCCCTACTTTTCAAAGCTTCCATAACCTTCCAGACTAGAGCTACCAGCTAGGGACCAAGCATGTTGTATGTGAGCGTTCTATATACTGTAGCAGCCGGGTGCCTAAAAGATGGCACCGGCCTCAGGTACACCGTCGCCATAAACAACGCCACTGCGCAGGCGCTAGCCCGAATCTGGCGCCAACCCCTCCTGAGCGGGTGCAAACAAATCAAAGTGCCGGCAGACTGACCAATCCCAGGAGGACACATAGCTCTCCCCAGTGCTGGGGTGTATATAAGCAGTCCTCGCTGGGTTTCCAAGGTTCCCGTAGCATGGAGGTGTTCCTGAAATAAAGAAGGCTGTTGAGAAAAATCCGACCGTGTTGCGTTTTTCTTGCTGGAGGAGGTGAGCGCAACAGTATATCATATCATACTGTGAGTCTGTTCCACGAATGGTGGGCAGCAAGAAGTTCCACCCAGGGTATAATTAATCCCCTTATTCTGTCCAGGCAATGACAGAAACAGTCGAAGAATTCTACCCTGAGGAGTGGTTCAGGGGGTGAACTGGGCCCAGTCTCCCTGCCAAGAGGCAAAGTCAGCTTTGACAACAAGATAAGGTAAACCCAAAACTTCCCTCTATGAACACCAGTCACTTGGTCCACTTCTAGCCAGTAGCTGCCATCCAAGGTCTCCTAACAATTGCCACTGTTCCTGAGGACCCCATGGCAGGCACACTGTCCTGCCCAGCTTCACCCACCAAGCGTTGGGTTGAAGTTGGGCCTGGAGTAAGTTTTTCACACTCTCTAGGCTTCAGCCTCCTCCTGTTCTATGAAATGGGTACAACATAGATCATAAAGTCAAATGGCACGGTAAAAGCATTAGGTGTCATCTTTATAAAATGGCCACAGCCGCACGCACGTGGCACCTGGGGAAAGTGTGGATGCAGGAAGCTTGCATGTTTACCTGCTGGGATAAGAAAACAAGTGCTGGGCAGGGTTCATGTGTGAGCATCTGCTGCCCCCTGATGGACAAAGCTGTGGCCTCACAGCTTATCCAAAGCGTTCTGCTTTCTGAAGTCCCAATCTTGAGGTCCTGTGTGAGATCTCCTGCTTTCCTCACCTTCCTCCATGCAAAAAATAAATAAATAAAAAATAAAAAGGTGATAGGCATCATAGGGCATCTAGAATAAAGCAATTTCATATTTCATAGACAAAGAAACTGAGGTTTGCTAAAAGGACATATATGATATGAAGGAAGAGGGCTAGAAAACACCAGTGGAAAAGTAAATGGAAGGGGAGAGGAGGGGAAGTAACCCACACATAAGGATGCATGAAAAAATTGAAAACATATTATTTTATATGGTAATCTAAACTGTATTTTGAAAATAAAGATAATAATTTGAATAGGGGTGCTCTGTGTGGGTGGACAATACTTCTCTTAGAAGTCATGGGTTTGACCGGGCATGGTAGCACACGCCTTTAATCCCAGCACTTGGGAGGCAGAGGCAGGCGGATTTCTGAGTTCGAGGCCAGCCTGGCCTACAAAGTGAGTTCCAGGACAGCCAGGGCTACACAGAGAAACCCTGTCTCGAAAAACAGAAGAAGAAGAAGAAGAAGAAGAAGAAGAAGAAGAAGAAGAAGAAGAAGAAGAAGAAGAAGAGGAGGAGGAGGAGGAGGAGGAGGAGGAGGAGGAGGAGGAGGAGGAGGAGGAGGAGGAGGAGGAGGAGGAGGAGGAGGAGGAGGAGGAGGGCAGCCATGGGTTCCTAAGTGAAAATACCTCCCTAAATGCTGTTGGCCAGGGAGGTCCCAGTGTCCTTCCCTGGGGGACTATTAATAGTTATTGATAGCTGCTAGTTGCTGGAAGAAGAGAGCTCATTTTTCCAATGGTATTGCCATGGGTATGTTGCCAGTCAATAGGCTCCACTCAAGCTCAGGCTTCCACTAACTAAATTCAGTAGGTCACACGCACAAAACAGACATGACCATAACTGCAGGAGGGGAAAGTGGCTTCCTTAGAAGAGGGAAGGGCATGAGACATACTAATAGAGTGAAAATTATTAATAGTTATTCTAGGCATGTATGTTAATGTTTAGGAAGGAAGGGAAGAAGGAGGAAGGGAGGGAGGGAGGATAGAGAAAGGAAAAACTGAGGTTTGAAGAGGTCCAGCCATGGGAAGCCAGAACTGAGACCTAATCATGTGTTGTTGTCCCACAAAACCAGTACCAAAGGTTTGGCTCACAGGGCATTGTTACAAGGAGGTTGTAGGAACTTTAGGAGGTTGACCTTAATGGGAAGTTCTCCAGTCATTGGAAGGGTGTCCCTGAAGGGATTTGTTTTCTCCCTCCTTCTGCTCACTTTGAAGCCATAAATCTACTCCCTCTGTGTATGTCAAATCAGGGCAACACTAACCTCCCACCCAGCCTTGAACCTTCATACTTAAAATTAAATAAATCTAATTTTTTTTCAAAAGTTAGTTGCCTCCAGTATTTTGTTACAGTCACACAAAGCCACAACAAGCTGACAGATGTTATTTTAATACCCAACAAAGCCAGTTGTGGTGCTGCAAACTGGCAGGATATGCTGACGATCCAGAGGCAGTACAAGTTCAAGGTCAGCCTGGAATGAAGCGCTGTCTCCTGGACAGGACAAGGCCATTACACTTGAACTCACAAAAGCTATTGTTACCTACACAAAACCAATCCAACAAAGTCAGCAACAGACACACACACACACAGAAGAGAGGATGTGAAAGTGGGAGGGGTGCAAGGATTGGGAGGGGGACTTGGAGTGGATATATGTGGTCAAAGTTACACTGCACACAGGTGTGAAACTGACAAAAGCACGTTTTAAAAATATATGTTTAAAAGCTCAACTATTTTGGCTAATTTCCTGCTCTAATTGCAAATAAATGAATCCCCTGAGGACACTGGCCAACTACAGAATTTTAACCACTGTTACCACAAATATCTAGAAATAAGATCCACCAGGGGGCAGCATAACCACATAATGAAAAACTGGTTGTTGCTAGCACCAAGAGGTCCTAGCATCTGAATAGACTTTTGGAAACTTCAGTCTGTGCCTAGACACCAGTTTAGGCTCCAGCTCATGAACCTGAATATCTGACCTCTCCCTTCAGACCTTGTTGCAGGAAATACTAAAAATCGAACCAGCCTTTCCCATGCTTGTGCCTCTGCCTTGGTGGCCTGGCCAATCATGCACTGGCAGGCAATGGCCAATCTGTTTTTATCTCGTGGAGACTCTGACTCAGAACTCCAAAACCCACCTAAGTTCCCTCTGGTTGGTTACTACTACGCCAACCCATTCTTCAAATCCCCCACTGCCTTTGTGATGCACATCTGGCAAATCCACGTTTTGCCGATGTACCTTTCTCTCTTGAACCCAGACGAGCCGCCGCATGAAGGAAAACACAACACAAACTTAGTTCAGAAACAATGGTAACTCAATCTCTGAGCACAACAACTAAAGCCTACTCTTGTGAGACTTATTAAAATCTGACTGCTCTGGTGGCAAATCCTTGCAGATCCACCATGATACCGGGGAAATTCTAGCAGCTACATCTTAACCCTCTGCTGTCCCCGTTCCAAAAGGACCTAACTCTCTCTGGACTCCTCTCTTCCTCTGTCCAACCGGGAAGTCCCGCCTTCTCACCCAGTGATTGGCTCCTTTATTCATTAGAGGATTGGTTCACAAGAAGCCACGAGAGCACGTGACTCATTTCTCATTCCAAACAACCTCTCTCGGGAGAGCAGAATTAACATAAAATACAAGCAGCACAGAGCCATCCACAACAAGTCCTGACCTCACACGCCTCCGTGACTAAGACAACATCGAAGAGCCTGAATATACATCAGCACCACAAACACAGTGGCCTCAACTCCCCACCAGTGCCAAGAGTTATGGGGTACCACCAAGGACAAAGCAGGTAAGTAGAGAGGTACAAAGTCACAGCAGGGTGCATAGTCAGAAGGCCACACTATGGTGTCTCACATCCTCAAATTCTTGTCTTTCTGATCATGAGATAGAAACTAATGTGGCCAAAAGCTCAGCAATTACATTTGATCATAAAAGTTAGCATGGGCTTCCTGATCCCCAAACCAGTCCTCTTTAACGTTAGCTAGAGGATTCAGTTCTGCAGATGATGTGTGGAGTGGACTGAACGTGTGGAAACAAGGAACGCATCCAACGGGGGCCCTGATAAAGAGATCCACATGTGGATGTCTCAGGTCTCTCTGTTCCAGATAGACTGAAAAGAAGCTGTCAGCCATCCACAGACCCCCTCATCCAGGCTCTCCATGCCTCTCCAAGAGCTCAATTCTCTCAAAACAGCACAAACAAGCAAAAAAGAAAAAAAAAGCTTGCAGGAACGCCTTGTGGTGAATTCGGATAGATTCAGACACAGTCGGTTTTCCTGATTCATAGAACTGTCCTGGGGACAGCGAGACCTCAGAAGGATTCTGACCCTGACCTAGCTGTGTTTATCTGGACTCCTAGACCTGAAGGTTCAAGGTCAGTTAAAAAAAAAAAAAAAAGGATGCCTCCATCCACAGAATCTATTTGATTCAATCTGTATGCACCTGTCTATAATTCAAGTAGATACTACAGACCACTCCATGCACAGGGGGCCCAGACCTAGAAAGCAAACTTAGCAAGTGTGTGTGTGTGTGTGTGTGTGTGTGTGTGTGTGTGTGTGTGTGTGTGTGAGAGAGAGAGAGAGAGAGAGAGAGAGAGAGAGAGTCTCTCCTGCTCAACTGCTGTTTCCCCTCTCTGTGTCTCTGTCTCTCTCTGTGTCTGTCTCTCTCTGTCTCTCTCTCTGTCTCTCTCTCTCTCTGAGTGTTTGTCTGAAGCTACTTCCTTCTAGATAAAATGTTCTTGAGTTTCTACGCCAATAGCATAATAGAGCCACTGGATGTCAGCCTTAAACAGCCAACATGTCCTTCTCATCCCCAGATTAACCCCTCCCTCCGCAGTCATTATGGTTGGAGAGTGAAACCTCCCACACAGGTTCCTGTACTTGACAGGCTGGTTCCCAGCCGGCACTGCTAGTTTGGGAGGTTGTGGAACCTTTAGGGAGGTGGGTTCTCACTGGAGGAAATGAGTAACCAGGATGGACCATACGAGCCTGAGCTGCCTCTCCTTCCAGTCCACTGTCTCTGCTTCCTGCCTGATAGGTGATATGACGTGTCACCTCACCCTCCGGCTTTTCCAGCCACAGTGTCTTCCCCACTGTGATCGACTGTGTCCTCTTAAACTGAAAGCCAGAATAAATCTCTCTTCCCTGAAGCTGTGGCTTGTTGGGTATCTGGTTAGAACAAGGAAAAAAAGGACCATGGCAGCTCACTTACACTGAATGTTGAACACAAAGGAGAAATGAAAAGAAATCCCTTTATAGAAATGCACGTATTTCTACCTGCAAGTGCTCAGACATAACAGAGAGAAGGCAGAAATAAAATCAGTTTTGTATACAGTTGAAATTAGGTAAGAGATCTGGAATTTCAAACAAGGTATGGGGGAACTCAAGAGAACAGAGCTAAGCTCTGTGTAAAACTGAGCATTCAGTGAAGAACTAGCTGGTGTTTCATACTGACTAATATTAAACTTCAACATCAGTGGGATCTGTACGAAGCAAAGCTGTTGGCTTTGCCATGGGATTAGCAACTGAAGCTCTGTTTGTTTGCCTGCCCTTTGTTGCCACTCTGGGAGAGTAAAGCCTAAAACTGAAGTGGACTGAAGTCTCATTGAATAACCAACTTTATTCAAAGCATCAGAGGATGTATATTGTGAGTATATTCTTTAGTGTTAAGCAAAGTCATACAAGCCAAGGTCACATGAGCCCAGGCTGTATACAGTCACGAGGACAGCTCACGTGTGGAAACATCATTCTCAATACTAATGGTGAAGATGATGGGTGATCTAAGGAAAACCCACGCCTGTTCTTACACCCAGGAGGGGCAAGAAAGCACAGCCCAAGAACAACCCACTTTAAGGAGGAGCAGAGAGATTACAAGACTCTAGTTTTGTTTACTTGGAATTTACAAGGTCTCAGGAATCTCACACAGCCTCACTCATGGACTGCATTCTAAAACCCCCACCCAACAAATGTCACCAGCTTTCCTTCCCGTCATAGCAGCCACCATCCCTCTTATGATGGGGCAGGCAAGCCAGCCTGTTAGTGCAGAGCCAGTGTCTTCACGGTAGTGGTAGTTCCCACTGGGCTATATAGTTCCAGTCCTGGGAGAGATGGAGACAATTTACCTAGCCTACTGTAAACCCTGCTGCCCTCATCAGTGTTGCCAGGCTGTCCACCAGGAACCCCCAGTGAATGGCTCACTAATCCTATGAGATAAATAGCCAAACTGATATTGGGAAACCCATGGCTCAAACAGTAGCAGAGAGGACACAAATTCTCTACATCTCTGCCTCATGCCTCTCCCAACCCAGGCTCCTAGGGCCTTATCCTAGAAGGGTGGAGCATGCATAAATGGTATGGGTAAGATAAAACTTGGACCTCAGGGGAGAGTCCTGGATAACCTATACAAGACCACATCCAGAGGCCACCACTGTTTCTGACAGTTCCAAATCAAGGACAGGCATCATGGGATGAAAGCCCACTGGTTCCTCACAGTCAGGAGAACTATGGGCCTTCATGACCCAGTACCACCTTTCCAAAGCTGAGCCAGCATTTGGGTCTACAGGGAGCTCCCTCTGTCTTCCTAGCTTCACCAGTAGAAGCCAGTTCACATCCTCTGATGCCCCAAACCACATCTACTCAAAAACCCTCCGAGAAACTCCTCCCATAAGCACACAGTAGGGATCCAACAGCTGGACCTCCATCCTTCCCTTACAGCTGTGCTTTGCTTTGCTTTTCCTGAAGTCTGAGAACAGACGTCTGTTGTTGGCTTTTCATGTTGTCTGTGACAAAAAGCCCAAGAAAATCAATTAAGAAAGGGTTTGTTTTATTTTCAATCGTAACTCAGGGGTACAGTCCATCACAGCAAGGAGGACATGGCAGTAGGGGCATGAGACAGCTGGTCACATCACATCTGTGGTCTGGAGGCAGCAGGAGATGAATGCTGGGCACTCAATTCATTCTTAATTCATTACAAGATGCCAGTCCAAAGTGAGGGGACAAAGCCCAAGTGTACTGGGATGTCACCTCAATTTATCAAATCTAGAAACTCACTCATCCACATGCCCAAAAGCTGGGTAATTCTAGATGGCAAGTTCACAATTAACATTACCCATCATAGTACCCATGAATGACAGCCACCATAGACCTTCTATGTTCTGAGAAAACAAAAATTACATGGAGGTAACCTGGTGGGCAGATTCTCATCAGCCGACTAACATCTTCATAAATCACCCTTCAGATTTCTAGTATGCCCATCCTTGGACCACCCTGGCCTCCTGACCTTCAGGTGAGACCTCAGACCTGCGAAGTACACTCCCAGTGGTGGTTACATCAGCACTCCCAGCCAGAGGATAGGAACAAATGGGCTGTGGTGGAAATCAACCTGTGACCACAATTCCTATAATGCTGAAGATGGCCAGAGGCTCATAGCAGAATCCAAACTAAAACAGGGATCAGCAATACCATTTCCCACACATAGACAGGGGTTTTGGATTGGAGAAAAGAGGCAAAGCCCCCACCATTTATCTTACATCTCTCATTTATTTTAGAGTAACTTGGTTAGGAGAATTCTTGTGGGTTAAACATAGGTCCCACCAAACAAGCTCCATCAATAATTGACTCTTGACAGATGATTAACCGATTGTTCAGAAATACTTCCAGGGCTTGCGTGAAGGTCGTCCAACATCACCAACATAACTAAACTCAAAGAGTACTGCTGTCCCCTTGCCAAATGTGACCATTGGAGTCTGGGGACAGCTGTGCCTATCAGAGGATGGTACACCCACAGCAGTATCGCTCAGGGTAGTCAGCCACGTACACCTGGTGGTCAGTGCCATAGATGTAGTAGACAGAAGTCTTCCCTTGGTACCAGTAATGAACTTCTGTGATGGGGATCAGCTCGATGGTCTGGCGCTGAGGAGACAAATGGCCAAACACACCTCAGAGTTGTACTCAAGCCTCTTGTCTACGAGGCAGCATCAGCTCCCCTCACAGATGGCCTGTGGGGTAACGTGCAGAGTCTGATCTGGATCTGCCCATTCGACATGCATCTCCTGCCCTGTCCCTGTGTTAGTTCCATGTCTGCTGCTATGAGAAAATACCCAGACCAGAAGCAACTCAGGGGAGAAAGGGTTCATCTGGGCTCATAACTTGGAGATGGTTACCATCCATCTCCAAGGGGACTTGATGCAGGAACTTGAAATAGCTTGTCACACTCAAAGTCCAGAACTGAGAGAGAATGGATGTCTGCATGCCTTCTTGTGTTCACCAGCCATCTCCATACTTAACCTAATCCAGGACTCAAACCTAGAGAACTGTGCTATGCACCGTGGGTGGGTCTTACCATTTCAATGAACACAATCGAGACAATCCCCCACAGCCGTGTCCACAGGCCAACCTGATCTAACAAAACCTTATTGGGAGAGACTCTTCCCAGGGGATCCCTGAGTGTGTCAAGTTAACAATTACAACCAACCATCATTGTTCCTTCTCATGGCCTACATCCTGGGAAAAACTAATTTATCTTCAACACTGTCTGATGTTAGGAGTGAAGCATGGGCACCCCCAGGGGACATCAGGGAAGCCACATAACATTTCCAGAGGCACAAATGTCTCCATGTGGTACTGGAAAGGGGTGGAAAAACACTTTCATATTCAAACTACTATAGTGATATCTGGAGTGGCTTACCAATTTGTATTTCGATTTTAAGATAAAATGTTAAAGAAATGTCAATGTTTGTTGGATTCTATCGGGTTTATCTGCCCAGTGGTCTCTCAGTCACCACCCCAGTTGTGTGTCAGCATGGCCTCAGAGAAGTCTTTCTCAAACATTCTCTCTCTCTCTCTCTCTCTCTCTCTCTCTCTCTCTCTCTCTCTCTCTCTCTCTCTTAGATGGAAAAGCAAGAGGCTCATGAGATTTCAGGCTCTGGAACTGTTCAAGCCAGGGCTCCTGACACTTAATAGTCCCCATGTCAAGCTCAGATCTCCTCCCAACACCCACCTCTTTCTAAAGAACCTGCCTCCTAACAGGGTGCAGAACACTATCTCCCAGAAGCCTGCCACATGGCCTTGTCTCCAGCCCCTTCTCTGAGTTGGAAAGCAGGGCTCATGGGACTCCTGTGGGGATTCCCTGCCACCTTTAGTTCCTAGCACTATTCAGCTGTTAGCAACAGCAGCCCATAGTCAGTATACCATTTTGACTCCTGCTGCTGAAGTGACGCATCCCTGGAGCCTTGCTGTGGTCTGCCCTGTGCCTTTTGCCCATTCTGCTTCCATATCCCAAACCCAAGAAAATGGTGTGACAGGCTCAGAGCTGAATGCCCTTCCCATCACAAGTGGCCCAGCCTATGGCCCTCAGTCATTCGGAGGCCCTGGGAGGATGAGAAGATGAAGCCAGATAGTTGCTTGGATTTCTGTCTAAACTTCCCACAAGTCCCAAAGAACACTGGGTCAGAGCAGGACCCTGGAAGGGGACACAGGACACAGGACATCGCCCAGGATTGGGGTTAGACGTTTCCATGACCCCTTCCTGAGTGATGCTGAGCTCCATGTCTCTAGGCCTTGACTTTCTTATCTGTGGAATGGGGTCAAAACTGTCTCGGAGTTGGAATGACCAAATGACTAAGAAAACTAAGTCATATTCATAAGCCAGAAGCAATGGCACAAATAATCGTTTTGAAAATTGCCAGGCAAAACTTCCTGAATGAGGACTACGAGGCACATGAGGGTAGGAGCTGACACTGCTGTTCAGAAGGCCTGGGCAGAGGATCAGGAGCACTCTGGCTTTCAGACCCTTCCACAGGAAGCACAACATCTCTACCTCGATCCATAAACACCCATGCCCTCATCCCTTCAAATGATAGTTCCCTTGTAAATGGCTGCATATGTGTTTGCCTCTTGGGTGTCCTCTGCCATGGGGAAGATTCTAGCTATTCACTTGCAGGAGCTGGGGCTGTGTCCATTGAGGTGGCTGCCATTCCACCTAACCTTCTATATCGAATAAACCACCATCATAGATCAGTGGCTCTGGCTCCAGGACCAAAGGCTAATTAGAAAAGAGAATCCCAGTTGTGACCTCAGTCATTCCGTCCCCTTAACAAAATACTTCTTACTATGCACATGCCCTGCAAGATTTTTCCCCAGTGGATTGTCTTGCTTGATATGAGATCACAGGAGGAAGACTGTGGAGGTCACACCAACCACTCACATACTGTGTCCTCTAGGGCAGCAGGTAATAGAAGGACTCACACCACCACTCCAAGAATATGATGGCTCCCAGACAGTGACCAGTGGGTACATGTTGTCCCTCACCTCCCAGGATTCCCAGGCCTTCCTGCCAAGCTCAGAGTAAATGCCTCAACTTGGACCTCCTCCCTCACGTAACACAAACTGTCCTGGTAGGAGTGGCAATAGTCTAGAGAGACGCTTTGTGCTCCTCCCTATCAGACTAATGACACAATGGATCCCAAGAAAGTGGATTCTTCCCCAGGATTCTTCTGTGGAGGAAAGAGAAGAGAAAACCTTGGTGCCAGCCAAAGGGGACAGTGTCTCCTGGGAAGGGATGTCATGTCACACAAGGTGGTAGGCATCTTACAGACGTGGGAAGAGTGTAGAATCTGATGGCTAGGTGATCGGTGGGACCATGCCTTGATCAGGACACAAACCTGTCAGGACCCCAAAGACAGACCCGGAAGAGGGGATCTCGATTTCTTTATGTATTCCTCTTCTTGGTGTGTAGCATCGAGTAAATCTCCTTTCTCTGCTTCTCCCTATTCCTGTCTCCTAAGTTCATGCATTGGGAACAGGTGGCCAAGCCCAGACTCTGGGCCACCAGGGCCCAGGCTCTGCCTCTAGCCATTCAGGTAACAGCTGTAACACTCCAGTCATGCAAAGGCCAACTCCCTTGGAGGTCACTCAATGTTCCCCACCATTCCCACGTTCTGACAGCCTGATGCTGTACCCACCCCAGGTTGGAGCACCGGCTCCTTCCCAGTCCAGTTCTCTGTAGAGAACTCTGAGGGATAGGAAGCCTCTATCCCATGTCCAGGGAAGACGGTGCCTGAAAGCCTGCAGCCCAGCCTCTTGGCCTCCAGGTAGGTGGTCACTGGGGCATGTCTAAAGTTCAGAGCCACCCTGGGATCAGACTGAGGTTGACACGACACCTAGCCAGACTTCTTCCTCACCCCATCCACGGTCACAGAGAGGAGCTCAGAGCCACTCTGGGTTGGACAGAGTCTGGCATGTAATCTGGCTTGGTTTTCTTTCTCGTCCTCCCTAACCCTTCACGTACCCCTTCCTTGGTCAGTGACACACACATTGACATGTCTCAGGGAGGCTTCCGTAGAGCCCAACCGGAGATACGAGTCAACTCCGCCACTTTATGAACGCTGAAGGAAGGGGCAGTCCAAGCCTCCAGAGAGAGCCAGAGCTGAGAAACAGGTACCACAGGTGTGTCCTGCAGTGTCTGGATGGCTGCAAGCCCTCAAGTCCCACACTGCAGACCCCCAACAGCCTCTACTAACTACCAGAAGTGCTGCTAAAAGAAAGAGTTGCCATCCCTAATGAATGACTTCTACTCTCTGGGCTCGCATTCATGAGAATAGCCTAGGGGGTCAGATTGGACCAGGGAAAAGCACAGAGACTCTTAGTCCCAGATTGTTGCCTTTCTAGAGTTTTGTTAGGATGTTGCAAAGCTGAAAGGTTTCATGTAAAAGTCCAGATGCTAGAAACTCTGAAAACTCCCTGCCATGCACAGACACGCAGCTGAATGGAGACTGAGCCGTCGGGGGGGGGGGGGCGCCATCTAAGTGATCTCCGGACCCTGGGAGGCAATGAGGTTTGCAATGGCTGAAGCTCACTTCTAAAGTCCCCTTCCAGATCCCAAGCAGCCTTCCTCCCTCTCTCTCTCCCTCTCACCCCTCCCCACCAACAGGAGAAATGTGTAGAGAAAAGGGCTTGGGGGGGGGGGGATCATTGGAAAAGACAGAAAATAAAGCGAGTTGTGCCACAGGTTAGCTCCCTGTAATCCTTACTTGTCCCAGCATTCAGGTAAGAAACCAGCCATGATGGCGGCCGTATGAAACAGCTGCCCCAGGATCACATGAGGATGCAGGAGACCCAAAATCTAAGTCAGCACTGGTACAAGGCCCAGGTGCCCCACAGCTAACTGCAAGCACAGGGTGTTCCCCAAGGCCAGTACTGGGAATCTTTTTCTGTACCTCCCTGTTTTGGGGCGGGCAGGGGGGGGGGTTGGTTTGGCTTGGTTTTGAAGCAAGGTCTCCCACTAAACCAGACAAGCTAGGCACAAGGCCCAAAGAGCAGCCTGTCACCCAGAGGTTGTAGCACTACCACGAGATTTTTATGTGGGCACTTGGGATCTGAATTCAAGTCGTCATGCTTACACAGCAGCCAATTTACTCACAGGCCCCAGAACGGTACTCCTGTTAGTCTATGGTGTTTCTAGATGCACCACTGCCACCTAGTGGTTATCAGAAAAACTGCCCAAATGCAGAAGTGCACCTGCCTAAAGCCAAAATGCTGGATTTCCTTTCTGCACTCTAAATATGAGGGACATAGACGCAAAATCACACTAGGATTCATTTCCTGTGAATAAATCCCCCAGCCCTCTCTCCCAGTGACTGATGGTCCCACCTGCCCCTTCAAGCCTCAAATGCTGGCCCTCAACTCCAGCCACACTGTCTCAGCTTTGAAGCTTCCTGGGCTGTGCTTATCTCAAGCCCTTGATCCCTGCACCCTCACTCCTTAAGGTAAAACCCCCAGTTTCTTCAATTTGAGTGAGAAGAGAAGCATCCCCAAGCCAGGCCCTAATCCTCATTTTCTCCCGTCTCACCTGCTGAAGGATGCGAGCACGGGAAGCCAGCATGGTACTGTGTTCCTCAATGCCCCTCTGGGAGGCCAAAGAGATGTCTTGCAGGGGGAAATCCACAATGGGGTATACCTGGGGAGAGACAAACACAGTACCTGTCTCACTTTCTTTCCCAGAGCACCCCCTCATGGAGCTATGGAAGATGCCAGGGCTGACTCCACTAGACAGCAGAGGAAGCCCGGAGGATAGAGGGAAAGGCTCCAAGGCCGCATAGCAAGCTGAGGAAACCTCTTCAGACATCAGTCACAGCCAGCCTTGTTGGCTCAGAGTCCGGGACAAAAGAGTGTGCAGAGAGCCTACACTTTCACCTGCATCTCATGTTACCCTGAAGACCATTTCTGTAGACCTACTCTGTGCTGGCCATCATGCTAAGTCCTGAGATTCAGCCGGGACTAAAGCAAGTGGATCATGTGTCACACCAACATTGAAACTGCCCACTGTGCGCCAGGCAGGAACAAAACAAATGGCACAGAACCCCGAGTGGCGGGTTAGCAGCTTCATACAGCCTGTATATGAGGTCCCTGGGGTAACCCCAGTCCCAGCCTGCCATATGAAGTCTCCCTTGTGGAGACAAGCCTGTGTCCCTTACAATTCCTCCTTTAGTTCATGACACTGGCAACTCAATGCCCTTTTCCACATCCACTCAACATCCCATCCCCCTGCCCTAAACCCCGCAGGGCAGGCCAGACGCCCCAGCGATGCAAACTGCCTTGCCTGTGCTGAAGGCAAGCCCCTTACCGTGGCATTCTCATCCCTGAAGAGGTTTTCCCCTCTGGCTTTGGCAAGCAGCTCCTTGGGGCAGTGGAGGTGGTGTGGGGACATAAACTCAAACAGGCTGTTCTTCCTGGGAGGAGGGATGGAAAGAGAAGCAGACTGCAGGCTTCAAATCAGTGATCAGCACACCCTGGGGGGAGGGGAAGGAGGCGGGGGGGGGGGGGGGGGGCAGGGGCGGAGAGAGTGCGCAGCCTGAGGGGGCAGGGCCAGGAACCGGAGGGAGTGCTCAGCCTCTGAGTGTCCTGGCCTACGAGGAGCCAGTCCCCATGTGCCCTTGCTTGTCTAGGTTTAGACTAGCCAGGTTCAGGACAAAGGCTTCAGGACAGGACCACACCCCTGGCTGACCTAAGGTACAGGCACAGTTTTCTCCCAGGCATCAGAGTTAGGTGCTCAGTGACTGCCGCCCTGGCGGGTGGCAATGACAGAATGTGAACTGGAAGCTAGAGCAGATGAGATGGCTCAGTGAGAGGCGCCTGCTGCCAAGCCTGACACTCTGGGTTCAGTATCTGAATCCCATATGGCGATAGAAGAGAACCAAGGCCTGCAGGTTGTCTTCTGACCTCCACAGGAGGGCCACAGGACTCACGTGCCTGCGTGTGCACACATGCACCTGCACGCTTGAACAGGCTCATGCTCACACAGGGAAAAAAATTAACTTGAAAATTAGAATACAAATAAACTCAGAGACAAAGGCAGTCTATGTCCCCTATCCCCACAGTTCCTTCCTGGACCAGGAAGAAAAGGTTCTCTGTAGCAGCCACACTCCCCACCTCCTCCAGGGCTGGCACCGAGGTGTCACTTACCACATGATGACCAGCTGGACAAAGTGCTCCAGCTTCCTCTCCCCCTTGCAGGTGGCGCATGTCTTGTTGCCTCTCCCAGAGCACGTACTGCACCTATGGCCACAGTGAGCAACCCTCTTCAATAGAAGACTCCCTTACTTCAGTGACGTATTCCTATCCATTGTTACCCTCCCTCCTCTGGCAGCTGGGACCTAGTATCCCCCTAGCAGCCTACCTGCCCTACAGCCAGCCCTTGGTTCTTTGAATTTTTTTTTCTCACCCTCTGTGGCCAGTCTGGGATCTTAGCCTAGCGGGTTACTTTATTCCATTTTTCTTGCAAAAACAAGCTAACACAAACATGGACCCAAGTCAACACAATGAGAACCACCTTAGAATGTTCTTGGAACTGTTTAAAACAGAGCATCCTTTCCCACTGGGCTGCTTAACCTGGTCCTGTTACCGTTCCTGCTTGGTGACACCATTTAAAGCACCTGGATCCAGCTAGACCTGATGCCATCCCAGAAATATATTCTTGGGCTATACAGTTGTTTGGGCCTATCAGTGTACTTTATTGCCACGGCCAATTTGAGCTCAGTTATTTTACTTGAAAATGAAATAAACCAGGGTTCGAACCCGAAGGCATTCTTCACTAGTCATGGTGGCAGGTGCAGTCAAGCTTGGCCAGCAAGGTTTGACTGTTAACCAACCCAACTTTGAACATTTTCACTCCTTGTAGTTTTTCTGTTTCCCTTTAAAGCTTATAAATAGTGAGAAGACATGAGTTACAAGATGTCACCAAACCAGTGTAGGCAAAGTCCCAGGAGCAGAGATGAAAGATGTGGGCTGTTTAGCCAACCAACTAGCTAAGCAACTGTTCCAACTAGGCCCTACTCTGAGGTATAAAGAATGCTTTGCCCAGAGCTTGTGCTCAGAGTTTAAACTTGCCCTTCCAGCTAGTTTTTCTTGGTGCTCCTCCCCATTCCCTGCCTCCCAACAGAGCCTGCATCCTCTCTTCTGCCCCACATGCTATTGGTGACTTCTTGATATGCCAGGCCATGAGACAAGCCTGTCCACATGCAAAGTCCAAGAGTATCTGTTATGCACAGACTCTGAGGGTGCAGCAGAGAGAGACGGGGAACCTTTCAGGGCACAGCGTTCAGAAAGAAACCTAAGACTAGAGAGCCTTCTCCCATCCACCGCAAACCCACTCTTACCTGCGTCGGCCAGAGCCAGAACACAGGTGGCATCTCCGGGGCTGCTTGGCTTTGCGCTTGGTGCCACTGCAGGATGAACACCTCACCTGTGAACGTGCCCAGCCTCAGCTGCTGGCTCCCAGAAGCAGGGCCCAGGCCACCCTGAGACCAGCTCCCAACACAGCCCCATGACCCTGACCCAGGTCTCTTCCTCCTTTGGGCCATAGCCTTGATCAGTGGTTTGTGCCTTTGTGGTTTGTGGCTTGTGGCTCATGGCTTGAGGATTGGTGACTTTGGGCCCTTCCAGGGACAGGGTTCTAAGACTTCACATCCATAGATCTCTTCTCTCTGATCCCCACCCTCAGGCCCCAAGACCTGCCTTCAACCAAGTGTCTGGAAGGAGTCGGAAGCATAGTGGCTGACCACCAGGGTGAAGGTCAGAGGTCTTTCTTAGGAAAGCACCCAGAGGTGGACTCCTGACATTCAAAACAAGCTCAGGGAGGAGGGAGAAGAGGTTAGAAACCAGGAAGGAGGAAAGAAAGACCCCTGGGAGCCGGGGTGGGGGTAAGGGCTGCAGATACCACAGGAAGAAAACATGGAGGAGGAGACATGGAGAGGAGAGAAAAGCTAGGTACAACCCATTGGGTCACACAGTGATCAGGTGAGAGGTGAGGGTCCAGCAGGCCCCTTGATGGAGAGAAGGACAAGATGGGACCACACGTCAGTGTGCATCTGATGACAGGCTCTAACCGGGAGCCTTGGCTTGAACTAGCATCCAGAGCCAATGGATTCTGTCCTTTGATGTCATGGCATGCTGTAGCAGCCTAGGTAGATAACTGAAGCTCCTTCCTCCTCATCCCCCAAGTCCTCTGAACTTCACCTCTCTGTGTCCACCTCCCACGTTCTTGGCCATCCACCACGGAGGGGTCTGTCATGAATGCCTGCCCTCGTAACCAAGCAACCATCAACCATCTTGGGGCATCAGCTGCACCCCTTGCAAAAGATCATACAAGCTGGGGTTGTTGACTGCTGATACCCCTCATGGAGGGGTGGGAAGGTTCACAAGACCTTCACCTGAGGATCCAGCCCCTGTCTACCACCTGTCACGTGCAACTCTGCCTCAGGGAGGCAGGAGAGTATAACAGTCTGGGAAGAGGAGGGAAAGGGGGCTCCATCTATGCACTCAAGCCCTCTCCCTGCAGGATAACGGATTTCAGGTTCAGCATGCAGAGGGAGAAGCATCCACACCTCTGTAAGCATCCCCCATCTATGCTTTCTAAAGAATCCCAGCAAACTCATTGGTTCTCCAGAATGAACTTGGGTAAACTCGTGCCTGGGACCTTAGAAGGAAGGCTAGACATTGTTTCCATCTTTCCTTGGGAAGGCATCCTAGCAACAGAGTCCTAGGGCCCATTTTTTATAGGACCCAGCCCTATGCAGATCCTCACTGCCTGTCAGGTGGAAGGTGAGAGACCTTTAAACTGAATCATCAAAGTATGAGGAAGGGATCATTGGAGGCACCCAATCTGACTGTCCCAGTCACAGATAGGAAATTGGAGGCTTAGAAAGGGAAAATGCAGGGAGTCTCTAGGCTTTTACCAGCCCTGCAATCCCTATGCCCACTCCAACACTCGCACGGGACAGGTCATATGTCCTACCATGACTCACCATGCCAGCCCCATGGCAGCCGCTGCACTTGTAGCGACCACGCCCGTGGCATTTGTGACATTCCTGAAATGCAAGAATTCTCTTTGGGTGGATGTTCTTAAATAAGATTCCCTCCCAACCCTAGGATGCCAAAGGAAAAAAGTAAGGGAAACGGGTCCTTCCGGGGAGCTGGGGATCCAAAAAGGCCTTGAATGGCCAGCCAAGGTCTCGTGTTAGCACATCCCTAAGCCGAGCACAGGCTTTCCCACACGGTAAGAAGGGGAATCCCTTAAACTCTCAAACTACCTCATACTCTAGTTTCCTAGCGTGCTAATCCACAAAGACTGGTGGCATCTGCAGCTACCTGATAGCTCCTCAAGGACACAGGAAATGGACAAGGTTTGTGTGAAAAAGCAAGAAGCTAGCTGCTAGAATCTATCAGTCATCCGATGAAAGTTTTTGCACCATCCAGAAAAGAGTGAAATGCTCTTGTGGCCTCATATCCATCTGGTAACTATAAGAACTCACAAAGTCAAATTACATTCTTAAATGAAGACTCAAAGAGAAAGCAGCCCGCTGTGAGACAAGAACCCAGTGAGGGTGTCAATCAACCACCAGGTTTCCCACACTTACTGCTAAGACAGATTTCTATTCAACAGACAGATATCAAATCCACTGTCCTACTGATGTCCAAGGAAAAGCTCACTAGGGTGTGTAGGTGTGTTTGGCAGTATGAATATTGTATGCTTATATGTGCACAGGCCACATGGAAACCAGCGGTCATTGTTACGTGTCTTCTTCATTCACCCTCTACCTTCCTTTACAAGAAAAGATCTCTCCCTGAACCTGGAGCTCACCAATTTGGTGAGGCGGGATGGCTTAGTGAGCCCAGAGGTCCTCCTGTTTCTGCTTCCCCAGTGATAGAGTTACAGGTGCAAGCCCCTACACCCAGCTTTTTACATGTGTGCTAAGAATCCAAACACCACCCCTCTGCTTGCTCAGCAAGTCATCTATCCACTATGCTTCAGGTTTTAGCTCATGTCCACTTCATTTAGTTCCCCCACTTGGCTTGTAGTCGGATGAAAAGCAAGCACACACACTCACAGCTGCCCTCCGAATATCGTCCCTGGCTCTTTCCAGCTGGCGATGGCCCCCTCGCTGTGTGAATGCTGCCTCCCAAAGGTGCAGGCTGTTCTTGAGCTGGGCTTTATTTTTACCCCAGGAGTAACCTACCAGGCTGAGCTTAGGTGCCTTTCCTCAAAGGAGAAAGTCTGATGAAGCACAGAGAACCTGAGAAATAGACTTAGAGAGCTATATGGATGATCCAATCGGCTGTTACCTTGACCAGGGAGGAGTGGGGCACTTGGAGCTTTCTGGTGTCTTCCTGAAACATCGGAGGCACCTGGACCTTCATATCCCAAAGCCTGGGGGAGGTGCCTCTCTGTGGTCCGTCCACCGAGTGGTCTGACACAGAAGGGGTCATCATAAAGACAGTGAAGGACAAAAGGGAAAAGCTTTTGAGTATCCAGCACACAGCAAGGCATCCTCCTTGGTGCACATCATGAGCTGGAGATGCACCTCCCAGGGTCAGCTCTGAGGAGTCTCTGAGATGAAAGCCATTCCATCATGTGATAGTCAGTGGGGGAACTGAGGCTCCAAAAAGGCGAGCATCAGATTCAGTGTTAGTGGTTAAGCCACACTGTAAGATGGTCCCCAAGTCCCAGCCTTGTCCCTGCCAAGCAAACTGACTCCAGACAGTTCACTCACTGGTTACAGGCTGAAATGTCCACTCGCTGACTCTGGATTCGCTGAAGGTCTCCAGACGATACTACAGAGGAAAACACCAGTATGTCACAAGCAGTGTCCCTTCCTGATGACAGTACTAGGCTGCAAAAGGATGAAGCTTCCACCCACATGGGCTGCCAGGAACCAAATGTGACCCTTGGTATAGGACCTCACCCAGAGCAAGCCCAGCTCCCTGTGGGAGGGAGCCACCTACACAGCAAATCCTGCATGGGGCACTGCTTGCCCGTGGTACACGGAGGCCCCAGGTTCCCTGCTCTAAGCACCCCTGACTTATGACAAGGTCCTTCACCTTGATCCTTAAGCACAGCCATAGGTTAAGACGGGGCATTGGGCCTCACCTGGGCCTGGGGAGTGGGGGTGGTGTATGTGTGTACATTTTTGCATGCATGTAGAGGTCAGAGGACAGCCTCAGGTGCTGTTCCTCAGGAGTTATCTACCTTCTTTTTGATGCAGGGTCTCTCTCTCTCTCTCTCTCTCTCTCTCTCTCTCTCTCTCTCTCTCTCTCTCTCTCTGATCTGAAACTGACCAACTGGCTGAGCTGGCCAGCTACAGAGTCCCAGGGACCCTCCTGTCTCCACCTCCCCAGTGCTGGAGTTATAGGCACATGGTACCACATCCAGCTTTTTTAATGTGGGTTCTGGGGGCTGAGCTCTGATCATCATGCCTGTGTAGCAAATTATCCCCTCATCCTGTCTCTCTCTCATGAGAGAGGAAATGGAGGCAATGGTCTGACTTGATGAGCTCTTGTCATTGACAAAGACTATGACACTAGTAAATGTGACCTGAGTCTGTCCCTGAGCCCTATTGGAGACTGAAGTACCTTCTGCAGTATGGCTGTCAGAGGTGAGGTTTCCCCAATGCTAAGGTACAGGCATGGCTTGTGAGACACAGAATTGAGCCAGGGTCCATAAAATAGATGGTCTTTCCTTAGCCTGTGCCTCACGGAAGGGTGCAAGGAGTTCCAGACTTCAGGTCGGCAAGCCTGACTTTGAACCCAGGACCCATCACATCTATGGGTAATTAATTGGTCAAATATCTCAGCCTCTCCTGATCTCTGGTGTTGGCTACAGACACTGGGGATAACACTACATTGTGGGGGACAGTGAGGGCATATGACATGCTCTCACCTCTTTCCATGTGTCTAGTGCATGTGAGGTTGTCAATCAAGATGGAGACTTTCATGTTCTGCTTATTATAGATACAGAGAATGGAGGCTGTAGTAGAGGCTGCTTGCATACACCCCCAGGACTAACACCCCCTCTCCCAGTGTCCCCAGATCCCTGGGTATGGCCTTTCTACCCTGCAGAGGGTTTGCTGCCTCAGCTCCTGAATGATGAGGTTGCCAGCAGCTGCACTGCTGTAACAGCAATGGGAGTTCACGAAGCTGAGTAGGGCCTCACGGGCCACCTCCTCGGTCACCACAGGGACTCTGCTGGGGAGAGAACATAGGAGCACTGGTCTGGGAGGGACCTATGGGCTCACCATCACCAGTCCTTTAGTGTGTCGGGGAGCACCGGGGCCCTACGAGGACAAGATCCAAGGCCTGAGGGCCTGGAGGACAGGAAGCAGAGAGCACAGGAGAAAACCTGCCTCCTCCAACAAGACCCACCCCCAACTGTTTTTTCCTCCTCCCAACAAGACCATCCAGCTGTGGCTAGCAAGGGGTGAATCCAATGGCAAGGTGGGTGCCCCCAAAACCCTCCAATGAGGGGCTGTGGGGGGATCAAGTCTCTGGCACAGAAGTCTCCTGGCTGTCTCATTTCCAAACTGTACCAGATGAATGATAGATAGATACTGCTTCTACAGATAGGGTCTAGAGATGATGTCACATGGCCATAAGGAGGCAGAAACCAGCTACCTAAGGTCCCCTCCCTCAGGGAGCTGGCTTTTGTCCAGAAGAATCATGAGCATGAAAGATACCAGCTGAGGGCTGGCCGAGCAGCCTCAGCCTGGATGTAGCAGAATAGGTCTTAGCCACCCCCCTCTTTCTGGAAAGCTTTCTCCCTGAAATCCAGGAGCCTCCTCACAATGCCCTTCCCCCAAACACCTCAGTAAGAAGGAGCCTTTGGCCTCCATCTCCCTCCTCCCCACGTGCTCAATCTCCCCGATGCCCAGTAGGCCATGTGTTCCCTACTCCTAAATCCCATTGTTCCCAGCACAGCCAGGCCTGGTGTGGTGTCCCAAGTGGGCAACAAAGCCAGCCTGCCAGCTGGTACCACATGAGTTCATGCTGGGCCAGAGAAGCACACCCAGAAGAGGAGTGTGTGCATATAGAGGGATGGGAGCCCCAGGAGGCCCCTCCAGGCAGACCACATGCTCAGCTCCACCGTACACTAGGGAAGGACCCTCAACACATCCCTTCTGCACAGAGCTGGCTGGGATCCAGAGCTCTGTGACACATGCTCTCAAAACAAGGAAGGTGTACATGGGGCGCCTGGGGAAAGGATTGGGGGATGGAGGACTTCAGCAACAGAGAGCCAGAGTCAATGTTTGAGCAGCATGAGCCAGGCAGGCATGAGTCTCCCAAGCTCTGCAGTGGCGGGGCAAAGGCGGCCATGGATAATACACACAGAAATGAGTGTGGCCGGATTCCAGTATTACAGAACTTACAGAACACCTGGGGCTGGGATCGGCCCCAAGGCCAGAGTTTGCAAAGTCCTCCTATGGTCTATGGTTTGCACCCTTGGAGAGCCTGGCACCCTCCAGATTCCCAGGCCACATCCCTAGGGAGATCTGATTTGGTGGGTCTGGCATGCAGAAGGTATTCCCCGGGTTTCTCAAATGACTTCTGGGGCAGTGTCAGGACTGAGCACCCCTAAAGAGAGCTCCTGTGAGGAAACAGGGCATGTGGAAATGCACTGAGACTCACCTGTGCTCCAGGACTGAAGACCAACACGCAGGCTCCTGGGACCTCCCCAGGGCCTCCAAGGGCGGGAAGAAGACCTGCCTTTCTAGAGGAGAGGAGGGGAAGACATCAGCCTGGCTAAGAAGAACAGGTATTGATGCAGCGGGAAAAAGGCTGGCCCGGTGCTAGTTCAAGGCCAGCCTGGGTTACAGAATGAGTTCAAAGCCAACCTGTGCTGTAGGGAGACCTAAGAAGGACGAGGAGGAGGATGACCAGGAGGAGCAGGAGGACCAAGAGGAGGAAGAGGAGGAGGAGGAGGGAGAGGAAGAAGAGGATGAATTTCAGGGCCATAGACTTCTCCCCACTCTCCATCCCATCCCACCTCCCACTTGGCAACGGCAAGAACCCTCAGACTCCAGGAGAAAGAGGGGCATGTCCCTACCCACTCCCCAACCAGCAAGCATCCCAGGAAGAAACTTCAGTAACTATGACCCCTCTGACTCACCACGCCCTTGAAGAAGCCAGTCATAGCTGGGCAACCCCTCCAGGAGCTCATCAGGGGGCAACACAGGACTCTCAGCCTCAAAGCTGAGGTCAGCCATGCCTGCCATGAAGACAAAGAGTCAGGGTTGGGAGAGGGGCACAGAGTGACAGCCTTTGCCGCTTCCGGGTAGATGATGCAGGGTCAGCAGTGACTGCAGTCAGGGGAAGCTGAAGGATGAGATGGGTACACACAAACACCTCATTCTTTGGGGAAGAGCGCTTCTATCAAACCCTAGATTGGGCTGAGGATATAGTTTTAATGGTGGGTAGTTTCTCTAGCACACACACAGACCCGGGTCTGAACCCCACTATAAAACAAACATCAGGGAACCCTCTAGATCTTCACTTCCACCAAAATTAAATGCTATGGCCCGTTCCTTCTAGGTTAATACAATTGCTGACCAGAGCGCTGAGCAGGTCTTGCTCTCAAGGAGAGCAGCCGGTGTGGAAGACAGGGCCGAGGGATGCTGAGGTTTGCAACCGGGGACAGTGGAAGGAGAAGGGGAGGATCATGAAGACTGCCCCGCCCCTGCCCTTTCAGTTAGGAATGCCCTTCTCAAAAAACCACCTGCATCTCTGAGGCTTTTTCTCAAGGTCAAAAGCATACAGAGGAAGGTTTTTAACTAAAGGGAGCATCCTTCCTGACCAGAACAGGGGTAGCTGAGATACAAACTAATGGTCCCAAAGTTTTCCAATTGTTTGCATTGAACGAGGTTTGCTCATTTAAAATGTTTACCTACCAGGGACCAGACATCAGCTGTTTCTGTAAAGGGATAGGTGAGAGATGTTTGTGCTCTGTGGGGTTAAAGGTCCCTGTTTCATTTCCTGGATGCCTCTGTTAGCATGAAAACAGCTGCATCCTGCTGAACAAGTGAGTGAGGCTTTGTCCCAATCCAATGTTTTGTGGGGAATGAGGTAGGGGTCATGGTTGGCTCCTGTGTTCTATCTTGTTATCCATCTTGGACCATCACCTGCCAGTTTATGGAAATACTCCCCTATGGGGAAGGACTGGGAGACAGTCAGGAAGGTAGAGGCTGGACTAGGCTGGGCCAGGAAAATCCATCCATTGTAGTTCCCAAAGAGCTCAGCAAAGATCAAGGTCGGGGCTAAATGTAGCCAAGTCATAGAGGGGTCAAGGGTCACCATGGCTGCATGTAGCTCACGGCCTAGGTTCTCCACCATGCCATCCCAGATGTCACACAGATCTGCATAACCTATGCCACACACACATCAAAATAGATTAAGTCACATTGGTGCCCATATAATGGAACTGGGTGAGGCAGCCTCCAGCCCTGAGCTTGGTGTATTTAAAAAAAAAAAAAATCTGTCCGTGTGCTGAACATGATGTGTGTTCCTTTAAAGTAGAAAACAACAATGTAAATGTCAAGTGTGGAAAGAAAGGCCACTTTTGTCTCCTGGGGGCAGCCCTGGCTGTCAGGCAGCCTTGGGTCAGCTAGGGCATCAAACTCCAGCCTTCAAAGAGAAGACAGAGAAAGGCCATGTAGCTGCAGTGGCCTCCCAGCAACCAAATAGCAGGGACAGGAAGATAGGAAGAATAGGAGGTGGGTGACTCCAGTCTCATCTATCAACCTGGAGCTACTCTGACTCCCTGGCAGTCCCAGTACCTCACTGCTAAACTTGTGTCACCATTCTATCCAAACAAGAAGGGACTCCAGGGTGACTCCCAGAAGGGCACATTTCCTGTGCCATAAAAGGAGCATAACAGGACTATAGAGGCCACCCACATTGTGCCACACTGTCCCCAGGGCGTGGGGGTGAGTTTAGGGGCCCGCTATCTGACTGAGTACCCAACCCTGACACATATGGTGCTATCTAAGGTCACACAGCACTGTCCCCATTCTATAAGATTGCTTCACGTCCTCATTCATAGAACACCCAAATGAGGTCCACACCCAAATGAGGCCCGGAGATACAACCTGAGGCCACCAGCCCACACAAGCAGAGCAGAAAGAAGTAAGTGCTCAGAGCTCAGGAAATGCCTCCATGTCCCCAGGGCCTCTACACCTGTCTCTAAGTCCCCAAGCAATCTGCTGCTGAGATTTGCTTTGCAATGACAGATGGAGAGAGGTCTCTGCTTGCCAGCCACAAACTGATTTTCTTTTGCATAAAAGGACTGTTCTTGTGAAGGAACCCACAGTTAACTAACAGAGAAGTCCTCTTGTCATTTATCTTTCACAATGCCATTCTTTCTGGCTCAGAACCTTCTCTGTCTTAACAGGATCCTAGGATGATCCTGTCCAGAGAGCCAGGATCTCTTCTTACATCTGCCCCTCACATCATGTCCCACTCCTCATTCCTTTCAGTGTGTGAGTGCCCCCTCTAGATGCTAGGGAAAAGAGCAAGCATTCAGTAGACACATATGAGCATCAGATGTGCAAAGCATGAGTGTGTGTGACTAGAACTTCATTTAAGCATGTACAAGAGACATTCAGACCGCTCTACGTCCACGCTTCCTATCACACTCCTGCCTCTGAACCCTCAGTTCTCTTTTTCAGTCCCAACAGCCTTAGAAAACAAAGTTCAGAGAGGTTGAGTGAGCTGAGTTGAGTGGCCCAACACTTAAGAGGTAGAGCCTGGAGCAGAATCTAACTCTGACTTGCTAGCTTAGCCTAGTGGGAAGGGAAATGATATCTGTAAATTCAAGGTCTTCTAAGGATTAAAAAAAAAAAAAAGATGGCACTGTGTATGCAAAGATACAAAGATCTTCAGTTCCAGGATCCATGATGTTTCTGGGTCACAGACCTCTCTAGGGATCCCCATGAAAATGTTGAGCCTTTCATTGCATCCTCAGAAAAGATATTGTAGCCATACCCTCACAGACAGACCTCCTAACCCAATTTCCTTTTACGTGGGGGAAAAAATGGAGGCTCAGAGATGTTAAGTGTCTTGGCCCAAGATCACACAATGCAAACCAAAGCCAGGACTTGAAAAATGTCCCCAACTCTCCATCTATTGCTGCTCCAACCACCACCACATTGCCTGTTCCAACCCAGGGAGAAAACTTTATGTTAAACATAGTCCATTTCCTCTGAAACCTGTTTCCTTCCTTGGGTTTGAAGCAGCCCTTCAATCCCATTGTATTTCTGTCCTGCTAATGACAGACAGGAGTCACCAGGGCTGTGACACCAGTGGTAATGAGCAAGCAAGAGGGGATGGAGATTTGGGCAGCTGTGCTGTGGGATTCGCTGCATCTGGGAGTGGGAGAGAAGAGTCCTGGGGGTTTTCAGGCTTTTGTGCTGCTGCAGAAGAGAGTGGTCACTGTCACCTGGAGAAAGAGGGGGAGAAAGAACCAGCAGACATGGACAGGCCACAGTAGACAGGAAGATGTCCATGGGGTAGCTGTGGCTTTTTGCCCCATGCCCATTGTCCCAAGGCAGATAATAGAGAGACTGTGGGCTGTCATGGGCTGTCTTTCCAGAATAAAGAAAAAAGGGGGGAAGGCAGGTGATCAGGACAGAGATGCTGGTGAAAGGCAGGTGATATACAGCCAGGTCTTGCTCTGTGTTGGCTACAGAAGTGGCCCCCGCCATCCCAGTCTCTACTCACTGTCCTCCTCACTCGGGTCCCTGTCCATGGTCGAGGCGTCCAGCCAAGTAACGAGTCTGTGCTCCTGAGGACCGAGGTTCCAATCTGAGGGACTACCCTCAGCCCCTCCCAGCCCATTGTTACCGATCTGGACATAACAGAGGCAAAGCCACCATATGTCCATCAGAGCAGAGCCCCGCCCTATGTCCCAGGTCCTTGAGAGTCCCATAAGAGGCCTTTTACTTGCCAAGCTCACGTGGAAGTTCTAGAGACCTGGGTCCCTGCTACATTCAGTGTGGATACTCACATCCTGCCATTGTTCCCAGCCAAGACTCAAATTCTTCTCTGTCTGAAAAAAGCCTGAGAACCAGGTCATCTTGGTTCTCCATATACCAGTTCAGAGCAGGTTTTTAAGTCGGAGCACGCGGAACTGGTGAGCTACCACAGGAGACTGCCTGTCAAGGGAGAGACTACATAGGTTTTCAGATTGCCTGGGGTGCCTAAAATCTAGTCAGGATTTGTCTCTTGTCTTGTGAAGGCTTGGAATAGGAGGCACACAGCACATCATAGACAAAGCCAGGGCTCCAGCCAGGATGTGGATCATCCTGATACCACTATACCTAAGCCCTGGGAAGCCCCTGTAGGGTTGGTTGGGGAAGTGTGCAGGGGCTGGAAGTCAGGACCTCAAGCCCCTGGAGACAACCCTACCATTGAACTAAGCCCCAGATTTCTCTGAATTGTGTGCATGGGTTTAAGGTCGTGGGTGGGTGGGTGCATGTGTGTATGTGCACGTGTGTGCATGAGTGTATGAGTGTGCGTGTGTGTGTGTGTGTGTGTGTGTGTGTGTGTGTGTGTGTGTTCAGGCATGCACACATGTGGTGTAGGCACCTCTGGTGTTGATTCTCAGATACTATCCACATTTTGTTTGAGACAGAGTCTCATCAGCCTGGAACTTCACCATGCAGGCAGGCTAGGCTGGCTACCCAGGGACTCTCTCTGTCTCCCATCTCACTATTACTAGAAATGTAAGTCCAACCTACCACATCCAGCTTTTTATATAGATTCTGGAGATTTTTTTTTTCTGAGACAGGGTTTCTCTGTGTAGTCCTGGCTGTCCTGGAACTCACTCTGTAGTTCCAGGCTGGCCCCAAACTCAGAAATCTGCCTGCCTCTGCCTCCCAAGTGCTGGGATTAAAGGCGTGCACCGTTCATGCTTACACACCCCGTGCTTTACTGACTGATCCATCCCTCCAGCACCCTCTGCAGACTGGGAAAGGTCTTTACAAGCCTTTTGCCCTGAGACTGAAAATCTTTCATCCCTCACCCTAGGAAGGCCATCCCGCTCCTCCAGATGAGTCTAAATACTAACCACCAAAGTTGGTCTCCCAGTGATAGATGTAGAGGGCTTGAAAGTTGGTCCCATCCCCCAACCCCCACTGTGGCCTAATCAGGGTTTCCTCTGGGACTGGGAATATCCCTAACCAAGGTCATGGTGCTGTGGTCTGACCTGACTTGCCTAGCCCATCAGTATATATTGTATGTTTCAGGACACTCCTTAACCAAGAAAGGCTCACCATCACTCTGGAAAGCTTGGGTGGCCAGAGACAGCTCCTGTGCTGTGTAAGCTGCCTTCCCCCTCCCCACTCACTGGCTCCCTCAAGAGGACGCTGGGATCAGCAGCAGAAATGCCACATAAGCTTGACTTAAAAACAGACAACTCAATGCTCATACATGGATTTTTATTATGGGTAAAAGTACTGAAGTTCCTCACCGGGAGAACTGTAGACATTTTATCTCTGCAGACAGAGGAGTAAGAACAGCATCCTGAGGAAGCCCCCACAGTCTGTGGGTACTTGCTTACACTGAGCAATAATTCCAAGGCAGGGGAATGGCATTCATGGCTACAGATGACCACCGATGTGTGTGCTTATATCTGTGTGTATGTGTGAGAGCACGTTTGAGTTCAAACCTGATACATGACAGATCAACAGACAGGTATACAGACGACAGACTGATAAACCAATTACAACATAGTTGTAGCTTAAAGTGACCCACCATTTCATCTGGGGTGTTTCATGCTGCAAGCCATGCTTGCCTAAACTCCTTTGGCATTTGAAAGAAGCAGCCAGAGGGAGTGATTTCAACAACAAGCAGAGAGGAGCAGAATATTAAACAGGGCTGAAATATTAGGAGTTACAGAAATATCCAGGCTGCAAAACTGCTAGTAGCCAGTATCTCTCGGGGAATAGGAAGTACCCATCAGCAAGAGTGACAGTCCTTGGCTATACCCCTGCACGTTTAAGAATTCATAATAGCTCTTAACATGCATGGACAAATAGGGATTTAGCTCAGCGGTGGAGCCCTTACCCAGCATGCTCTGGGGGCAGGGCGGAGAAGCTTCTAGAATCTTCCAATCTTGCTTAAGGATTAATAGGGGATACCGTGTGGAATAGAATGTCTGAGTGAATTGGGAACAATCACACCCATCACCGTGTTGCTTCTCTGTTGTGGGCACGGGTGAGTATGGCAGTAGAAATCAGGCCAGTGTGAGGTTAAAGCTGGCCCCCACTTTCCAGCAGTATCACAGGGTAACTAGGGTAGGGAAGATGGCTTCCAGCATGGTGCCAGGCAATCTGTAGTCTCTCTGTGTCCCTGAGGTTAATGGCAGCTTCTTTAAGCTCCTCCACATGACCCAGGTCCTACTATTCTTCGAGTGACACAGCCCCTAAGCACCCAGACCCCGCGGCATTCATCCTGACATCTCACACCAAAAACCTGAAGAAGAAGTACCCAGCACCGCCTCCTTCCACAGGCTGACACCTGAACACCTTGTTCCCAGAAACCAACTCTGTGGTGTCCTTTCCTCATTCTGTAGATCCCAGTTTTGCCATGGTGGCAGGGAGCATTGAGGACTGGCTGAGCTCTCAATGCGGCCTTGAAACCATCTCATGTGACTGTCTTTTAATATGATGGGAAGGGGATGCCCAGAAAGGAAGGGGGTGTCTAAAGCTGTCGTTAAGCTTTTTAAACGCTGTTTGGGATAGAAGTAGCAAAATTAATCTCGGGACATAATGGTGGGAGATATTCCGAAGGGAGTCATTGTCACTCCTACAAACCACCCACATCTGGGTGACAGCTCAGAAGCTGTCTGATGCTTAAACCAATAGCAGAACATAGTGGCCGTGACGTCAGAATAGGGTAAAGCACGCTCAGCGCCCATCTCTGAACACTGGTTTGGGAGCAGTGCCTGAAGGACAAAGAGAAGGGCTCTTGCACAGCATATGCCTGTTCGGCCTCACTTTCGGCCTGGTCTTGCCTAGCCGGTCCCCTCCACCACCAGCAGCACTGCCCACTGCCTCCTCCAAAACCTCTGCAGGCAGTTGACAGCACTGGCCTTTCTCCATTCCAATGGTGGCCAGCACATCTGCCTAGTATTCCCACTTCGTTTACCTCCTGGGGTGGTCCCAGGCTCTTGCTTCTCCATAAGTGAACAGGTGACAAATGTGTGAATCCAAACTCCTTCTCCTGACCAAGCCGGTATGAGACAGAACTCTGAGTGTCGATGCTTTTACAAGTCAGGTGACTCCAGCTTGGGCAGTCAATACTCAAAAACACTAGATACAGACAGCCAGAGCAGATCAGTACAATACAGTCCATGACCGTCTACTCTTGAAGAGTCACTTCAATATATAACCAATTAACACATTCTGATAACCACTCCAGAAACTGAGGCAGGAGGACCACTACACAACTGAGGCTAACCTAGTCTTCACAACCAGATCTGTACTAGTCAGAGCTACACAGCAAAAACTTGTCTCAAAACAACAAAATGAGTCAATGAAATCAAGGGCTTTTTCCTGAGGCTAGCCCACTCTGTGTGGGGATTTTCCTCAACTCAGATAAAAGAAAGCGCACAGGAACCTAGGATCTTAAGGAGATCCCCTGCTTCCAGCCCCAGGGGACATCCTCACTCTCCTCCCCCAAGGCACAGATCTAATGGGCTAATCATCTGTATAACAAGGCTGAGAGTGGGTCGGTTTTTTGTTTGTTTGTTTTTTGTTTGTTTGTTTGTTTGCAACCACAGAGCATCTCCTCCTGTGCTGTGTCAGCCAGAGACAGATGAAATTTGGACGGTTCCAGGACTTTCAGACAAAGACACATCATTTTCTGCATCACCTTTTCTTCTGACCTCGTTGTGGCACCCACAGCTACCTGAGAATTTACCCAGAATTTCCATTATCCGGGGTTCATCTGTTGGTCTCCTGTGCAGACAGGGAAAGGGCTCAATTTTTGTTAACAATAAACCATGTACAAGAAGGTGGTGACTGCAGTTACATAATGGTATTTTTTCTGTTTTTTTAAAGGTTATTTTAAAATATAACATTTTCCACTTTACCATTTTTATGGGTATAGTTCCAGTATCACTGAGACTCTGTGGGCTTCGGAGATGGCTGAGAGGGTAAAGTCCCTGCTGTGTAAGTCTAAGGAGCTGAGTTCAACTCCCCCATCACCCAAATGAAAGTTGGGCATGGCAGAGCACACCTTTAATGCCCACCTAGGGGAAGCAGAGAAAGGAGACTCTTGCTGGCCCGTCAGCCTAGCCAATCAGTGAGTTCACACACCACACACAAACCTGAGATTCTGAACAGTGAGCTGTAACTCTCTCCCCACCATGCCCACCCCTGGGCATCCTGGCCAACTTTCTGTCTCTAAGTGTTTAAGGACCCTGAGGACCTCACATGCATGGAATCACTATGAACACCAGGTTCACACCCACTTCCGCACTCCCTACCTCTCCACACTCGTGTCTTCTTTCATGCACTGAGTGTCTCCTGGGTGCCATGCTCTGTCCCATGTCCTTTCGGCACCCATCTGAACCTAGATACACCCAGTACCTGACAGGGGCCAACAATGCCCAGAAAATAATTTCCCCGTGGGCCTGGAATCCTCGATAACATTGTTGTTGGCTTATCTGCAGGCTGGCTCAGGGAACCCACGGTGCCCAGGGCAGAACCAAAACTGGCATGCAGGAAAAGTCTTCTGACACAAATAAGAAATGGCTTCAAGTGGAGTATTCCTGCCACGTCGACTAAACACCTTCTCTCTGGAGCCAGGGAGCCTGGCACACCCAGCTGGCCCAGCTTACAAGCTTTTGGGACCACAGAAAGAAGAAAGACAGAGAACTCAGCAAGTCTTTCACATGCCAGGTATAAAGGGAAAACACCCATAGGGGTGTTTTCTCATGTAAACTCTCACAACAACCCTGTAAGAAAGACCTCTCTCTCTCTCTCTCTCTCTCTCTCTCTCTCTCTCTCTCTCTCTCTCTCTCTCTCTCTCTCTCTCTCTCCTTTATGGTGAAAAAAGTGTATATTTAGAATTAGGCATCTGGACTCAGTTTAGATGACCCCAATCTTGCTGGCAACATCTAGGGCATCATAATCAGGAGCCAAGCAAACATATGCCTTCTTCTCTCCATCAGGCCTTATCAGGGTATTGACTTTGGCCACATCAATGTCATAGAGCTTCTTGATGGCCTGTTTAATCTGATGCTTGTTGGCCTTGACATCCACAATGAACACAGGAGTGTTGTTGTCCTCTGTTTTCGTCATGGCTGACTCAGTGGTCAGTGGGAATTTGATGATAGCACAGTGGTCAAGCTTGTTTCTCCTGGGTGCACTCTTTTGAGGATATTTTGGCTGCCTCTGGAGCCGTAGGGTCTTGGGCCACCGGAAGGTGAGCGACGTTCGGATCTTCTTCTTTTGGTGGCTGTGGACGCCTTTCAGTGCTGTCTACTTAGCTTTCAAGGCCTTCGCTTTGGCTTCAGCTTTGGGAGGGGCAGGAGCTTCCTTCTTTGCTTTCGGAGCCATCTTGGCGAAAAGCGACATTGATCTCTTTACAGATGAGGATCCGGATGCAGCTCTCAGCTACTGCTCCAGAGCAGTGAGGTCCTATCACGCTCCCTGGTGTGATGCTAATGGACTGGCCCTCTGAAACTGTAAGCACCCCCCCCCAATTAAATGTTCTCTATTATTAAGAGTCACCGCAGTCACTGTCTCTTCACAGCAATAGAGCAGCAACTAAGATGCCCCCTGTGTGTGTCCTGTCCCCTGGATCACTGTGGTATCTTCTCATTGGTCTCCCAGAGGCTGTATGGTCTACACCATCCTGAACTAGCACTCCAACAATAATTGCATATTGGCTATGTTCTGTTCCACTCCCAGCCTGACTGTCACCTCCTGGGACAGAAGTCAAGCTCCTGTCATGAGCTTCAAGGGTAAGCTGCACCTTCCCCTATAGTGTCTCTGCCCTCAGCTCACTTTTTCTCTTGACTTCAATCCTGACAGCCTCCACCATGCTCTTCAGTCACAATAAGCACACTACAGCCACAGGGCCTTTGCACATGCTACCCCCTCTGCCTGGAATGCACTTCTTCACCTCAGAAAAACTGTTATTCAGATATCACCTGCCTGGTGAAAATGTTCCTGCCCTCCACTGGAATTTTGTTTAGCTCAGTGTTTTCTTTTTACTTCATATGTAACATTTGTACATATTTATGAGGTATATGCAACTTATACGCGTGCCTGTGACATGGGCTCTTTGTGGTATACACATTTCAGTACATGTACACAGTACGTACTGTTCCAGTCAGGGTGATTGGTGTGTCCCTGCCATCAATTCTTTGTGTTTCGAGCCTTTGAACTCCTCTCTTCTAGACTATTACAAAATATACAAATTATTGTGATCTATAGAGACCAGATCTCTGCCCCACCCCCATGGTATTTCAGTGCCTGCTGTCCCCGACAGAGCTCAAAAAGGAAGTCCATGTGTTTAGCTTCTACAGAATGACATCACATGCAGTATTTACCTGTGCCTGGCTTAGTTTACATCCCAGAATGCCCTCAACCTCCATCATATTTCAACTTGCAAGCCCCCATGCCAGCTCTCACCACCCTCCTTTCCCTCATCACACTTCTAGTCACAGAGCATGTTTATCTGTCTTACTGCTGTCTTGTTTAATGTCTTGCAACACCCTGTGACCTGGATGTAACTACAAAAACAACCAAGGGAGGAGATATAAAAATACAAATGTAATGTACATCCACTTAGCTTCCTACTACACGTTTAGCAGCCTAAACAGGACCCGGCAAATAACAGTCACTCAACAAATCTGAGATGAATGAACAAAAAACACACTCGATATTACTGTACAGGGACCGTATCTTCCCAGTGCCCTGGACATCTGTGCTGTCTACTGCAAAAACAACCTTTGTGCTTCCAATAGAGCAATGGGAAGAAGAAAGACTGCCAGCCATGCTAAGCATCCCTAATTCACTGACTCTAGAGATTATCATTTTCAACCCTGCAATGGGGGCTCAGAGTTGCTGCATGCAGAGAGGCAGGGAAAGTAAGTTTTGGCCAAGGCTCACCTGGGAATGGTGTAAGCTCTTCCCTGTGTGGTCTGGAAACTAACCACAGTAACTCTGGCTCCATCCATGCTATTTTTCACACTACTTTCAGCAGGTGCCCTGCAGGCTACTCTGTCTTCTCTAGGACAAGGTCTCATGTGAGGCCTCATTGCTGGCAGAGAGGACAGAGCTGCTTGTCATCAGCAACCCCAGAAAGGCTAATCTCATAAGGCAGAAGGCTGCCTGGCAGTCATTCCACCCACGTCTCTCGGTACCTTCATTTCTCTCTCCCTTCATACTAATCAGATCCATTTTTTTTCCTCCAAAACCAATTCGGAATTTTAAAAGGCCACACTATTTGATTGCTGAGATTTCCAAACACAAATTCAATTTGCTTCTGCGAGGCGCCATCAGCCTTTACAGACATCATCCTCCAGCCTTGTACTGGGGGTTTCCAGCACAAAAGCCTCGGGTCTGGCCTGGGGCACCTTTGTGCTGTGTACCAGGATGACTGGAATATGAAATGTCCCCACGCACACACCCACAAGCTTGGCTAAATGTTAGCCCCACCCACAGAAGGTAATGCTATTTTTTTGTAAAATGGTAGAAACTTTGGGAAGTGGGACTCATGGAGAGGAGTGTGTCCTTGGGAGCTGCACCCTGCCTGGGGTCCCTTCCAGAATTTCTTCTGCCTGCTGCTTCCTGTCTGTCAAGGGGTGAAGGTACATACCATGTTCTCCTGCCACTGGGCTGTTTTTCCTCACCACGGGGCCCCAAATCAATAGACTCAAAGAGCATGGACTTCAATCTCTACAACTACGGGCTAAAATAAATCTCTTCTCTCTAAATTAGTATTTAGTCATATCTATGCCAGGACGGATTTGAACCCAACAACATGTAAACACACACACACACACACACACACACACACACACACACACACACTGGCATGCCGTCAGTCACAAGCCAAGCCCTTGTGTATACAGTCTCCCCTTCACTGCCTAGCAAACTCATCTCCCCAGGACCTTCTCAGCCTCCCTGTCCTAAGAAGCCTTCTTTGCTGTCCATGAAGAAAGCGTGTGTTCTCTACTCTTTCTGTGGCCTCTGCTCCACATGTTTTCTGTGGCTGGGATCCTACGGTGTGATGCCCCTGGGGATGGGGAGGAGACATCTCTGCTCTGGTTATGACTACTACCATGACTCCTCCTCCTCCTGAGGACCAGCTACTTGTATGGCTGTGCTGGTCTTTGACACCTCACTTCTGGAACTAGCTCAGTGTTCAACCCATGGGGGCACACACCTGCAATCCTAGCACTCGGAGCAGAAGCAAGAGGATCTAGGCTACATGGTGAGTCTCTGTCTCAGAGCAATAAGACAGTGTCTCAAAAACCTCCACATGTATATACATTCGCCTGCCTCTGTAACATGTACCAAAGAGCCATCATGGAGATTTAGTTGCCTTTAACTCAATTACCTGCTGCTCGCTAATGCTGAGTCTAACACATATAATACAGAGCTTAACATCTAACATCTGTCACACACCTCAGAGCCAGAACGGGAAGGGGACCTCAAAGGTCACCAGCACAGACATTGTGTCCTTCTTTATCTCCAGGATTCCTCTGAATAGTTACAAAATAAATACCCTAACGTCATGGAAGAGGGGACAAGTTATACAAAAATACCCCACTTCGAAGCCATGTGTGAATTCAAACGCAGATTTGCATGTAAATTAGAATTTTTATAAAGCTTAAAGGGGGTCATTTGAGAAATACTGCTCAGAATCACTTGTTGAAAAATTAAAATGCATTATGAACATTTTTCTCTATCAGTGTTTATAATATATAATAATATACATATTATATTATATATAGGCTTATTGATTTTGTAGCAGATTTTTATATTTTTCTTCCATAAAGCCCTGGGCTAGATCTCAGTAAAAGAAAAAAAAAAAAAACCAAGATCTTGTTTACAGACAAGCTCTTAGTCATAATTATTTCTTATTCTAATAGGACTTTTTATATTTCATAAATGTTTTTGGACAAAATAGCCCTACCCATGTCATGGTACTCAGGTTCAGAAAAGGACATGGTCATGGCCCTAGCCTCTTCCCAAGGCCTGCTTCCCCAGCCCAACCCAGTCCCAAGGCCTGCTTCCCCAGCCCAGCCCAGTTCCAAGGCCTGCCTCCCTAACCCAGCCCAGTCCCCCACCCTGTCCAAGGACAACCTTCTTCTGCCTCCAGAGCACATCTTGCATCTATCTGCCGTTGGCCTTCATGCTGTTGGTGACTCAGGGCAGAGATCCACATGATCTACTCAGGGTTCAGACGAGGAGTTGCAAGATCGAAGCTGACTTCCTCACAGCTCTGGAGAGATAAGTGGGAGATAAGGGGGCCATTGTGGGTAGAGGCTAGTGAAGGCCAAAATTCTGGCATGCAGGAAGCCATCTGCTTGCTGTGTCCTCAAGCCAAGCAGAGACCGCAGGCCCTATCTCCAAATACCATGAGGATTAGGGCTCCAAAGCTTGAACTGGAAGATAGATACAGCCCCTCTGATTGACTCCCTTGGCCTAATCTGATGTGAGAATCTTCTATAGCCAGACTTTTTTTTGGGTTACTTTATGACCTCCCTTCTTTACCACCCTTCCCCACCCTTATCCCTTCCAACCCCCCAACACTAGGTTAGAAGGGAAGGTAGCAATCATCTCATTACACTACTTCCTGCTAATTAGGGGCATTGGGTTCCTTGGAGCAAGTTTGATCTTAGTTGTCAGGATACCTCCAACAAGCAGCAGCAACAACAGCAGCAGGAACAGGAGCAGCAGGAGGAGGACCAGCAGGATGAGGAGGAACAGCAGCAGCAGGAGGTGGGGCAGCAAGAGGAGGAGGAGGAGGAGGAAGAAGAGGAGGAGGAGGAGGGACAGCAGCAGTAGCAAGAAGAGGAGCAGCAGGAGCAACCACCACCACAGATGCTCTGGGGATCTAGCATTTGTAGAGTCTCTCAAGAGTCCCCAGAATTCCAAATGTCATAAATGCGCCTGAACTATCTGCAATGGGAAAAAATTACACCCATGCTAGAACACAAGGCAAATCATGGTCAGCCGCTATGGACAATCTAAAGCAGCCCCATATCCCAAACCTGGAATTAGAACAAAAACATAGTCCTATAACATTTCTGAGTTTAAAGGAACCAAAATTCCCACACATTCTTCTACCATGTCTCTGTCTCATTTCATTTGTATTTGTTTTGGTTGGTTGGTTGGTTGGTTGGTTGGTTAATTGTTTGGGTGATTGGCTAATTGGTTGGTTAGTTTTACTGGCTTGTTGGTTGTTGTTCTGAGACAGGATCTTACTCTGTAGCCCAGAATGACCTGGAATTCATGGTCTTCTTCCCACCTCATTCTTCTAAATGCTGAGATTAGAGTCATGAGCCACCATGTCCACCTCTGCACACTCTACAGTACCCTACCAGAAATGCACTTCTGATGTATTTAGCTATTCCTCTCTTCATAGATACCCACCTTGTTTCCTATCATTCCCAATTAGTGTTATGATCATTAATAAACATGAACATATATGCTTCAGACAAGTTAGGAACTACTGGCTTATTTTACAAATAGATGCTGGTGCCTGGAGATCAGGAGAAAGTATATGAATGCCTAAGTGTGTCAGTGAGCAGACTCCTCAGGGTCACCCCTAAGAGCACAGGGCTGGCAGCAAATGGTTCTGATTCTCAGACCTGCCAGGCTGGTGCACACACCCCTCCCTGCTCTATCCTGTTGGAAACACTGGCCTGGAATTAGATACACATCTTCATTGGCACCCCAGGCATGTATGCAGACAGTTTCTAGCAGGCATTGAAGCTTCCAGCTTCTGCAAAGACACCTGCTTACAGCAAGCCAGGCCACCTAATCACTGGGTCTCATCACCCCTCAGCTTTGGTCCCCAGAAGGTTCTCACTGGATATGAAATAGGAGGCCCCCAGCTTTAGTTAATAGGACTGTGCATATACACAGACATAGACTATGATTTTACAACTTCATTCTCTTCTATTTCAAGCCTAAGGTGCTGGGGAATTTCAAGAACACTTCCCTGCACCCCATGTTCTTTCTTCCTTCCCTATGCACCACTGTGGCACCGGGTAAATTGAATTTCAAAAGAATATTATTCCAACTAAACATAAAACTGTGCTGCTACAAAACGAGTGCCTGCATTGTTTTGGTTTTTAACAACATGTGCCTCGCTTTAACAATGCTCAAGGAAAGAGGGAGTTATCAGGATTTTACAATACTCAGAACATACAGCCCAAGCAGACTCAGACCTGAGCTCACAATGGAAAAAGATCAACCTCTAGGGACAGGTGATCCCCCATTATCCCCACCCCTTACTGCATTACTTTCTAACCAGCTGGTCTCCTCAAAAGCAAGATGGCCCGAGAAGAGGGCTGTCCAAGACTCATTTCTTCCCTATTCCTATAACACAGGACAATGTGACCTTCCAGAGTCATACTGCAGCCTTCCATGGGATGTCTCCTTTGTCACCCTAACTGGCCTGAACTGGGTCCTCTATGTCCCCTAAACCCCAAGACCACAAGGCATTTGTTTTCCTTCCTTTTATTTGCCCACTATAATTTCAAAATCCCCAAAGATCAGGAATGGGACCCAGGAGCAGTAGACTGTGTGTTCAGACCATGGCGAGGTCCAGTGTCCTCTAGGAAACTGGAATGAGGATGTGGAAATGCAGTCAGTTGAATGCTCTGCCAATTCTACCCTCATCTTTCAGCAGAAGTAACTAAAAGGCCATTTAGATATAAACTTTAATCCTGGCTCCAGTGATTTCCAACTTCCCCAGACTTCATCTTGCCTGCCTGTACAATGAGGCTGAGGCCAGACCAAGGAAAGGAGACCTCTAGAAACTCTCTTTCCCTAACCCTAAAATCAAAAAGGCTAGAGAGAGATCCAAGACTGGTTCTGAAAAAGCTTGAGCCAGAGTTTGTTGGCCTAACAATCCATCTCTCAATTCCTGGTCCCCTTGCTGACCCCAGAATGAGGCTAACAAGAAGGTTGAGGAAAATGCAGTTTCACTCCTGTAACCACAGTAATTCTTGAGACCAGGAGACACTATGAAGAGCAAGGAAGAGATAGTCTTTACTGTTAGGAAGGAAAAGAGGCTACAAGCTTCACAAGCATCTCACTCAACTCTTACTACATCCTGAAGTGAGAATTTAAGCTGTGCCCAGGTCAAAAGTCAGGACTCTGAGGCACAGGAAGAAAATGATTGTACCCAGGTCTCCCAGTAGAACAACGGGGAAACTGTGAGTAGAGTATGTGTCCACTTGGCCTTCCCAACTTCTCGACCCCTTCAACCACATGGGACTTACTATCTTCAAATCATAATGGCATCTTTTTAAAAATATCTCTTCCACTCTTGGGCTCTAAACTCCAAGGAAGTGTCTAATGGTCCTCTGTACCCCTTATATTATTCTCAGTGTTGTTGAATAGGTGGATGGGTGGAAGGATGGATGAATGGTCTTATGGGAAGAAAGATATCTGGACAGACAGAGGTATATATAGGTAGGTGGGCAAACTGAAGAGTGGATGGAAGGTAGAACAGATCTACCTAGGAAGACGAATGGACAGGTAAGTGGGTGGGTGAATGGATATATGAAAGGACAGACAGACAGATGGATGGACAAATGAATGGGTAGATAATCGATCCTATGAGCATTAAGAAGTCACTGAAGACTTGAAAGAAGGAGACTGGCACACAGTGGCATAGAGAAGCACACACTAGGACCAACCCTCAAGAAGATCTCAGCCCAGTCAGAAAGGGACTTCACAGAGACTCAAAACATCTCTAGTCCTGAAATGTCACTTGTACAGATAGAGGTTGTGACCCCAGCCAGATAAGGAAGGATGTCCCTGTGTTCTAGGTGGTAAGAGGTTGGGGAGACAGCCTGGAGGAGCTATGGATAGAGCAATCACTGCAGCATAGCAGGACTTAGATGAACAGGGAGGAGAAGAAAACAAAGGCTGACAGCGAAGTCTGTGGTCTTCCTGGTACATCCCACCAGGGGAGGGTAGCCTCCATGCTTCTGCTCAGCAGGTTCGTGGCACCACTTTTTCATAACGAATTGGTCCAGTGACCCCCTCACCCTAGAGGACACTGGTACTACCAGTGTGGGTACACACCCACATACATGGGGGCTCTACATACCTCTTCCCAGCTGCCAAGAGGTGGTGGCCAGTAACCCAGACACCCTCCTAGTGACTTATACTGGAGCCCCAAGAGGCCAAAGCCCAGGCCATTGCTATGAGGCTTCCTGACCACCCCTTGCTTCCATTCTCCTTCAGGGCAAGCATTGAAAGTGGCGAGAAAGGCATGGACTCTACAGTAAGGGGACAAACCTCTTCCTAGCTGAATAACCTTGGGTAAGTCATTAACCTCTCTGAGCTCCAGCTTCACGGTGGAAAGTGGCATCTCCATTCCTCATAGAGAAATTTCAGTGCAAACAGCAGTGAGCAGGACATAGTTAGTCAACACAGAGTCTGATGCCTTGAGCAGGAGCCACCGCTATTACATATTGGAGAATAAAACTAAATCCTTCCTCCATCTGGCTGGAGAAGTTTAGACGCTCTCCAAGTCTCCAGCTGGGAGAGAAGGAAGAGGACATGTGATCTCTCCACCCACTGACACCTCCAGGAGACCCATATCCACTGGGACTAGCCACTAGCCTGGGTGTGGGCTGGGTAGGGCAGGCTCTGGGACTCTCTGACGCATTCTAGGGCTCTCCAAGGTAAAAAATAGCTTTGCTTTGTTCGCCTAGACACACACCCACTGGACTGGCAGCACGCCCACTGGACAGGCAAGTGGTGGGCTATTTCAAGCTGCATAAACAAGCCTCCACCAAGCCCCAACCTCAGGCCTCCAGAGAGCGGTATTAATAACCCACTATCTCATTCTCCCAGGCCAGAAAGACAGGAAGCAGAGCTCTGAGGCTGGCCAGTCCTGGTGTCCCCCACAATCCCAGCTGACAATGGCCACAACAGGACACTCAAATGTCATATTTCCCGCAAGTAAACAGAACACACAAAGGCTATGGTCGTCATAGTAACGATAACACCAGAAAATTGTTCTGACATATTTCACTGGCTCCCGGCTGCCCTGTTCCTACCACAGGGGCTCATCACTCCTCTCTTACACACTCCTCAGATCTGATGTCGCTGGGGCTTCTCTATCTGTTCTTCCTCTGCTCCATTGGCCCCCCCAACCTTCATTCCCACCTCCTCTCCACCCATCTAACTGCCCACACCCCCTACGCACGCATCTGCCTCCAGAAATCTTTCCTCCAGCTGCCCTTGCCCAAACTAGAGTGGCTCTTTCTGTCCAGCCTCTCATGATACACAGGGTCCATGAACATGGAATACCTCAGCACAGGGGACCTTGCAGGACAGAGATGTTGGTATCTATCTATACTGTGTCACTTCAGTTTGATGGTTAGGTATTTCCTGAAACAATGATTGCTCTTAGCCCTTCGGTGTGTCCATCCATAGGACTTTGCTGCTCCACACACACACACCCTAGCATTGAATCAAGTGTTCAGCTGTCTACTTATGAGCTATGCACCCATGCATATTAAGTTATCTTACAAGTTCTCTGCAGTGAAGAGAGACACAGAGTTGGTCAGGCTCAGTTACATTTGCTTTCTCTGGGAAGACTTGGACAAACATCTCTTCACTTCAGACAGGGTGTCAGTGACAGACTAAGTTCGACCAAGTTCAACCTGATAGACCCCCAAAGCATCACTGACACCCTGCCCTGCAGAGCTGACTCCAAGCCTCACCCTCTCATGCACTCCATAGAAGCTGCAGTGTGGAGTCCCCCTTTCAAGTCAATCTTCCATTTCCTTCCAATATGCCTTGTAGCTGGCAAGCATAAGGCAGGACTGAGTCGTGGCTGGAATCCCAAGTGAGGATTCGATGGCCTTCTCCTCTTCCTTCTTTCTAGAGAGAGTGTCGACAGCCCCATTCTCATTGCCATAGACCTAGCTACCACTGACCTACTCTTTTTGTTTGGTTGCCATAGCTACCAAGTCGAGGTGATCTCTACCCCCAAGGGGTCCATGGGATGGTCATGTTATGCCCAGAGAAAAAAGTCATATAAAAACAGATTCATGCTGTCAGAGGATCTTGAACGCGTTCACGACCGGCCAGGAAGAACGCAGCAAACCGGAATCTTCTGCGGCAAAAGCTTTATTGCTTACATCTTTAGGAGCAAGAGTGCAAGAGAGCAAGAGCTTTATTGCTTACATCTTTAGGAGCCAGAGAGCAAGAGAGCAAGAGCTCTATTGCTTACATCTTCAGGAGCCAGAGAGCAAGAGTGCAAGAGCTCTATTGCTTACATCTTCAGGAGCCAGAGAGCAGGAGTGCAAGAGAGAGAATGGCGAAACCCCGTCCCTTTTTAGGAGAATTATCCTCCGCCTAGGACGTGTCACTCCCTGATTGGCTGCAGCCCATCGGCCGAGTTGTCGTCACGTGGAAGGCAGAGAACATGGAGTGGAGAACTACCCTTGGCACATGCGCAGATTATTTGTTTACCACTTAGAACACAGGATGTCAGCGCCATCTTGCAATGGAGAATGTGAGGGCGGCTCCCCACAAGAGGAGAAAAAAAGAAGGGGGAATTTTGCAACAGCCAATAAAGAGTATGAAAGAAAAGGTCTGGGGATCATAGGTATTACCTCAGGAGAGGCGACAGGAGAGGCGACACCAGCACTTGGTATTAATGGTCTTAATGACAGAGTAGAGGTTAACAGGTGACAGTAGGAAACATCCTTCAGGCTTTAAGAACAGCCCTGGAAGGTCGGGCCAACATCCCCTCCTACTCATATCTATCAGGTCTGAGTCAGTCACTGACCACAAGGAAAGCTGGCGTCCAGTCAGGGTCACAAAGCAAATGCTTTTGAGGGGCATGCTACTCTATCAGAGGACTGAAGTCTGGACCCCAGCCCACTCGTTGGGCAACTCACAACTATGCACAACTCACAACTACTGCCTATAACTTTAGCTTTAGCACCACACATGTGTGGGTGTGCCCACAAAAAATAATGAAATAAAATTTAATTATCTTTTAAACGTATCATAGGGACAATCACACATAGAGGGGTGGAGAGATACAGCACAGAACAG